>NC_083413.1:70058320-70369986 GCF_020745735.1 Hemiscyllium ocellatum | reverse complement strand
TCCACACAGCAGATGTTGACATGTTAGCCGAGGTCATCGTCAAAGTTGGGACGAAGGTTAACTGGATCCGAAACATTAACTCTGATCACTCTTCATAGATGCTGCCAGACCTGCCGAGTTTTCCCAACAATTTCTTTTTTTAGTTCTGATTTCCAGCATCCACAGCTCTTTTCGTGTTGGCAAAGCACAAAGAAGCCCATGAATTGTCATCATACAACAAGTAGCGTATTGCTTAATACGGTCAAGGTTTTCACTGTTTGTTTCTCTCTCACATACCTTCATAGCTGATTGCCTGAACACGTTGGCTGGTTATTAGAATATAATTACACTGGAACTCTAATTACCGACACTCCAGTTATTATTCAGCAGATATGGCACTGTAGGACCATAAGGTAAAGGAGCAGAAATTAGGCAGTTTGGCCCATCTAGTCTGCTCTGCTATTCAATCATGGCTGATAGGTTTTTCAAACCCATTTTCCCACTTTCTCCCCGTAACGTCTGATCCCATTGTCAATCAAGAACTTATTTATCTCTGTTTTAAATATACTCAATGTTCTGGTCTCCACAGCATTCTGTGACAGTGAATTCCACAGATCAATCGCTCTCTGGCTGAAGAGGTTTCTCCTTGTCTCCATTCTAAAAGGCTTTCCCTTTACTCTAAGGCCATGGCCTCAGGTCCTTGTTTCTCCTGCCAGTGGAAACATCTTCCCAATGTCCCCTCTGTCCAGGTCATTCAATATTATGAAAGTTTTAATCAGATCCCCCCTCATTCTGCAGCATCTGTGGGCAGAAAGAAGATCGAACATTTCAAGTCTAGTTACTCTTCATTAGAACTGTTAGCAGCTCAGAAACAGTAGTATTTATGCTGACATTGGAGGGGTGGGGAGGGGAGGGATGGGGTAGGTGAACAGATAGGTGCTGTTGCCATGCCAACATTTCCATCACAGGCCTGCTGCAGTGTTCCAGTGAACCTTAGCACAAAATTGAAGAATAATGTCCCATCAGCCATTTGGGGACCCTGCAATCTCTCGGACTCAATATTGAATTCAACAACTTCTATGTTTTTAACCCATCCCACACCTGTTATGACATGGGTTGCTTTTAGCACAGTTCCCCAATACTCACATCTGTATAGACCTGTTATCATATTATACAGGCTGCATTCAGTACACCTCACCCATTTTCTCCCACGTTTGGCTCTTATTTTAAATATATTCAGCTTCTTTCTTTTCTGTCCTACCTGGCTATCCATAATATTTTTTGCGTACCCCTTTCATCTCTCTCTCTCTCTCTCTCTCTCTGGGTTCAGTCCTCCCTATCCACTCACTGTCCCCTTCCCCCACCCCTCCACCAAATTTGACTTTGGGGTAAATATCACTTTTTCCGAGCTGCTAAAAGTTCTGCTGAAGAGTCACCCGCTCGAAACGTTAACTCTGATTGCTTCAAGCAGCTGCTGCCGGACCTGCTGAGTTTCTCCAGCAATTTCTGTTTCGTTTTGGACTCCGAAATCCAGAACTCTTTGTTTCTGCTCCTCAGTTTATTTGGATTGATCTGCAAATGTTGCTGTAGCCAGCAGCATTACATCCTGTGGAAAATAAGAAAAACTGCTTGATAGACAATTGAGTACTTTTGAAGCACTGTGGTGCAGGTAAAATGTAGCGGCCAATTTATGTACGCCAAGATCATAAACAATGAATTACAAAATAATACACTTTAACAATCTACATTGAGTCCTAGAGATTGCAGGGTCCCCAAATGGCTAATGGGACATTATTCTTCAATTTTGTGCTAAGGCTCACTGGAACACTGCAGCAGGCCTGTGATGAAAATAGGAGGAGAAAGTGAGGTCTGCAGATGCTGGAGATCAGAGCTGAAAATGTGTTGCTGGAAAAGCGCAGCAGGTCAGGCAGCATCCAAGGAACAGGAAATTCGACGTTTCGGGCATAAGCACTTCATCAGGAATGAGGAAAGTGTGTCCAGCAAGCTAAGATAAAAGGTAGGGAGGAGGGATTTGGGGGAAGGGCGATAGAGATGTGATAGGTGGAAGGAGGTCAAGGTGAGGGTGATAGGCCAGAGTGGGGTGGGGGCGGAGAGGTCAGGAAGAAGATTGCAGGTTAGGAGGGCGGTGCGGAGTTCGAGGGAATCGACTGAGACAAGGTGGGGGGAGGGGAAATGAGGAAACTGGAGAAATCTGAGTTCATCCCTTGCGGTTGGAGGGTTCCCAGGCGGAAGATGAGGTGCTCTTCCTTCAACCATCGTGTTGTTATGTTCTGGCAATGGAGGAGTCCAAGGACCTGCATGTCCTTGGTGGAGTGGGAGGGGGAGTTAAAGTGTTGAACCACGGGGTGGTTGGGTTGGTTGGTCCGGTGTCCCAGAGGTGTTCTCTGAAGCATTCCGCAAGTAGGCGGCAAGTTTTGCATTTCTTGCACCCACAACTCCTCCCTTACTTCTCTCCAAGGCCCCAGTGATCCTTCCATATCCGCCACAAATTCACCTGCACCTCCACACGCATCATCTATTGCATCCACTGCACCCGATGTGGCCTCCTCTATATTAGGGAGACAGGCCGCCTACTCGCGGAACGCTTCAGAGAACACCTCTGGGACACCCAGACCAACCAACCCAACCACCCCGTGGCTCAACACTTTAACTCCCCCTCCCACTCCACCAAGGACATGCAGGTCCTTGAACTCCTCCATTGCCAGAACATAACAACACGACGGGTTGGAGGAAGAGCGCCTCATCTTCCGCCTGGGAACCCTCCAACCACAAGGGATGAACTCAGATTTCTCCAGTTTCCTCATTTCCCCTCCCCCCACCTTGTCTCAATCGATTCCCTCGAACTCAGCACCGCCCTCCTAACCTGCAATCTTCTTCCTGACCTCTCCGCCCCCACCCCACTCCAGCCTATCTCCCTCACCTTGACCTCCTTCCACCTATCACATCTCCATCGCCCCTCCCCCAAGTCCCTCCTCCCTACCTTTTATCTTAGCCTGCTGGACACACTTTCCTCATTCCTGATGAAGGGCTTATGCCCGAAACGTCGAATTTCCTGTTCCTTGGATGCTGCCTGACCTGCTGCGCTTTTCCAGCAACACATTTTCAGCTGTGATGAAAATTGGCCAGGCCAGAGTGAAACTGATTTCATTTCTTTGAATGAAGCTTATGACGGCATCTTCAAAGACTGCACCTGTGACAATAAAGCAAGTCTTCAATGCTGCACTGAAGTGTCAGCCCAAATGTGTTTACATGTGAGGACTGAGCCCACAACTTTATGACAGTGGTTAGAATGATGTAAGCAAGCTGAAGTTGATACCTTAATAGTGATACCAATGCTGCCACAAATGAGATCAATTATCTCTGCATAGAACAAGAACCGAACCTCCCACCACTGCATGGCTTAGCATCACACTCAATAAATACACCAGGATTTGGTGGAGTCTTATGGTTTTTAAAATCCTAGTGTGACACGCATTAAGCCATACAGGTCTGAAGCAAGAAGTTTCATAATAAAGAAGAGTAGTGGTAGACCAATTTGACCTTCAAACCTCTTTCACCATTCAGCAGAGGCATGGCTAATCTTCCACATTTTGACCTCTTCTCATACTGACCCCAAAGTCTTGAGGACCCAAATACTTAATGATCTCTCTCTTGATTATACTCAATGACTGAGTATCTACTGCTCTCTGGGGTAGACATCTGCCAAGTTTCACAATTCTTTAGGTGGAAATGTTCTTTCTCTGACCCTAACCCGATCTCAGTCCTATATTGCTGACCCCTTATTCTGATACTGTGACCCCTATGTACTGGATAAAACAGCCAGAGGAAACATTTCCACAGCATCAGTCTGTCAACTAACCTTCTTCAGAATCTTATACATTTCAAGTAGACCAGCTCACATTTTTCTGAACTCGAGGAAATATAGACTTTGTCTATCCAAGCTCACCGCAAAGAACAAACTCTTTTCCTCTCAGGAAGGCTTTTTTACTATTATAATCTAATCCTTATCTGACAAAAACATGTGCTTTTCTAACTGCTTTCTGTACCTTCATGTTAACTCTCTGAGATTCAGGATGAGTGGATACTCAAGTGTGTCTGAATGCAAATAGTTCTCAGTCTCTCACCATTGAAAACATATTCTGCTTGATTTTCATGTTTTTATGAATATTCATACTTGGTCACCTTGTGTTCTGTCTGCCTCATTCTGTCCCACTCACATAATTGGTCTATATCATCAGCAACCTCTTTCAATGCTTCTCACTGTTTCCTTTCCCACCTAGTGTTATCACAAATTGAGCAGAGTGACTATGGCACAACCTCCACGCTCTGCAGAGAATTAAAATAGTTTTTAATTAAAGAAATATGTAACTCCTGTTTGGTATTCTTCCAATGTTAAATTGTTAATGAATGCTTAATTCAAGGCATCCAGGTCCTTACAGGTCACAGTTTGGTATTCGGTACCACGTATGCTCCTGGGAGTATTTGTCAGCTTGTAATTGAAGTCTGCAGCAGAATACATTATACGTTTAATATCCCTTATTCACCATAATCCTTTCCCAGGACTTAGTGGACTGCAGGGCACAGTCAATGCAACCAGAATAGTTTATTATGACACGAACAGGAGAACCAGCAGGTAGCTGACATTGCACAATAACCATCTGTCATTCTGGACTTCTTTGCATCACATGATAAATATAAATGAGGGACTATCGTCCTCATATCCACAATTTATTTTTGAATTCCCCTCCCCCTCCACTACTACCTATTTGTATGATCTCACCATATCCTGAAGGAATCTAGCATCGTCCTATGTGCAAAGACCACCCCAAGCACTGACCATTGTTTAACCTTCTGATTGATCTCTGCCAAAAAAGTATCTTTCATCAATTTTTTTTGTTCCTTTTTTCCCATTGCCCTTGTCCAAATGTCATCTACTAATGCTTCAAATTTACCTTGTCGATGCAGTTTAAAATCTTGCATGCTTCTGTAAAATCCCTATCCATCTATGCAAGTCCAAACAACACATGGCTGAACCTAATCGAAGTGGAAGTGTTCTCAAGGAGAACCGTTCCAATTCAAAAGTGGCCTGGACATGTCTTATGTTTGCATTAGACAAGAGAACTCATAGATCTAAAACCATTGATGTATCATCCCATCTCAATCAGCATTTCAAAGAGCCATTACAAAATAGAACTGTGACTATTGTAGAGTGATTAATGTTGGTTTTCATTTCCAAACCATGGTCAAAAAGCTCATTTCTTTTCCTTGATTACTGTTAGCTTAAACAGAGTGGGAACAGTTACAGTGATAACAGAGGCTGACAGCAGATTTTGTGCACCCATCAATTACCAACTTCTCCTTGATTGTGCACTATGACCTTATTCTGTCACCTTCAATCCACTGTTTAATACTAGTATCAAGATCTACAAACATCTACTGTAACCTTTATCGCATTATCCTGAAGTATAATTCTATTATTTTATTTTGTCTATAACTGTCCAGTTAAAATTACCTTAAAGATATGTCAGGAAGAAAAGCAAAGAACACTTTGATATTGTATACATGCAGCAAGGAGATGACTTGGCTGTTAGTGCCTTAACTGGAGCCCCTACTATATTACAGGATAGGACTCAAAACACGACTGGTAACAAACAAATAATTGCACTGACCCAAAATCATTCATTTGGAAGCAAAATCAGATCATGTTAGAACCTTGCAGACCAGATCAGACAATGCCTATATAAAGCAGATATAAATCTTGCATTAGAATTGAAACAGGTTTTTAGTTTTTTTGCTGGGTCTGCATCTAAAATGATAGTCGAGGATATATTGTCATTGTCAGGGTGCAGTTCAGATTCATAAGACTAATACTCAATATAAAAGGGATAGATCTTTAAATGTGAGATTTTTTTTTGTTAAGGCAGTATTGAGGATATTGGCTAAAGGCAGACATATGCAGTTACACCACTAATCAGCTAGGATTTCATTGAATCTTGGAATAGGATCAATGTGCTGAATGGCCTAATCCTGCCCTATGTTCCTATAAGTTATGAAAGCAGGTTATGCATGAACTGCTAAAAAGAGGCACAAAGCTTTTTTGTCTTGCGCTGATCAGGATTGGGAAGCACAAGTCCAATTAGAAAGGGAACAACAGTCAATATAACATGAAAAGATGGTGTTGATTGGCTGGATGATGGTTGGTAAAAAGATGCAGCTAGAATTGTGGGATTATGGGATGTTGGTGTTGCTGGCTGGGCTCGCACTTGAGAAAGTGGTGGTGAGCTGCCTCCTTGAATTGCTGCAGTCCATTTCACGCAAGTAGACCAACAAAGCCACAGAGAATTTCCAAAATCTTCACTCAGCGACCTTGAAAGAATGATGATATATTTCCAAGTCAGGAGGGGTGAGCGGCTTGGTGGGGGGAGAGGAGGGGGTGATTTCCAGGTGATGCTGTGCATATATATCTGCTGTCCTTGTCCTTCTAGATGGTAATGATCTTGGGTTTGGAAGGTGTAGTCAAAGGTGCCTTGGTGAATGTCTGACACTCTGCTGCTATGCTGGTGGAGGGAATGGGTATTTGTGGATGTGATACCAGTCAAGCAGGCTGCTTTGTCCTTCATGGTGTGAAGCTTCTTGAATGTTGCTGGAGCTGAACTCATATTCCATCACACACCTGACTTGTGCCTTGTCGATTTTGGACAAGCTTCGTGAAGTCAGAGGGTTAGTCACTCACTGCCGTATTCCTAGCCTCTGACCTTCTATTATAGTCACTGTGTTTACATCGCTTGTCCAGTTCAGTTTCTGGTCAATAGTAACCCCAGAAAATTGACAATGGGGATGCAGGGATGGTAATTAAACGACAAGGGTTGATGGTTACATTTTTCTTTGTTAGAGATGGTCATTGTCTGGCCTTTGTGTGGCGCGAATGTTACTTGCCTTTTGTCAGCCAAAACTTGGAAATTGTCCAAGTTTGGCTGCATTTGAACATGGACTGCTTCAATAACTCAGGATTTGGGAATGGTGCCAAACATTGCGCAGTTATCAGCAAATGTCCCTATTTCTGACCTTATGATGGAAAGAAGATTGTTGATGATGTAACTGAAGATGGTTAGACTGAGGACACACCCTGAGAAACCTCTGCAGAGATGCATTAAAACAGAGATGACTGACTCCAACAAGCAGAACCATCCTCCTCTGTGCCAGGTATGGCTCCAACCAGTGGAGATTTTGTCTCCTGATTCCCAATGACTCTGGTTCTGCTGGGGCAGAATAATCCCACATTTGGTCAAATGCAGCCTTGATGACAAGGGCAGTCACTCTCACCTCCATCCCCATTCCCCCTCACCCCCACCCTCAACTCTTTGGTCCATGTTTGAGACAAGACTGCACTGACGTCAGGAGCTAAGTGGCTCAGGCAAAATCCTGAGTATCACTGAGCAGGTTATTGTTGAGCAAGTGCTGCTTGATAGCATTGATGATGATACCTTCCATCACTTTTTACTGATAATGTTCATTAGTTAATTAAACTCGGACCTGATAGGTCGACTCTGCTAGACAGACCATTGACGTGGGAAATGCAGCAGGGATGACAGTCTTCCTTTCCTCAATGAACAAGGTGCAATGTGTGGACCAATTCCTTTTGCTGATGAACAAAAGGTCCTGTGTGTGAGTACAACCAATTCCTAACCCATACAAATGAATCACAGTTTAAAAAAACCTACTGCATTCACCGTAACCAATCAGAGTCTGTCTACCTTGTCTGATTTTAATCAGATAATGGAGATTGAGAGTTCACAGTACCTGATGTATCTCCTTGCCAACCATGGTCCAGCCAATCATCAACCTCTTCTCATATTGCATAAACTGTTGTTCCCTTTCTAAACTTGTTTTCTTCCATCTCAGTCCTGATGAATACAAAATGAACAGCTTCACCTTCACATTTCTTTTTGACCACATTTAACTCTTAAAGCACTATCCAATTGTAAAGGTTCCATAGACTAGACTTGATTTTTTTTTTGAGAAAAGGTGCTTGAGGGGTGATCTTTTGGAAGTGATTTAAAAATTTGATAGGAAAGGTAGTGTGAAACCATTCCTCTGATGGGCAGAAGAATTCACAATGAGGAATCATGGTCTTCAAATTGAAGCAAGAAGAAAGATAGATTTAGAATAGAGATCATCCATGATTAAACTGAATCTTGGAATAGACTCAAGGACTTAAAAAGTGTATTCCTGCTCCTCATGTAGCACATTTATTTTAAAATACTAAATTGCCTAATGTATATTGTCACAATCACGTTAGGAGAGATGAGATATTCTTGGCTGGTTACAACAAATATTTTTAATTGCAAAGAAATGAGAATAATAAAATTTTAATTCAAAAGTATTGACAATGATACCACTGAAATCCCCTCTCCAATCCATGGATCTCCCAAACATTCCAAATCAATACTGGCAGGGAAATTTGCTAGAACTGCTCGGGAGAATTTAAACTAGTAAGGTGGGGGCGCGGCGGTGGGAGCCAGGGAGATAGTGAGGAAAGAGATCAATCTGAGACTGGTACAGTTGAGAACAGAAGTGAGTCAAACAGTCAGAGCAGGCAGGGACAAGGTAGGACTAATTAATTAGACTGCATTTATTTCAATGCAAGGAGCCTAACAGGGAAGACAAATGAACTCAGGGCATGCTTAGGAATATGGGACTGGGATATCATAGCAATTACAGAAACATGGCTTATGGATGGGCAGGACTGGCAGCTTAATGTTCCAGGATACAAATGCTCCAGGAAGGATAGAAAGGGAGGCAAGAGAGGAGGGGGAGTGGCATTTTTGATAAGGGATAGCATTACAGCTGTACTGATGGAGGATATTCCTGGAAATACATCCAGGGAAGTTATTTGGGTGGAACTGAGAAAAAAAAGGGATGATCAACTTATTGGGATTGTATTATAGATCCCCTAATAGTCAGAGGGAAATTGAGAAACAAACTTGTAAGGAGATCTCAGCTATCTGTAAGAATAATAGGATGGTTATGGTAGGGGATTTTAACTTTCCAAACATAGACTGGGATTGCCATAGTGTTAAAGGTTTAGATGGAGAGGAATTTGTTAAGTGCGTACAAGACAATTTTCTGATTCAGTATGTGGATGTACTATAGAAGGTGCAAAACTTAACCTACTCTTGGGAAATAAGGCAGGACAGGTGACTGAGGTATCAGTGAGAGAGAACTTTGGGGCCAGCGACCATAATTCCGTCAGTTTTAAAATAGTGATGGAAAGGATAGACCAGATCTAAAAGTTGAAGTTCTAAATTGGAGAAAGGCCAATTTTGACAGTACTGGGCAAGAACTTTCGAAAGCTGATTGGAGGCAGATGTTCGCAGGTAAAGGGACGGCTGGAAAATGGGAAGTCTTCAGAAATGTGATAACGAGAATCCAGAGAAAGTAATTCCTGTCAGAGTGAAAGGAAAGGCTGAAAGGTATAGGAAATGCTGGATGACTAAAGAAATTGAGGGTTTGGTTAAGAAAAAGAAGGAAGCATATGTCAAATATAGACAGGATAGATCGAGTGAATCCTTAGAAGAGTATAAAGGCAGTAGGTGTATACTTAAGAGGGAAATAAGGAGGGAAAAAAGGGGGCATGAGATAGCTTTGGCACATAGAATTAAGGAGAATCCAAAGGGTTTTTACAAATATATTAAGGAAAAAAGGGTAACTAGGGAGAGAATAGGGCCCCTCAAAGATCAGCAAGGCGGCCTTTGTGTGGAACTGCAGAAAATGGGGGAGATACTAAATGAGTATTTTGCATCAGTATTTACTGTGGAAAAGGATATGGAAGATATAGACTGTAGGGAAATAGATGGTGACATCTGGCAAAATATCCAGATTACAGAGGAGGAAGTGCTGGATGTCTTGAAACGTAAATCCCCAGGACCTGATCAGGTGTACTCGAGAACTCTGTGGGAAGCTGGAGAAGTGATTGCTGGGCCTGTTGCTAAGGTATTTGTATCATCGGTAGTCACAGGTGAGGTGCCGGAAGACTGGAGGTTGGCAAACGAGATGCCACTGTTTAAGAAGGGCGGTAAGGACAAGCCAGGGAACTATAGACTGGTGAGCCTGATCTCAGTGGTGGGCAAGTTGTTGGAAGGAATCCTGAGGGACAGGATGTACATGTATTTGGAAAGGCAAAGACTGATTCGGGATAGTCAACATGGCTTTGTGCGTGGGAAATCATGTCTCACAAACTTGATTGAGTTTTTTGAAGAAGTAACAAAGAGGATTGATGAGGGCTGAGCAGTAGATGTGATCTATATGGACTTTTAGTATCGCGTTCGACAAGATCCCCCAAGGGAGACTGATTAGCAAGGTTAGATCTCACAGAATACAGGGAGAACTAGCCATTTGGCTACAGAACTGGCTCAAAGGTGGAAAACAGAGGGTGGTGGTGGAGGGTTGTTTTTCAGACTGGAGGCCTGTGACCAGTGGAGTGCCATAAGAATCGGTGCTGGGTCCTCTACTTTTTGTCATTTACATAAATGATTTGGATGGGAGCATAAGAGGTACAGTTAGTAAGTTTGCAGATGACACCAAAATTGGAGGTGTAGTGGACAGCGAAGAGGGTTACGTCAGATTACAACAGGATCTTGACCAGATGTGCCAATGGGCTGAGAAGTGGCAGATGGAGTTTAATTCAGATAAATGTGAGGTGCTGCATTTTGGGAAAGCAAATCTTAGCAGGACCTATACACTTAATGGTAAGGTCCTAGGGAATGTTGCTGAACAAAGAGACCTTGGAGTGCAGGTTTATATCTCCTTGAAAATGGAGTCGCAGGTAGATAAGATAGTGAAGAAGGTGTTTACTATGCTTTCCTTTATTGGTCAGAGTACTGGATTCCGGATTAGTGGTGCTGGAAGAGCACAGTAGTTCAGGCAGCATCCAAAGAGCAGCAAAATCGATATTTCGGGCAAAAGCTCTTAATCAGAAATGAGTTGGGAGGTCATGTTGTGGCTGTACAGAACATTGGTTAGGCCACTGTTAGAATATTGCATGCAATTCCGGTCTCCTTCCTATCGGAAAGATGTTGTGAAGCTTGAAAGGGTTCAGAAAAGATTTACAAGGATGTTGCCAGGGCTGGAAGATTTGAGCTATAGGGAGAAGGTGAACAGGCTGAGGCTGTTTTCCCTGGAGTGTCGGAGGCTGAGGGGTGACCTTATAGAGGTTTACGAAATTATGAGGGGCATGGATAGGGTAATAGGCAAAGTCTTTTCCTTGGGTTTGGGGAGTTCAGAAATAGAGAGCATAGGTTTAGGGTGAGAGGGGAAAGATATAAAAGAGACCTAAGGGACAACTTTTTCACACAGAGGATGGTACGGGTATGCAATGAGCTGCCAGAGGTCGTGGTGGAGGCTGGTACAATTGCAACATTTAAGAGGCATTTGGATGGGTATATGAATAGGAAGGGTTTGGAGGGATACGGGCCGGGTGCTGGCAGGTGGGACTAGATTGGGTTGGGATATCTGGTCGGCATTGACAGGTTGGACCGAATGGTCTGTTTCCATGCTGTACATCTCTATGATTCTATGACCCAATAAAGCCTCAAATCAATTGCAAACTATGAACTTTCAATGAACACATTGGTTCCATGAAACTTTCTGACCATTGAAGACTGCTATGACAGCCACTCTGAGTAATTTTTCTCTCACACCTACACTCTGTCTCCAGGGTGTATGGAAAAAAATGTTCTGGCCATATTCACTCTGCAGTTTCATCTTGATATTTACAAAGTAAATATAAATCACTTTGAAATTCACCTTCACGGTGTATGAAACCATTGAATGTCCTTGTTGGATTTACAGCCTTGTATTCCCTCTTGCTTTTATAATATCCTCTGCATAGATTGCCTGAATTCCTCAATTAATTTGTAACCTACTAATTGGTGCTAGTTGTTTATTATTCTACACATAACCAATCTCAACTCTTTGATTAAATTGGTGATTTGTAATCAACCCCAGCTATTCACTGTTGTGCACAGAAAATATTTGTACTGCTCAATAAGATAAATGCCACATATTCAGTATTGTTTTAATCATGGAGGTTTCTCAGTGCAGTACTCATTGATTGTCTGAAAATATCATTTCAAAATGATAGCTCTCCACTTAGTTGACTGTTCAAAATCCTGCTTTTGGAAGGAGCTTCACAAAAATGCTTTCTGTCATTTCTAAATGCATGTTCAGATGAGACATTAGTGCAACAACAAAGATACATAGAAATGCCAAGTAGTCCAATAGTCCAAAAGATAGGAATGTTTTCCCCTGAATCCCAAGGCAACTAAAGTTATTCATGAGCTTTTACAATTCAAGTCAATGAACTACAGTGTGATTACAAATGTATAACTGCAGACTCAGAGCCAACAAGGTCAGTCCTGAATAGTTATGGAGTTATTGCACAATGAAAATGTTTTTCAAATAGTCATCAAGTCATACAGAGCTTGAGCATTGGTAAAAAGTGAGACATTTTGTCATTGCTTTTCATCATGCACTCATCAGGGTAACGTCAAAAAAAATCACACAACACAAGGTTGTCGTACAACAGGTTTAGTTGGATAGTCCACCAACACTTGATGAAGGAGTAATATTCTAGAAGCTAGTGTTTTCAAATAAACCAGTTGGATTATAACCTAGTGTCATGTGACTTTTGACCTTGTCCAACCCAGTCCAACACCAGCACCTCTACTTCATCAGGACAGTTTGTAAGAATACTAACTTAAGGGGAAAAGAAACATTTATACTGTATAAGATTGTTTGAATTGTTCTGATGTGTGCATGATGAAAAATGGCGACCAAATGTGTTCTTATTCAGCGAAACTAAAACTGTTTTACTATGTTCTGGGCTAAATTGGTTTCTGGATACTCAAAGGCAAAACCAGTGGACAGAAAAATCCGTTTCAGAAATGCCAGACATTATCATCGAGCACCAGGAGGACAATGCTGATTGTGACATCTTGAACCAACCAAAAAGCTAGTTCAGAGGCTTGGTTAATTGTTTCCTGGTTGTAGCCCTGGTAATAATGTTCCTGGCTGCACAAGAGTTTCCACAACCATATCCTCTCAGTTACTGGATGTATATTTCTTGCAATATAATTGTAGTTTGCCTCTTTTTCCACTTTGGTTAGATCTCTTTGCACATGCAGCAGATGACGTTAAGCTAGACACACCAGCAGCTGTTTATGGCAAGATTTTATTAGAGTAATTGGAGGGCCAGAATTTTCTGTGGTCATTGGAAACAGTCAGGAAGACAAGATGGCATTGGAAAGATTTGGATGAGATGTGGCATCCCCAGTGTCTTCCTCTCATCACAGCATTTTGGGGAAGGTGGCAACTGAGCTGCCCATCAGCAGCCAGACCCTAATTAACTAATTAACTGGTCAAATAAGGACATCTTCCTTCGTCCATTGGCATATTGCGGATGGGAAGACTGCCAGGTAAACATGAGCAGCCTCCAAGCAAGTTCCATGTTGGTGACTCCTGTGTGTAACCCATGGTCCACACAGGGCATGAACTCTCTCTGTCCCACAGGCCCACAATAATGGAACTCACAGCTCTTCACAACAATCCTCTCATTGACCCATGCCCTCCCTCCATCCCACTACCAGTACCAGCCTAACTGACTCCGCTATCTCTGACTGCCCTTCCCTGACTTTGCGGGCACATCTCATCCATCAGATACAGCCCCAGCAATGGCCACAGTTAGTGGTGGCGTTACTGAATCAATAGTGGTACTGCTGAGCTGCTGACCCTTTGAAATGGGCTCTCCATCCTTAAGACCACTTAACAATTTGATCAATTGCTATCAGTAAAGTGAAGCCCTTTATCTCGCCAGCAACCAGTGTGGAGTTGTCCCCTCCCCTCAACTTTAAGTGCAGCACCCCTTCCTCCTCCTTAAAATCCAACTAAGGATGTCAACTGCAGGCTTTCTCATTTTACTGAGAGCTACATGTGCCTCACTGAATCTGACTGCTGCATATGACCCTGGCTGACTGAAAGGGTTAACTCTGAAAACAGGACGTGAGCTTTCCACAAACTCATTGTCCTTTGCTTCACTTGAGATGAGCAACTGACTGTTTTTCAATGTCTGCTTCCTAGTATGCAGACACTGACCCAAATGACCTTGTGTTCCTGATCACTGGCAGCTATGTAATGACAAAATAAAAGCCCTCTCAGTTTTTCCAGGCTGTGGTGTTATAGCCACACAGAAATCACCTGTGGTCTCTCTGCACTTGTAAATCCGTGAGTGTAAGAAGTACTGTCATTGCTGCTGTAGCTGTTCAGTGGGAAAAAACATCACACTGCGGAATACATCAGTCACCTGGTTGATACATCAGGGTAGTGCATATTGATTCAGATTGCAGATGTTCCCTGTGAGAGCCTCGAAATAAACTGACGCATAAAAGTTAGGGATTGCTGGCATACAGTCCGGACTGTGGGTCTATTTGCAGGTGAAAACATAGCTCCACAACTGCCCCGGGTGATCCTAGTTTGATCTCTGACATTGTTGGATAGTCATTCTGGGCCAGTCGTCATAGTTGCCTATAGTGAACAGTCCTGTAATGAAAACTCAAGGAGGGGGCAACATTGAGTATTATCATCATTTTTAATTCAATTACAACAGCCATTAATGGAACAGCCAAGCTGTTTTAAAAAAAAACTATTTGTCAAAGGGCAAAATGTAATTGACCTATAATGCCATTATAAATGGGCTACCTGTGAACCATGTTGGGATGTTATCATGTGGATTTAGAGTGTGCAGCAGTTATTCACTCATTTAAATATCAGACATTTAACAAGTTGTTGTACTTTCTGTGTAACAGCAATCAATAACTGAAGCTCCTGATTTCTTGATCCCTGCTCACCCATTTACTGCCAGGGAGGCAATTCACACTGATTAAAAACTTCAGGTTTTGTGATGATAGCCAAACTACATTCTAGATTAAAGTACAACCGAGACATCGAGAAGGCATTCTTAGCTGCGAGCTAAAGTGCCAACCAGTCGGTTAACTACATTTCACATTTCATTACAACGTTTGAAAATTCACCTCCTGGCTTTCCACTGACTAATATTATTGTCATATGATGTCCAGGCAGTGGATCCAAGTCATACTGCTCATTGTGCTGTCTTACATTAACTTCAATGACAACAGAGGTTGTGTTCCTTGTTAGATTCTGGGTCAGCTGATGAAACAGACATCAGTACTGGGGCGACAATTATTTACAATATGTAAATGTTTTGGATCAAGAAAGAGAATGTACAATAAATGTGTTTGATGTCACTGGCACAGGTGGAAGACACGTGATAAGAATGATACAAAGAGAATACAGATGGATATAGACAGATTAAGTTAACGAGCAAAAGTTTGATAGATGGAATATAATGTGGAAAAGTTTGAGGTTTGCAGGAAGAATAGATGAGCAGAATATTATTCAAATGGAGAGAGATACAGAAAGCTGCAGTGCAGATGGATTTGGGTGTCCTGATGAACTAATTACAAAAAGCTAGCATCTCAAATCAGCAGTTCATGGGGAAGGCAAATGGAATGTTAGCTTTTTATTTCAAAAGAGAATGGAGTATGAAAATAGGGAAGCCTTGATAAAACTCTACAAATCTGACCCACCACTGGAATACTGTGGACCATTTTGGTCCCCTTATCTAGAGAAAGATAGACTGGCATTGGACGCAGTTCAGTGAAGATTCACTGGGCTGATCCAGGTATGGAAGGATTGTTTTATGAGCAGAGGTTGTGTGGGTTGGGCCGGAAGCCATTGGAATTTTGAAGAATGAGAGGCGACCTTATTCAGACATTCAAGATTCTTTAGGGATCTGACAGGGCAGATGTGGAAAGCTTGTTTCCCTTTCTAGGGGAGTCTTGGACCAGAGAGGCCTAATCTCAGAATAAGGGGTTGTTCATTTAAGATTGAGATGAGGAGAAATTTCTTCTTTTAGTGGGTTGTGAATCTATGGAATATTTTACTGCAGAAAGATGTAGAGGTTGGTTCATTAAGTATATTCAAGGCTGAGATAAGCAGATATTTAATCAGTAAGAGAAGCACGTGTTATGGAGAAAAGACAGGAAAATGGAATTGAGGATTATCAGTTCAGCCATGATCATATTGAATGTCAGTGCAGACTTGATGATCTGAATGGCTTATTTCTGCTCCTACATCTTATGGCATTATTAACCAGCACTTTTCTGATTTATACAACGGGCAGCCAGCCATGAACAAGTACATTTTGCATGCTGTTTGCAAATTGGACTGAGGTATTATTCTACTGTGGGTAACTGTGGCTCAGTGGGTAACAGTTTTGACTCTGAGAAATAAAGTTACAGGTTTAAGTCCTACCGCAGAGATTGGACATAAAACTCACAGCTGATGCTCCAGTGCAGTACAGAGAGAGTGCTATAATGTTGGAGGTGCCATCATTTAAACGAGACACCAAAGGAAGTCCCTTTTGCCTGCTTCTGTGTCCCTAAGATCAAGGGAGTTATCGCTGGTGCCCAGCCAATTATTATATTTCCAGCAAAAATAGGTTTTCTGGTCATTATCACAAATCATAAGACCAAAGGAAATCTGGGTCTGCTGTCACCAATGGACAGCAAGGAGCTGTTAGGATGGGACATCCAGGAATGTGACCCAGTGACAGTGAAGGGATGGTGAGAAAGTTCCAAGTCAGGATAGTGTGTGATTTAGAGGAAAAATAGCTTTTAATTCCAGATGATGGATGTTGCAGGTTGAGAAAATGCTGTCAAAAGAGCCTTGGTGCATTACTAAAGAGCAGCATGTAGTTGGTGCATGTTGCTACCACAATGTGTCAGTGGTAAATGGAGTGAATTTTAAAGGTGGTGGATGGTTTGCCCATCCCTTTGATCATCCCAGGAAGTCTTTGGCTCTTTCCTTGACCTGCAAAACTAGAGAAAGTATTTGCAATTGATAATGCTGTTGTCGGTTGGAACAAGATTCAACTTAGCCCAACCAAGTGGAAGGAGCTGGAGGCTGCTTCTGGAGCCCTTCAATCAAGAACAAAGATCTGAAGATACTTCTGGTAAAGAATAGAGGTGGAGGGGGACTAACCCCTAATGGTGAAGTGGTGATGGTGCTGATCAAGAGCTATCAAAGTAGTTAAAAATATGAGAAGAATTACAGGTGAAGCTATGTGAACAGGCAAAGAATCATTGAAGATGATTTAAGCTGAGTTCAGCAGTACAACCATATGTGAAACTGGGTCTTCTGGGTAATCTCAAAAAAGCTTCGGGTACAAATAGGCAACCCAAGCTTTAACAGCAATGAAGTTGGGGCCACATGGATTTGAATTATTTGCAATATTTTTCTTCTTCGTAAATTATTCTCCTTCCAGGCTCTTGTTGCTTTGTGACTGTAAAATACAAGAAATACACAAATGTTTAAATCACAATTTCTGGAACCCACTTGCAGCAGAAAACAGTGGGATACGACAAAAAACAAGAAATGCTATCTTCAAAAATCAACTTTAGAAATGGCTGTAAGCAATAGCTCACTGTCTCTACAGTCTGAGTGCATTTGCAGGTTGACTTTAAGTGGCCTTTCAACGTAGGTGGCCTTGGAGGCAGGTTAAATTTGTTTGGTTTTATTTTTGAGGTTGATTTTAACTGTTGCATAACTGTGGCACCTTGCCTACTTGTCAGGAGCTGTGGCTGCTGGCAACTGTATTAAGACACTACAAAGTTCCCATATCTACATATATGTTACCATTATCTTGTATTCAATGCACAACACCAGACTACAGTGTTTTCACTCTCTGTTTCCTTCTGCCTATTCTCAGAATGTGCAGCCTTACAAAACACTATCAAAGGCAACTTGTAGCTGAAGAAGGAGCAGTTATAAGGCTGTTGGCAGAAGCAGAAAGCACTGAATCAATGCAGCTTCCTCATTTCTGTTTGAACGAAAGTGCGGGTGGATAGAATTACTCTGAACGCTATTTTGCTCTTAGCAAATTGGCAATTGATTTAAACACACCCGATCGTCACAGTACAATAGCTGAAACTGATTTTGGAGTCTGGATTTCTAATCTTCATGTCTCTTTTTCTTGTTTTGAAATTCTCTTGGCAATATTTTCCACCGCTACGGAAGATAAAAACTGGGGCAGTGGAGAACAGATTGCAGATTTGTTCTCAGCCAGTATTGTGTGGTTGATGGAGACCAATTTCACTCCAAGCCATTTATACAGAGTCCTCTCACTTCTTCCAATCCTTCTGAGGCTGGCTGGGCAAGCTGGAAAAAAAAACTCCACAAATGTCAGTGGTCCTCTGCTGTATCTGTCCGAAAAGATTCTTTCTCTCTGGCTTTTTCAATTATTTCTGTGCTTTTCCCCTGTAGAGTTATAACTCCAATGGCTTCCGATGTAATATTATGACCCAAATGAGCTTGCAAATCCAGTGAGTGTCAGTAGGCTATTAGGAGGGTGTGGATGTATTAAAATCCAAGCCTATCCTCAACCAGTATTCATTCCCATATTTTTGGGAAGGAGTTATCAGATGCCAGGAGGACTGACTGTTGTCCTTACTTGAAGTCAGAGTCAGAGAATCATACAAATGTACAGCATGGAAACAGACCATTCGGTTCAACTCGTCCATGCTGACCAGATGTCCTAAATTAATGTAGTCCCATTTGCCAGCACTTGGCCCATATCATTCTAAACCCTTCCTAGTCATATACCCATCCAGGTGCCTTTTAAATGTTATAATTGTACCAGCCTCCATCACTTCCTCTGCCAGCTCATTCCATACGCACAGCACCCTCTGCATGAAAAGATTGTCCCTTAGGTCCATTTTAAATCTTTTCCCTCTCACCTTAAACCTATGCCCTAGCTTTGGACTCTCCAACCCTGGGGAAAAGACACTGTCTATTTACCTTATCCATGCCCCCTTATGATTTTATAAACCTCAGCCTCCAAATCTCCATGGAAAATAGCCCCATCCTATTCAGCCTCTCCCTATAGCTCAAATCCTCCAACCCTGACAACATCCTTGTAAATGCTTCAGGCTCACTGCCTTTATTCCTGATGAAGGGCTTTTGCCCGAAACATCAATTTTGCTGCACTTTGGATGCTGCCTGAACTGCTGTGCTCTTCCAGCACCACTGATCCAGAATCTGGTGTCCAGCATCTGCAGTCATTGTTTTTACAACATCCTTGTAAATCTTTTCTGAATCCTTTCAAGTTTCATAACATCTTTCCAGAATTGCATGCAATATTTCAAAAGACATTGTGGTGAATTTGAAATTCCTCTTAATTGACCCAAATGAATTAGAATTAGGTTTATTGTCATGTGTACTCAAGTACAGGAGTCCAGTGAAATGTTTGCAGTGTTTCACAACATGGTGCCATCTTAGGTTGAAAGTACCTAGGTACTTTGATATCAGTAAACACAGCAGAGGCTGGGGATTGAATTTGGTATTTTCCTGCTCTGCATGGTGCAGTAGCACAGTAGACAATGTAATTGTCTGATTCACTGATCTATAAGAAGCCATTTAACATTTAAAGACAGATTGGAACAAGTTTCTTCACACAGCAGGAGGTAGAACTGTGTCAGACATAATACCATTTCAGATTCATTTTATCAAAGACACTTTTTTTCTTGGTGTGACAGGGTGGGGGAAAATTGACACATCATGAAGGAGAGTGTAATCAATTTTTTTTGTTTGCATAATCTTTATATCGAATAATTGTAAGAGCACACTAAATGATGGTATTCTGAGCATATTTTCTCTGAGACATGATGTGAAGGTGCAGGTGTTGGATTGGGTTGGACAAAATTAAAAATCACATGACACAAGGTTATAGTCCAACAGGTGTATTTGCAAGTAAAAGTATAAGCTTTCAGAGTGTTGCTCCTGTAGAATTGTAATAGCAGTTACATTCTATTTTGTTCAAAAGTCTGCAGTCAGTCACAGCAGGTGGTCAATTTGTGTAACATTTTATAAATTTGGAAATAGAACAAATTTTACTCAAGATTGGGATACAGACAGACTCTAACTTCACACCTTTAATTATTGTCTGAGCTGAGATGTCACTTTTTTTTATATAAAACCATAAGTTATCTCAAGAACGTGATTTGAAAAAAGTTCCGGGGTTCACATATTAATGAACTGAAACCTGCAAACCATTCTCAAAGATAAAAGACTTAACAGCAATCTAGGTTTTTTCAATATAACATATCAGTTGCATGCATGACACTGTGACCATTTGCTATAAATTCTGTGTCTTACGACCCTGCTCCAGAGCTACTAGATGAAGGAGCAGCGCTCCAAAAGCTAGTACTTCCAAAGAAACCTGCTGGACTGTAACCTAGTGTCGTGTGATTTTTAACTTTATCCTCAGAAGCAAGTATTGGAGTTGTAGAATTATAGGACATTGTCTGAAGTGATGCTTTTGGATCTTTAAATTGTGGAAGTTCTTAGTCAAGTAACCATTTCACTAACCAAAATATTTCAAACCTTTGTAAGGTCACTGCAATTGCAATCTGAACAAGAGTGTGTATTGTGAACAAATGTTTTGTATATTTAAGCATTCTTTTATTAAATAACTTATCAGTTTTACTGTTTAAGGAGTGAATATATATGGTTAAAACTATT
Organism: Hemiscyllium ocellatum; assembly: GCF_020745735.1. Classification (NCBI taxonomy): domain Eukaryota; kingdom Metazoa; phylum Chordata; class Chondrichthyes; order Orectolobiformes; family Hemiscylliidae; genus Hemiscyllium; species Hemiscyllium ocellatum. Next base: position 70,349,331 of record NC_083413.1, on the reverse strand, counting down.
ACTGTTAGAATTGTAATAACATGCAGGATGCCATGTTAATTTTACAGTGCCATATAACTTGACTGTTTCACTTTGTGAGGTATCACAATTTAATGTCTTTTATTTAAATTTTCACAGAATCATGTTTTAGATCGTGCTGCTAACCATGGGCACTGCACCATAGATCCCTAATGCACTGCTGAAGCCATGCTTTGTGTTCAATCAAACATCCATTGAGTAAAAAGTAAATAAAGCACAGAATGTAGATAATAATGAGAGAAAATCCCATGACAGTCTATTAGTATGCAAATTCTCAAGTACAGCATCGGACCCAACTCTTTGATTTGCATTGGTTTCATAACATTCTTAATTTCATCATAAAGCTCTCTCTACAACCTTCTTCCAATTTTTTTCAATTTGCCATACCCTAATCAGCCTGGCTTTCAATCACCTTGATCTACTTGTTGAAATTTCACTTGATGTCTCTCATTTTCTCTTTCTCCATCTGAAAATCTTTTTCAAAACCTATCATTTTTGACCAAGCATTCTGTCACCTCTCCCAATATGGTTTGTTATCAGTCTGTTTTGTTTTTAACTATAATGCTTCCCTCATTTCCCAAACAAGCTACAGTGACTCTGTGGTTAGCACTGCTGTCTCATAGCACCAGGAGCCAGGGTTTGATTCCGGCCTCGGGTGACTGTCTGGGTGGGGTTTACACATTCTCCCTGTATCTGCATGGGTTTTCTCCCACAGTCCAAAGATGTTAGGTGAATTGGCTATGTTGAATTGCCCATAGTGCTCAGAGACATGTAGGTTAGATGCATTAGTCAGGGTTAAATATAGGGTAGGGGAAATGGTTCTGGTTGGGTTACTGTTCAGAGGATCAGTGTGGACTTATTGGGCCGTCTGGCTGTTTCCACACTGTAGGGATTCTATGATTCTAAGCCACTGAGGAACAAAGTCTATATTCAAGATGATAGAATAATGCCAATTACATCAGATTATGGTGGGTATTCTTTTCACTTCTGGATAAAGGAGGATATTGTGTTATGCCTCAGTCAATGTGTGAGCATGTCTTTAAGAGATATCATCATTGCATCATAATATATGATGTGAAAGCATAGTGGTCTCATACTCTATTTTTACTTGGATCACTTGACATGATACTTGAAGCATGCTCATCAGTTACAATTTATTTAGCTTAATGGCAACCCAGACACTGATGTACCTGTGAATGTAATGTTTGTACGTATTGATTATTGGATTCTTCAATATCACTATATGCATGGCAAATTTCTTTGGTTACAAGTGAAACTTAAACATTTCTGCATCAGGTCAAATATGTTTCTGGAGGTAAAAACCCACATTAGTTGGGATGAGGTGATGCAACAAATGAAGGTGACAATTGAAAAGTTGATGGAGTTCAGAGGTGAGACACTTGAGGAGATAAAGAATAACAAGCACTCATCTAATGTCTTCCAGACACAATTGCATCTTCCATCTCCTGGCAGCAGGTGTTCCACACCTTCGAAGGGAGTAATGAATTATTATCTTGTTGCACAAACAGAAGTTGCCAACTTTTCTAAAATGAAGTATCTATTCTGCGGTCAGCAAAACATACAGGCAGGTCTGTGATCAATCATTGTCTAAAGAAAGAAAGCCCTTCCTGAAAAAGGGCTTATGCCCGAAACGTTGAATCTCCTGCTCCTTGGATGCTGCCTGACCTGCTGCGCTTTTCCAGCAACACATTTTCAGCTCTGATCTCCAGCATCTGCAGACCTCACTTTCCCATTGTCTAAAGAAAACCTTGGGTCAAAAACAACAAATGTTGCCAATTCATTTATTGCTATATAATGAATTAATCCTTCTCCAGGACTTCTAAGACATTTCTAAACACAAAAGAATATGTGCTTCCATGCCCTGCATCAATTTCCATGCTGTTAAACATGAATCTGACTTTTCTTCCTTGGCACATCCATGCAAGAAAGTAGATGATGGGAACAAAAACAACTGTGAGCAGTCTTATGTATATTTTCTGTTACACTGCAATATGCATTCCTTGGGGATTCATCTAGCTGGTAGCTTGGCTGAGTCAGCAATTCTTGAGTGGGTAGCACATTTTCCTCTGAGTCACAAAGCAGCAAGTTTGACTTGAGTACAAACAGTCAACACTTACACCTCAGTGTAACACTGCAGAAGTACTTCACTTCAGAAGTTGTCCATGTTTTATTTAAGACAAAACTTTAAACTGATACTGTCTTATGTTAGCTGAAAATGTGTTGCTGGAAAAGCGCAGCAGGTCAGGCAGCATCCAAGGAGCATGAGAATCGACGTTTCGAGCATAAGCCCTTCTTCAGGAATGAATAAAGGCTCATGCCCGAAACATCCATTCTCCTGCTCCTTGGATGCTGCCTGACCTGCTGCGCTTTTCCAGCAACACATTTTCAGCTCTGATCTCCAACATCTGCAGTCCTCATTTTCTCCTACTGTCTTATGTTACCATGCAATTCTGTGGAACTATTTTGAAGAAAGGCAGGATGTTCTCCCCAAAGTCCTGGGCAGCATCTATTACTTAACCAGCATTACTTAAAAACCTTGTGGATAATATTGCGAACTTGCAAACTGGCTGCTGTATTGCCCGCATTCCAAGAGTAACCGCACTCTAAAATTAGTTAATTGGCAGCAAAGTACTCTGGAAGTCCTAAGGTCATGATAGGTACTGCATAAAGGCAAAGCTTGCCTTTTGATTTCCTGTCTCTCCAGTAAATTGATCGACTACTGCTGGCTCCTGTGAGAGACAGATTGACAGAACAGGAAAGAGCAATGGAGATGGAAAGAGAAGAACTATGAGTCACTTCTTACAACTCCAGCGTGTATTTGAGGGGGTGGAGGAGTTTGGTCAATTGCTATGACAATCTCTTTGGAGAGGAGATATCATTGTGACAGAGCCAAAGTACTCCTTTTATATTGGGAATATGACACTAAACCCCTACTTCCCTGATTTGGAAAGGAATGTTTTGTTATTAATTTCCTTTTGTTTCCCTCAGAAAACCAATAATCAAAGGACACAAATTTGGAGTCCTACTCATCTACCACCCACTAAAACAACAGAGGTCTTCTGTTTATTTGCAATATCAAAAGACATCGTTTCAGACACATCGTTGCCACCTCCAATTGAAGCCAAAGAAACATCTTAGATAAGGCTGTCTTTTGTCAATGCCTTAGATTCCAATAGCTGTTCTCGCACCCTGTTGCCTGCCAAGAATGCGCACATCAGCTTCAACAAGAAAGCCTTTCATTTATTAATATGCAAGCGGAACATGATATACAACAATATCATTGTGGATGTTGATGTCCATCGTACTGGTAAGTCCGACAACTCTTGTTCTTGCCAATTCTGGATTGGATGGTGGGCTTGGGGAAAAGAATTGATTGGTGGATGGGAGCCAGGTGAACATGAATCTACACCTTTCAACATCTCTGCTCTTTTTAACTAACGCCAATCTCTTTTCGCCAAGTAACAGATGCCAAGATCTGAAGACTTGGCTCAAAGTCCGATGCCAAATCTGCAAACTAAGGTATCAAGAGAGATTTGACACCATGAAAATTTTTGTTATAATAGTCATATTTTCCATGTTAAAACATGTTATTTTGCTTCACAAATAAGCAGATCAAAATATTAGTATCACAGACTGCAAAAAAGTTATTGAGTGTTCAATTCCACATAACCTAGCAACCCAGTTTCTGAGAGCCTTAGCAGCCTATTGAACAGTGGAAGGCCTCACAGCTAATCCTGCAGACGTTGTCGCCAGTCATTCACATGCAGTTGTTGGAAAGTGAATACCAATGATTAGATGGGAGTACATGCCAGGGATTGAACATGTGAGACCTATACAGTCTCTGCATCGAGTTACACATGAAACACTAAGCCACTGGAAATTTTTACAGCATAATTGGAGAGATGACATCCAAGAGATGTGCAGGAACTATGTAATGTCAGTGGGAGGAAGGTTTATTTCCCTATTACCTATAATTACTTTTCCACAAAGGTCAATGGGCACAAATATGACATGATCTATTATAATGAATCAGTATGATGAGTACAAAATGTACATGATCTCATTTTTCTGGAGCTGTTGAGGGGGCAGGTGATATTGTTAGTGATACAACCTGCACATTGAAATTAGTATTTGAGGAGATGATGACAGAGAAGTACCACCAATGAAAAAGATGCAATAATGGAAATGACAAAGCACAAATAAAAAACAAGAATGGAATCCTTTACTCAACATCATTTTTTCCCATAATAAATGCCAGGTAACATATCAATCATGACATGAGGAAACATCACTTACATTACTCAGGGATAACTGCTAGTGTTAATGTGTGGAGAATTGCTGCCTGGATAAACAAGAGTAAATTTAATGTTTGGGCACAGGAGGGTTCATTATTCCTGCGCAGAAATGTTTATAGTCCCACATGGTTGGGATTGAGCTATACTCAATCTTCCCACCCAGCTGTAAACACAGGTAATACACACAGCATTTTCCCACAAATGGTAATAATCCTTTGATCAGATAATCTTTTTATTCATATCTGACAGAGAAATAAATATGGGCCAGTGTACCCCTGCCTTCTTCAGAGAGTGCCACAGAATCATTTTATTCATCTGGCATCCCGACAGTGCCTCAATGTCACATCTCATTGAAAGAAAGTGTGTCTAAACTGTCAGCCTAGTTTCAAGTATCTGTAGTTGGACCAGAACTTTCTGACTCTGACCAACAATAACGCCTCAATTTTCTTCTACTGAGGTATCTCCAGGTCCTCACCTCTCCTTACCTCCATAACTTCCTCCCATTCTCCCAGAACCCTACCTTCTAGCTCCTTGTGCATCCTCCAATTCCTTTCACCTATGACACATGGTGGAATGTGCCTTGAGCTATCAAAGGTCTAAAATTATGGAGTTCTATTCCTGTACCTTTCTATCTTTCCACCTCTCTCTTCTCCATTACGACACTCCATAGCTTGATCTCTGCACAAATATTGTAATCATTGACTCAGTATTAACTTTTGACTGATTATATTTCTGCAAAGTGTTTTGGAACATCTTACCATACTTAAAGGGATTATACAAATGTATGTTGTTATAAATATGAACAGGGCCAGCATAAGAAATGAACAGCATCAGTGATGTATGTTCTTACGGACTGGGCCAGACCCCCTCAAAACATTCCATGAAAGTAGCCCAGACCCTAACTTTGCTACCTGTTTTAAGCAGGTGTAAAGTGGATATTCCAGGAGTGATGAAGTTGGCCTAACCACTTAGTTTTAAACAAAACAGAATGTATCTGCAAGATTACCGAATGTAACACAAACAAAAGAGAACAGAATATAGAATAATTTAATTTAGCTCAAGAGGGTTGGAATATAAAAGCAGCGATGTGTTACTGAGCCTTTATAAGTACTGTGGAGCCTTTGGAGTACTGTGTCCAGTTTTGGGCCCCACACCTCAGTAGGGACATACTAGCACTGGAGCATGTCCAGTGGAGATTCACAGGGATGATCCCTGGAATGGCAGGTCTAACATACAAGGAATGGCTGAGGATCCTGGGATTGTATTCATTGAAGTTTAGAAGGTTAAGGTGAGATCTAATAGAAACTTACAAGACAATACATGGCTTGGAAAGGGTGGATGCTAAGAAATTGTTTCCGTTAGGTGAAGAGACTAGGACCCGTGGGCACAGCCTTAGAATTAGAGGGGATAAATTCAGAACAGAAATGCGGAGACATTTCTTCAGCCAGAGAGTGGTGGGCCTATGGAATTCATTGTCGCGGAGTGCAGTGGAGGCCGGGACGCTAAATGGCTTCAAGGCCGAGATTGATAAATTCTTGATGTTACAAGGAATTAAGGGCTACGGGGAGAATGCTGGTAAGTGGAGTTGAAATGCCCATCAGCCATGATTAAATGGCGGAGTGGACTCGATGGGCCGAATGGCCTTACTTTCACTCCTATGTCTTATGGTCTTAATCTATCCAAAAACCCAACAGACTATCCCAACTTAATTATGCTGTTCCAAATTCCTGCAACAATCCTCATAAACACCCCTGGGCAAAAAAAGGTAAAATAAAACACAGGGTCTTACACAAGAGAGAGAGAGAGAGAGAGAGAGAGAAATGGCAGGGAGATTCAGCAAGGAACACCTTCTTCCATACAGCTGGTTCTTGGACCAGTAGCCTCAAACCTGATGAGCAGCCCCGAATAGCCAGATGACTTAAAGTCCAAACTGAGCTGGGAAAACTGGCCACTCCTCTTTCATTGTACACACATTTTTTTAAACTACATTCTCAAGTAGTTAAACCAGGCTTTTCAGAATCGCTGTTTTTACGACCTCTCTGGAAGAAAGCCAAGGACAGCATAACCTTGGTAAAGGAGCAACATCATCACAGCGTCTGTTTGTCCCCTACAAGGCAGCAAAGTGGTGTTGTAATCAGTGGCCTGGGCAAAGTTTCCCACCTTTTAAAGAACATATAGCTCACAGTTAAATGGTACTTGTAAAAATAATTGCATGTCTCAAAGCTGAAATGGCTAAAGTTCAGTCCACTTTGCAAAGGATCTAGAGTCAAGTGAACTCACTACAAGTGTAGCCACTGATGTCCCAAAACATATCTCAGAAAACTAGCATAAACCCTAAGAATTATTTCTTTGCATATTTTTACTTGACTAGTAAAATTATCAGCCATTTTGAAACTGGTAGCTTTTTCATCCTGTGTGTCATTGACACTTTTCAGCAGAGTGTAACTGAGAGCAGTGAAGAGACTGGTAAAAATTAAACCACATTTTTCATGTGACTAGAATCTAAAGTGTGTTGAAATACTTCATTTGCACAGACACAAATTGCATGGGAACACATCCAATGACATGCAATATAACAAGTCAGAATGCAAAGTATACATCAATGGCAGGAAAGCAATATGTTGAGATTATGAAATAGCCACAAAAAAGTACACCCTGCTTTCAGCTTTCTTTCCAACTGGGTCAATCTCTGCAAATATATCACAAAATATGCTAATTTTAAATTGAACCCTTTACACTTAAAGTATGCACACTTGCTGTGCTTAGTATTTTGAGCAGTGCATGGTCTAGGTGAGTCCCATCATCAGCTTCTCTATACACTAATAAATTCAATTATAAAATCCTGTAACTTCTCTAATGGCTTTGTGTTAAGTCTTTTTACGTTATTAATAATCCATCGAGGCTATATCGATTCAAGGCTTATTTGCTGCTCTGGGCTGAGTTAGCTGATCTTAAACAGGGAATGAGTGGAGACAGTGAAAGTTGCTTCAACACTCTGTGGAAAATAAATAGCCCTTTATTCCATTTGTGGATTATGACCCAGTGATTTCTGTTGGAACATGTACACATGGTAGATGTTACTTGAAATGACGATTTGGAGTGGATGTGGTCAAAAGCTTGCCTATACCCCAAATGAAGACTCATCTGTTCAAAGGCACTAGCTTTAGGGCAGTGAGTGCAGGGACAAGATATAATTTCTCAGAGGTAAACTGTCCTGAAGAAAAGTTCTCATTAGGCTGAGGTTTTAAAATATAACAAAAAAAAACACATCAAGAAATTTAAAATATTAAATGGTACAGATGAAGTAAAGCCACAAAGTAACTTCAAGCTAAAGCATAGCGCCAGAAGCCGTGCATTACAAATTAATGAGAACTACATTTTAAAGTGAGATGCGTTGTTCAAATTACACCCCTCAGATATCTTGAATAATCCAGCAGGTCAAGTAGTAAAGTTAAATGTAATGTCCTAGATTTTAGAATCAGAAATGAAAAACTGTCACTCACCTTTCCCACATTTCATAGCTGACTGCAGACTTTGCAATGGTCCTCGCATAGTCCATATGCCTTCCCCATCGTCTTCATGAGGAAGAAAGATGGAAAACTAAGGATCTTTGTTGATTACTGGACACTCAATGTAAAGACTTAAGGATACTTATGCTCTTATTGGTACTGAGGAAGCATTGTAAGTTCTGATTGGCACAGAGCTTGAAGTATTACCAACAACAATCCACTCAGTTACTTCCAAATATCTGCCCAATCTGGGAGCAAAAGAGACCTCATGAACTCATGCACTTTTGATTCCAGCTCAAGCAAAAGTACTGCGAATGCTGAAGCCCTTAGTTGGACAACTGACCATGGGAGGAAACCTGCACCTAACAGCTGGAGGGAGCAGTGGATAACGCCACACCCATGCCCCAAATCAAAAGCAGCATTCACACCCTGATTACCTGTGGCATTCAGACAAAGTTTTAACAGAATGTCACCAGTTCCCTTCTAAGTGAGATCTGAATATATAGAGTCATGCATGGTTTCAACTTTTCCATCTAACTCAAAAAAGAACCTTGCATATCTTCAAATGATTTTGGACATCAATAGACTCACCAAATTGCTGGAAAATTCAACATCCATGAACTCAGTGCCAGCTACTGAGGGAATCCAAACAGGCAGGAAACCTGTTGAGGTACCGGAAAAAGATCAGGGAGGATGACGGAGTCCTCTATGGACTGGTTCATGACAAGGAGAGAGAGAAGTAACTCACACCAGCTCGCCCTCCTGCTTCAAGTGTCAATTGCTGGGAGCAGGACACAGAATGAAAGAAAAGATAATTGTCCTGACCTGGGAGCAGTGGTATTGGCCTGGGGTAGCTGATGATTTTGTGTTGCCTGTCAAAATTGTGAGAGACATACTTTGGCCAAAGCAAAGAAGAGGTTTAACCCCCAGCACAGGATTCCTGGCCGCCAAGAGACCCCCAGAGCTGATTGGTCTTGGTGAGATCAGTTGTCAATGCAAAGGCCTTGCAATGTATCCATAGGTCCTTGACCCCAGTAATGACGGGACTGAGCACATTCTCATACTCTCAGATGTCTTCACCAAGTTCCCACAGGCCATTCCCATCCATGACCAAAATGCCTCACATATAGGTAGCCCGACAGTGCAATGGTCCATGTTGGATTCACATTGATCAGGTGTGGATCTTGGACAACATACAAGGTCCATGGCAGTACTAAAAGCTGCACCAGCCCTTACCATCCAGAAGGCCATGGACAGTGCAAACAAATCACCTGTAATCCGCATGACCGTCTGTGTACCATGATTCCTGAAAGGATACATAAATGGCCTGACTACTGTCTGGAGCAGGTTTATGCTTGTAACGCTAACTCTTCATGGAGGAGATTTGGTCCTTCCTTGGGAACATTCCCTTGGGTTCAGCACACCTTCAGATGGAAACAGCCAGGCCAGTGAATGGATAATTGAGCATCACATGTGGCTAAACCAGGTATTTGAGCTGGTGTCCCAGGCGACTGAGGAGAATCACTGAGAAGGTAAACATTAACTGATCACAAGGTTAACAGGACTGACCTTCCAAATGGCTCAAAGCATTCCTCTGAAATGGGAAAATCAGGGTTTGGAAGAAAATAGAGGATGTGTAAGATCCTGAACATCACAGAGTCATCAAAACACATGTGTTGGTGAATCATCAGGAGAGTTGGTCTCAGCAAAACATTCCTGGAGAGATGTATGAAACCAGGAGTCTGCTGGAAGAGCTAAAGACCTCTCTCTCACACACATACAAACCTACACATACATTATAAGTCTATGGGATGAACCTGCATTTGTAGATACATTCTATTTTGTTCAAAAAGCACACAATCTGCAGGCAGTCAGTCCATGTGACATTTTATAAATTCCTACTTTAGAAATAAAACCAGTCAGACTTCAGGTTAGGATACAGACAGACTCAAAGCTCACATCTTTAATGCATTGTCTGAGCTGAGATATCACCTGCTTTTTTAAATAAAATCTTAAGTTATCTCGAGACTGTGACTCGAAACCTGCATCCCCATTCTAAGTGATTAAAGACTTCGCAATCACTTGGGTTTGTCTAATACCATCACATCAGTTGGATGACACTTTGATCTTTTACTTATAAATTCTGTGTCCTATTTACCCTGCCTCACTAGCTAACTGATGAAGGAGCAGCGCTCCAAAAGCTTGTACTTCCAAATAAACCTGTTGGATTATAACCTGTATCATTTTTAAATTTGAAGAACTGAAGGCAAGCAATTCATTCTGTGGCACAATGGAACCTGAATGTGTGGGGGTGTGATGGCTCGAGTGATGGTGACTCAGAGGGGGATGCAGATTCTTGGACTGGCCTGGGCTTGGTCAATGCAGAGATACACCCGCAGACTCCCGCCCTGGAAAATGGTGCAGGGAGAACCTAGTGGGAGACAGAAACTGCATCAACTAGTGCTGCCCATGATATGACTATAGGATCTTTGACTGATCGATGTGTATACTCGACCACAGAGCCTGAATTATGTGGAAGCTATCAGTACAGTTAAAAGGCTGAGAGAACTCTCTTGAGCAAATGCTGGATATTATCCTAACCCTGACCAATTGCCCAGACTGGTAATGCAAAACAAAATTCTGCCCTTAATGTGGACTTGAATATTCTAGACATCAGTGTATAATTGATCCCGCTAATCGTGCTGCTGCTTAACATGTGGTCCCAGTGTGCCATGTCTACGTTGCCAAAAAGGTTGGTTTCAAGCAAGGAAATGTTTAATTGGACCTCCAGCAGCAGCTGGCAACAGTGAAGGAGGGGAGATGAAACAGTCAAACACACTGACTGGATATGGAAGAGTTTCTTTGATGGAATGAGTGCTGATGGGAAACAAGAGCAGATAGACAAAGGAATTCCTCAACCCAATGTAAACTGTGATCATTCCATGTACATAGTGTAGTGTTTGTCCCCAAGTTCCCTTGTTTGTAATGACCTGATGCCATTGGAACAAAATGTCCTTGCTTCATGATCTTTGGGCTTTCTACGTAGTCAAATCTCATGTTACATTTTGAATAATTAATAGTATGTTTGTATCTTTTAAATTATTCTAAGACAAAAAGACTTTCTGTAAATTTCACGCACTGAATGTGATTATAAAGAAATATTGGGCTGCTGTAGAATTTTAAATGGTTCAAAATGTATGTGTTTTTTTCTTCCTACATTTGTCTTATCCTTCCCAACAGTAGTGATCATTGCTTCAGTTAGCAACCAAAGGACATGAGATTTCTTTTGGTGCCTTTCCCTAATGACCTTTTTGCCTGTGGGCTTTATTATTGGAAGGGATAATAGGTCTTTCAACACAGAAAGCAACATGACCAAAGCTAATTCTTCCCTCACTGGGAGTGGGGGGTAATGGTTGGACAAAAATCTATTGCATTTGGGGCTCAGAATTCTGTCCCTTTCATTAATCGACATGCTGAAGATCATTTATGTCTCATTTAGATAATCCAAATAGGATCAACCGACAGACCACAAATTAAGATCTTTCCAGAAGCCTTTTGTTGAGCAATCCTCTGAGCCTTTAAGGGATCGCTTAAGTTAGTCTTCATTCCAAATGTCCACAAAGTAAATAGGTGCTTCATTAACACCATCAACAGTTGCTTCTGGACTGTTTGAAATTTTTAATTAGAAAATCTGTGGAAAACAATTTCTTAGCTTGAATGTTTAACCTACAGAGCTCCTGTCCACATTTTTCTGGCTTCATTGGAGTTAAAAGACCACCTTAGCTTGCTCCTTTCCTCACATCATCTGAATGCTAATAATAAGAAGCCAGCTTTACTCCTCCATCAGCTCTGTGCCCTTTACTAAATTGTAGTAGAAGGGTTCTAAGACCATCAGATATTGGGGCAGAAGTAGACCATTCTGTGCATTGAATTCCATCATTCAGTGAGATCATGGCTGATCTAATAATCTTCAAGTCCTCTTTCTTGCTTCTCCTCCACTCCCCTGCCCATACCCTTGATTCCTGAACTGTTTAAAGATCAATCTCAGCCTTAAATTCTTTAGCAACCCAGCCTCAACTGACCTCTGTGGTTAAAAAGTTCCATAGATTCACAATACATTGAATCAAGGAAATATTCCTTCTAATCTTTGTCAGATATGGGTGACCATTTCTTCTGAGATTATGTCCTGTGATTCTAGATTCTCTCACAAGTGGAAACAACCCTTGCACATCTACTCCTTAAATAATCTTCGATAAGATCATGTTTCAATAAGATTATCTCTCATTTGTTTAAATTCTATTGACTAGATGCACAACCTACTGAATCTCTCTTCATAAGGCAGTCCCTCCGTACCCAGGATCAGCTGAGTGAACCTTTTCTGCACTGTCTCCATTGCCAGTATCTCTCTCCTTAGATAAGGGGCTGAAAACTGTTCACAGTATTCCAGCTGTGGTCTGACTAATGCCTTGTATAATTTTAGCAAAACCTCCCAACTTTTGCTGAAAGTCAACACTGCATTTGTTTTCCCTACTACCTGCTGAATGTGTATGCTATCTTGTTGTGATTCATGGATGAGGATTCTCAAATCCTTCTGTGCTGTAGCCTTCCAGAGTCTTTGTCATTTTACATAATATTCAGCTTCTGTATTCTTCCTGCCAACATATATAAAGTTACATTTCCCCACATGATTTCAAATTTGCCAAGTTTTTGCCCATTCACCTAACCCGATCCGTCCCTCTGTAGACTTTGTGTCATTTTCACTATTTGCATTCCCACCTATTTTTGTAAACTTGGCTAAAATACATTCCCTTTCCTAAACCAAGTAATTAACATATATTCTAAATAATTGTAGCCCTAATACAGATCCCTGTAGCACATCACTAGTTACAGTTTGATGCAGAACTGGGCAAAACAGAGCATTTTCAGCGCATCTTCTATTAGTCAATCAATCCTGTATCCATACTCATACTAGCTCCAGCACCAAGGGCACTTATTTTATTAAGCAGCCTAACGTTTGATACCTTCTCAACTATCATCTGAAAATCTAAATATATTACATTAACTTTTATCCATTCTGCATATTACCTCCTCAAAAACATCTAGTAAATGTGTCAGGTTTCCTTTTCATGAAGCCATGCTGGGTCTGCTTGATCATATTATGTATTACCAGGCAATGGCGTAGTCAGCTATATTGCTAGACTGTTAATCCAAAGATTCAGGTAATGTTCTGGGGACTCAGGTTTGAATCCTGCCATGGCAGATGATGGAATATAAATTTAATTTTTTTTTAGAATCTGAAATTAAGAATGTAACAATGGCCATGAGCCAATTGTCAGAAAAATCCATCTGGTTCACTCACATCCTTTCGGGAAGGAATCTGCCATCCTTACCTGGTCTGGCCTACATGTGACTCCAGACCCACAGCAATGTAGTTGACTCTTAACTGCTCTCTGGGTAATTAGGGACAGGCAATAAATGCTGGCTTAGCCAGCGATGTTCTTGTCCTGTGAATGAAGCAAGAAAATTCAAAATGCTCTGCTACTACTGGACTCTCACATTGCCCCCAAAAACAGATGTTGAGCTAACTGGCTGAAAGTTACTTGTTTCTTTTGTCTACTTCCTTCAAGTAAAGGTGTTGCACTGGTAGTTTTCCAATCCTCTAGGACTTTTCCACCATCTCAGGTTTCTTGAAATATTACTACCAGTACACCTACTATCTCTGTAACCAATATTTTAATATCCCATCAGTCCAGGCAATATGTTAACATGCATCCTATCAGTCCAGGCAACCTATTGACCTTTAGCACCATTAAGTTCACAAGCACATTTTCTCCAGTTATCATTATAGTTATTTCCTCTCCTTTTCACCCTTAATTATTTTGTAATACTATCTTCACAGTCTTTTACAGTGAAGACTGATGCAATGTATTTATTCAACTTTTCAGTGCCATTTCCTAGTTTCTCATTATTATTTCCCTAGCCTCATTCTCTAAGAGGCCTATGTTTGCTTTGGCCTCTGATCAGATTAATGTCAGAGACTGTTTTAAACTATATCTAATCTAATTATGTTATAAGGGACTTGGTTGAGGAAAGACAGAACATCTTAGGATCTTGAACAGGGCAGACCTGCTGTTGCAGGTCTCCAATGTTCTTTTGCAACAATGTCTAATTCACTAATGTAATTAGTACCTGGTTGGTATAGCGTAATAAACTGCATTTTGTTTAAGGCAATAGCCTTACCTAATTAGGACTCATTCGTGCTTTTCCTCTACAACTGTGAACCAATTTGGCTATTTGGACCCAATTAAGTAATAGAGAACAGAGGTAGCAAACTAGCTCAACCACAAGCTGGTGGTGGTTGCCATTGTGTTACATACAACATATGTTAGTAACATTTATTACTTTTGTTACAACACTGAAGTAAATCCCTCTATTAATTAAACCAAACGCCCAGAAAAACTTGCCTCGCCTTATAATCTCTTAAAATAAATGACAGAGAACTTTCAAATTCCACTATTTAAATAAAATATTGTCAATTTATCTTCTCCCAAACTTTGTCAATTCATTCCTTAACTCTAAAAGTGAACATTAAATAACAACTATCGACAACTCTTAGCCCCCCCTTTCTCTTAACTGCTTATCATCTGCCTCCAACTCTATAATAATATGCTGTTCCAAAAAGATACCTATAAAGTTACATCCACTTAATTTTAAAACACACAGCCAGTGTATTCTTCTGTGTTTTCACTCTTCCAGATGAGGATCTCCATTGGTCACCTTCTTTCTTTTTACTGCGAGTATGTTTCACATGAAAACATCCCTTTGATAGAGAGTGTTTTCTAATTTCTTTGAGAGCAAGATGTTAACTTTCCATGAGTTGCTCTCTGACCATTCTTCAAAATGTCTATATTTTACATGCCCCAACGTCAGATAATCTCATTGGTTCGATGTTGGCAAAACTTTAAATCCAAACTCGATTGAGTTTTAGTATCCTCGTACATAATTTAAACTGATTGGTTAAATGTGAATTGTCAAAACAGCAACCAAAGCTCAGGTAGCCATTTCACAGCTCAATGTTACATATTTTCAATTTTCAAGTACACTCTGGGACTGCCATCTAATCACATATACAAATGATTGTAATCTCTCAGTTCAGAGTAGCATTCACTCTCTCTTAAAGGTACAGTACATGCCTTCAACATCATTACACTTGAAGCAGATTTTTGTGATTTTGTACCCCATTCCATTTCTTTTCCATCCTCTGTAAGTATGGGCCCCTTACTGGGATATTTGCATCATCAATAGTCACAGGTGAGATGCTGTAAGACTGGAGGTTGGCTAACGTGGGGTCACTGTTTAAGAAAGGTGGTAAGGACAGGCCAGGGAACTATAGATCAGTGAGCCTGATGTCGGTGATGGGAAATTATTGGAGGGAATTCTGAGGGACAGGGTGTACATGTATTTGGAAAGGCAAGGACTGATTAGGGATAATCAACATGGCTTTGTGCTTGGGAAATCATGTCTTACAAACTTGATTGAGTTTTTTGAAGTAACAAAGAGGATTGATGAGGGCAGAGCGGTAGATGTGATATGTATGGACTTCAGTAAGGCGTTCGACAAGGTTCCCCATGGGAGACTGGTTAGTAAAGTTAGGTCTCATGAACACAGGAAGAACTAGCCATTTCAATACAGAACTGGCTCAAAGGTAGAAGACAGTGGTGGAAGGTTTTCAGACTGGAGGCCTGTGACCAGTGGAGTGCCACAAGGATCAGTGCTGGGTCCACTACTTTTCATCATTAATATAAATGATTTGGATATGAGCATAAGAGGTATACTTAGTAAGTTTGCAGATGACACCAAAATTGGAGGTGTAGTCGACAGTGAAGAAAGTTACCTCAGCTTACAACAGGATCTTGATCAGATGGGCCAATGAGCTGAGAAGTAGGAGATGGAGTTTCATTTTGATAAATGTGAGATGCTGCATTTTGGGAAAGCAAATCTTAGCAGGACTTATATACTTAATGGCAAGGTCCTCAGGAGTGTTGCTGAACAAAGAGGCCTTGGAGTGCAGGTTCATAGCTCCTTGAAACTGAAATCGCAGGTAGATAGGATAGTGAATTAGGCATTTGGTATGCTTTCTTTCATTGTTGAGAGTATTAAGTACAGGAGTTGGGAGGTCATGTTGCGGCTGTACAGGACATTGGTTAGGCCACTGTTGGAATGTTGTGTGCAATTCTGGTCTCCTTTCTATCGGAAAGATGTGAAACTTGAAAGGGTTCAGAAATGATTTATAAGTATGTTGTCAGGGTTGGAGGATTTGAGCTATAGGGAAAGGTTGAATAGGCTGTTTCGGTTCGGGGTGACCTTATAGAGGTTAATAAAATCATGAGGGGCATGGATAGGATAAATAGACAATGTCTTTTCCCGGGGTGGGGGGGGGGGGGGGGGTGGAGTCCAGAACTAGAGGGCATAGGTTTAGAGTGAGAGGGGAAAGACATAAAAAAGACCTATGGGGCAACTTTTTCATGCAGAGGGTGGTACATGTATGGAATAAGCTGCCAGAGGAAGTGGTGGAGACTGGCACAATTGCAATGTTTAAAAGGCATTTGGATGGGTATGTGAATAGGAAGGGTTTGGAGGGATATGGGCTGGGTGCTGGCAGGTGGGACTAGATTGGGTTGGGATATCTGGTCAGTATGGACGAGTTTGACCAAAGAGTCTGTTTCCATGCTGTACATCTCTATAACTCTATGTTGGTGGAGTCATGATTACCTCAGCAGCACTTCCAGTCCCACTCTGAGCAGGTTGAGAGGGAATTTGGAATGCTTGCCTGAATTCCTTTCCTGCTGGCCACAGAATGCTCCAAATATGGCCCATAGTAAATGGAATACTGTACGTCGTAACAACACAAAAATTGTGGGTAATTGTTAATCTTACTGCATTAATTTGCATCAATTTTCAAAGCCCTGTGCCTCATTCAAGTTATTTTGAATGTCTGCATGATCATATTGTTATAATAATTAACTCCACATTGACAGCGACTGAATGCAGTGCGATTTAATATATGAGTCAGCCAAGCAGCATTACTCTTTTCTGAGCTATAGGGCTGAATTTTTGTGTTCTGCCTGATGCATTTGCTGCGGGGGTGGCTGTGCAGTGTGTATAGAATTCCCCGTTTTAATTTCCTGGCTACCCTAACCTGTCTCCAATTTTACAGTGGCACCAGGTGAGATTGCTGTCCCACCTATTTTCACCCCAAATGACATCCATAAGTGTACTATTCATGAACTGCATTAGGGCCATTTTGGCCCAGCCAAAATTTGCAGGCTGTAGAGGGGAAGGGAAAAACCGAGAAAGTCAACCTGCTCAAGCCTTGAGTGGAAAAGGGCCTCTTCTGAACTTGGCTAACGCCCCGTCCTACCCCAGTACAAGATAAGGCACCTGAAAGTGCTTCCTCTGCTGCGGCCACCACACCAGCTTCTCCTTTGAGTCCGCCAGCTCTCTCAGACATCATATTCCCTCCATGCTGTGAGATCACCAAAACTCAGCTGATGCAACATGATGTGATTTGGAATCTGGAGCCGAATTGTATTTCTTCTCCTATTGACTATGGCTGTTGGCGCTGATGGGATGAGTCAAAAAGGTCTTTCTTCCTGGGTGAGGTGCAGAAGTCCAGCTCAAGGCAATTAACATTCCAAATAACTGATGTCACCGGGCATGCATACCCTGCTGATTCTTCTGTCTCCCAATGCCACCCTCTGAGAAGTCCTGCCCGGTAATACAAACCACTGTAAATACTTAGCAGGTTTTCGAGTCACTTGAAAGAACAAGTGGTGCTGTTTATTTGAGAAATTTTCCCTGAAATGGCAACTTTTCATTGTGTTGATTGATGCATTTATTTCCAGCATATATTGAGCAAGGGAACACTCACATTCATATAGCACCTTTCAAAACCTCAGGATATCACAGTGCTCTTGACAACCATTCAGCAATTTGGATAAGTTGTCATTGTTGTAATGTAAGAAATGTTGCTGTCAGTTTGAGCACAGCAAGATTTCAGAAACGGCCACTGCAGTATTGACTGGATAATTTATCTTTTAGTTATGTTGGTTCAAGGATTAACTCTGGGACAACTCCCACGCTCCGCTTCGAAAAATACCATGGGATCTTCCAGACGGCAAAACTCTGCCGATTTACAAAGTTATTCCCAATGTGTTTAAAGGCCATAGGCACGTACGGGACGGCTAGGAAACTGATCTTTAGTGCAAATGGAGCTCAAATTTGAGCTCAAACTTATGATCTTGAAAGATGATTGTTAAGGAACAAATGTATCAAGGATGAAGAATATTGAATTTGCAGATAAAGCAATTGGAGATTGTTCCCTCATTGTGAACCAGGGAATTGAATAAGAGACACAAATTCAAATTATTGGAAAGTAAATTAAAAGTGGAAGTTGAGAGAAAAAGTTCTTTATGCACCAACAAACAGATTAAATAGTAATTCTGTAAATGAAACTGCATAACAAACAGATAAAAAGCAATGCTGTAATATTTGTGCAAGGGAAGTTTAACATTTTAAATGTCCATTACGGAATGGTACTTGTACTTTCAAATCCACTTCTATTGGCCCTCAAGCTAACTACAGTACTTACTATCAGTGCTGCCCTCACTAGGACCGCTGGGTACTACACGTCAATACTGCACAGCCAATCAGCTTCCCCGGTTCCTTAGCATAAATCATTTGTGTCACTGACATTTGTTGACTAAAACACTGTTAAGTAGGTGATATATAAAACAAAGAAAAGTTTCCATTCAGGGTTGATTAATCTGCTGTGACTAGTCGGTAGTTCTCATATCAATGAAGTCTTACATATTTGAAATATTGACATTGTTCATGTTGGTTTGTGGGGTACAAGAGAACTTTAGAGGGAATTCTGGAAAGATAATTGGTTTCAGGGAAATTTGGCTTGGGAAATGGATGATAGGTGCAAGAACTCAGTGCTGTGAGCTTTTTGCACCATTTGTTCAGATTATAACTAATTCCTAATTTACCTCCATTTTTCCAATGTTGCTTCAAATCACTTCAGAACCAAACTTAATGAAGAACTATTGATCTCAGTCTGGTAAATCCCAACTGATGCAGCGTCTCCAGGGGTTTAGGGGTGACAGCTCCAGATTTTTACACCTTTTCTGTCAGACTGAGTGATCTGCACTTATTGATTAGTTACCTACTTTCTTCAATCATGTGATGATATTCCCAGTTTTCCAATGAAAAGACAACATGCCTGAGTCCTGAGAGCTTTGAAAGTATATAGAACTCCGCTACTTATCAATATTCTGAGGTACCCCCATCAGGTTCTGGAGATTTGTCTCTCATGTTTTCTACAATAGTATACCATTGCTTACAGTTAATCCACTTTTAATTCCATCTTTTAATTTATTTTAAGTTCCTTTCTACCCACTGATCCTCTTCCTCTTCAGTAAACAAGATATACAGGCTGCTATTTTCAAGGAAATAACATATTAGAGAGAGACAATTGATGCCTCACACCATTATAAACATGTACACACAAACTATTTCTTAATCATGGCTACAAATATGACATGTAGCACTCCTTTCTTTGTGACAGCCAGTATTTATTAACATGTGGGGATATTGGGGATGATTCCACTCATTTGGAATATCTAAAATGTGTATCTATTTGCCACCGCCTAACAATAAATTTTATTGCTCTGTTTGGATTATAGGATCTCTTCAGGAGTAAATTGTTCTGAAATCTATTGGGATACCACAAGTAAGTTCAGTGCCTCTTGGCTATAGAGAGGGTTAACTGGCCAGGTTTCCCACTTCTGTGGTAATCTTTGCAATATCGAGATGCAAGTGAACGTCAGTGGCAATGATTTTTTTTGGCAATATTTTAAATAAATGGAACAAGACTTCCTAAGGGCAGTATTTGCAGTGAAATTGTAAATGCATTCGAGAGGAACATGCTTATAATTTTGCTGGAAAAATCAACCAGAGAAAAACCTTGTCTTTATTTAGGATGCCATCATGCATAGTGACAGGAGGCAATTTTCCCTACAGCTACAGACAGTGATGAGATGCAGTGGTTAAAAATGGAAGTTGTGAATGCTGCTTCTCTTTCAGATTTCCATAATCATTGCCTGTAAGCTTTAGCCCTAACCTTTGTCCACAGTTCTTTTTTCATACAAGTTTAAACTTATATTACCCCTTTTTACTGCAATCAGTCTTTTTTTATTATTGCCCAGGGATGGGTTGGGGGAAATGGAGAGTTTTTGCATGTTTCTCATTGGTGACAGTGTCATTCCTGACTCTGAAGATTCTAGATTCTATTTTTTACCCCAGAGCCTTAGTTGGCAATCTAGTGAAATACCAAGGAAGTACGACACTGCTTCAGGGGCTGTCTTTGGATAAGATGATAAAGACCCAGTCTACCCTGTTGGGAGTAAGTGAAAGATATTATATTTCAAGATTAGAGCAGGGACATTCTGCTTGCTGGCCAATAGTTTACCTTCAGCCCCTAAAATCAAATATCCTTTTATCACATGGTTGTTGTTGGAGCCTGCAGGCCGCTGTTTGTTAACATTGCAACAGGTTACCCTTCAGCAAAGTACTTAATTGACTGTAAAAATGTTTTGGGATGTCCGAAAGTCATAAAATATGCAATATAAAAGTTATCCCTTTTTCCTTTCGACAGTGATGACCTTCTTTGATCACAGTGACATAATGGCAAATGGCATCGTGACCTGGGACTGGCCACTGACGTGGAAAAGGGAAGGAAATATTCTGGGATGTTTCATCATGTGACGTTAAATCACCTTGGCCATTCAATCAGCCCTTTTCTCCCTAACTCTACGACTTCTTTTTTCAAACCAGTGCTTCGAAATGAAACGCGACATTTTTTTTGCTCCATGATATTTCTCCTGGCTTGCTCACAACAACATCCAGGCGATTATCCTTCAATTCATGGAGACTCCTGTAAGCTCACAGAAGATGGAAACCCTGGATCTGGGATGTAGCTAGTTATTATGACCCAGACCCACACCAGGCAATAAACCTGTCTCCTAAAGGGATCAATAGACTTCTTCATCGAATGATGCTTGCAAGATAAACGGAAAGTTGAAGAATTGGAGCTGTCGATAACAGATACTTCTTTACACTTGACTGCAAGTGGCCCCCCCTTCTGCGCAACAGCAATTCAGTGATTCTCATGGCAACCACGTAACCACTGTCGATGTAGAAACACGTCAGGTTTAATAACGGCACTAATGTCCATTCAAGAAGGAAATCTGCCATCCTTACCTGGTCTACATGTGACTCCAGACCCACAGCAATGTGGTTGACTCTTCTCTGCCCTCTGGGTAATTAGGGATGAGCAATAAATGTTGGCCCAGCAACTCCCATATCCCACGATCAAATAAAATAAAAACACAAGTAATGACCGTTGACCACGGAATACACTGAGAAACTTTGGCCCAGGAAATCACTGGCCCACCATTAAAATACCTGGCTTGCACCCACACCAGGCTAATTACGTTTATGCTCAGTTCCCTCTCTTCTTGATTATTCAATCTGCAATGATCAGGGCCCTTAGTTACTATTTAAGAGGCTTGCTATATGTTAACAGCATTGTTGCTCCTTCATAGAAACAAGAAGAGAGATTGTAAACCCTCATTTTAATGGTCAAACAAGATTTTGGGCCCTTCTCAGAATCAGCAGAAGTGTTGTCTCGTCCAAATACTCTGCTTTCTTCCATTAAACAAAACGAATTCTGAGTTATGAGAGAATACAACCACTTATGAAGACAGAGTAAAGAAGCAGCCTTAAATTGTCCTGTGGTGTACCGTGACGAATTGGGACCTACATTCCTTCTCGTCCATTGTCTCTAAGGTTAACTCTGATACGTTGCCAAACTTTGGGTGGGTGGGTGGTGGCTGTCTGGGTGAAAGAGGGAACAACTTAAAAACCAGGAGCAAAGCAAGCCAGCACTGTTTACATGCACCCCCTAGTGGGTAATTGCAGCAATGGCTTGGGAGAAGGTGAACTGTCCTGACGACATGAACATTGTACAGTTTGTGTGTGAGGGAGATAGAGGTGGAAAGGTAAGGTAAACATCCAGGTGACCAAATAGCTGGCCGTATGTTACACTGCCTTTGTTTGTGTGCTCATGTAATCAGTGCCAGTTATGGATATTCTCTGTATCTGGGCTGTTTGGTGATTAACACTGGGCTCACAGCTTCCACTGTTGATTCATGTATGTCATTCTCGTGTGTGAAAGGATAAATGTAGTGCCACTAACGTAACATCTAATTATCCAGAAACTGGTTGGAGTTTCAAATCACACTGCCTCCAAATTTTTCTCTCTCACACACAGTAAAATAAAATAAAGATATTCCCTAAAGAGCTCTGCTGGTTTGAAAAAAAAGGAAAGGCTTGCATTTATTTGATGCCTTTCATGACCTCAGGATGTTCCAAAGTGCTTTAGGACCAATTAATTGCCTGTTGAAGTGCAAGTCACTGTTGTAATTCAGGACATTGCGAGGCTATACAGGCCAAGGAGGTCCTAGGTTTGATCCCTGGTTTATACTAACTTAATTCATTTCAGTCAGACAGCTCCATGCTTCTGATCCCTAGTGAGAAACATTGCAATGCTGTCTGTGGTAGAACAGATGACATTGTCTCGATTTACACTTGAGAATTGATCACTTGGACAGAGTGCTGAAGCACTAGTGACACTCACAGAGCTGTACCTTAGCAAGGACTCAATGCATTCAGGACAAGATGTAGGGAGAAAATGAAAATGAAACAAAAAAAAACACTAAAGCAAATCTACACTACATATTTAATTTTTCATTGAAACACACACATAAGGACTAACGCTGAAGTGCAAAACCAACATTTACATACAAGTGAAATCGTTTGCAAAATCTCCTTACTTGGTGTTTTCAAGATGACTGTCAAAGGAAGCAAAATGATTGATCTTAAACATGATAAAATGAAAAGCAAAGAAAATTAAAATGAAAGGCCAAGGTGCCATGAACTGGAGATTTCTTAATGCATTGCATATTGTGGAATAAATGTAGAGATTCTCCTGCCAAACATCCTATGACAGAATAGTAAATTGGTCCTCCAAATCTCCACACATTAAGTCAATACCATTGGTAGATTCTACCAAACAAACATTAAAGTATAGCAGCAAGGGGCAATGCCACAGAAACATCCTAATGAATCTAGCAGTGCCTGACAGGAGAGTGAGATTGGCAGATGATGGGCAATAAGACTCCAGGCCATCCACAATGCAGTCGGAAAACTGTGTGTTCAAGAGGTCATGGTCATGGTCAGAAAATCCAATTTAATAGGGGCAATCTATAAAAAGAAATAGTGATTACATCAGATATATTCTGTGTTTCTGCTTTGGTTTCATTTACAAATATGGATATCCATGAGGTAAAAACCAGAAGAATGGTTAAGTGTTGAAAATCAGAATCAAAAACAGAAATTGCTGCAAAAGCTCAGCAGGTCTTGGGGGCATCTGTGGAGAGAAATCAGAGTTAATGTTTTGGGTCCAGTGACCCTTCCTCAGAACTCAGCAACCTCTGCTTTTGAATCTCCATTAGGTGCCTGAGAGAAATTATAACATGCTGGAGATTTTATTTTCATGAAATGTGAGCATTGCAACTTGACCAGCATTATTACCCATCATGAGTTGGCCTTAGGAAGGTGATTTTTGAGCACAATGGGAAAGTACCTGTGTGATGTCGATTACTGCACAAGAGGTAATGATGATTTCACTCTGAAAGATTGTGAACTTATCTGCACCCCATGTTTATATCACAATAACCATGGAGCTTACAGCTTTCACGTCGGGTCAGAAGTAAGTGTTAAATCGATATTTTTAAAATTGGCCTGTTCAGACAGCTGTAGAAAATGTGAGGTTTGAACCTAGACCTTCTCGCCTAGAGTATGAAGCACTGTCAGAAGAGCCCTCTGTGTGGGTATTTGTGGGGAAAAAATTGCTAACCCATGATAGGCTCACATAATTGGCCAAACTGTACCAAAAACACCCACAATTCCCAAGCAATTCACAAGGCAAATCAGACAGCCCACGCAGACAAAGCAATACACTTCAAGCTCCCACTAACAATGACAGAGCACCACAAATATCTCAAAGCCCAAAGGGCAGTTTCACAACCCAGCAATACCAAAGCCACACAAAGAGCAGGTCAGACAGAGAGGCATCAGCAAGGACATGCTCCAGGAACAGGACAATGGGAGCATCTCACCACTTCAGAGGGGACATTAACACCTATCTGTGAAGAGGAATGGAACCGTTATTACTGTCAGGGTGTTGCATTGTGTGAAGGAACAGGACATTCGTCTGATATTTGTTTTCCAATTAGCATCCTTGCAACTAGATTACTCAATTTCCAGATACATTGTACTTTCCTATTTCTTAATCAGTGTCACTGTGCAGCGTTATTATAAAACTGGCTTTATCCTCAGCTCTGGGAAGAGAAATTCTGATCTACCTGTGCAGACTGTCAGTTCTGTGTCAGCCTAGTCAGTTTCTCTTCCAGCCATATCACTTGAAATAAACTGTTTGTCAATTTCACTTCGAGCTGTGTTTTGTGATCTCTAAACTATTGGGAAAATTTCTCCGGCAGTACTATATGGAACAGACTGGAGATACAGTATTTGACCTTTTCTTGTATGTTACTTTTCACATTGATTTTAAAAATGTGTGCATTTACATGCCACCTGTCACAAACAAAGAACACTGATAACGCAGCATTTTGTTTTAGTCCTGGAAGAGAAGTAAGACCAGTTAGGAACCCAGGCCAGTTTAATAGAAAATATCTGGAAAATACATTCTGGTGGATTCATTCCGTTCCCACATGTCATTGAAGTTGATAAGATGTCATTCCAAACTTGCAACATTAATTCTGTTTTCCACAGATGCTGCAAGGCCTGCTGAGTTTTTCCAGTGTTCTCTGTGTTTATTTCAGATTTCCAGCAGGTTTAGAGGGGTATGGGCTAAGTGCTGGCAAATGGGACTAGATTAGTTTTAGGATATCTGGTCGGTATGGATGAGTTGCGCCGAAGGGTCTGTTTCTGGGCTGTACAGACTCTATAACTCGATCTGCACGATTTTCCTTCCATCCCCATATAATTGGCCTTCTGCAGATCCTCAACTGGTGGTCTCATTGCATTGGCAGCCTTGGCCTCCAGGTCAGAGTTTCCTGTCCTAAAGTCCCATTGGTCTCCTCCTTCAACCCCTCCCTGAAACTTAGGAGCAAATGCTGGAATCTGTGACTGAAAACAAAGAAAAAAAACGCTGTAAATCACAGCAGATCAGGCAGCATCCATGGAGAGAGAGAGTAAGCCAACGTTTCAAGTCTGGGTGACCCTTCTTCTGCGTGGCCTCCTTGAAACTTCATGTCCCCTTAGATCTCTGGCGACAAACCGCACTGATAACACTAAAATGCAAAGTGTGCCACATATACATGACAGTAAGATAGATGACTACTGTGCTGCCTCACACATAGAATATTTTATGTTTAACCCAGCGATTTCCAAAGTTGCAAAATTTCCGTCCTTGCAGTTTATGGTGGTTGGCACACGGCGTTTGGTGTACAAAATGCATGAAAAATCGTCTCGACTTGAATCGTTTAACTTTCCAAAGGGTGCGTCAAAATCTTGCCCTACTAGCTGAGTCTCAGTATACAGGAATATATATTTCGGTTCTCATCTATTTGCGAGGCTTTTGTCTGGGGGAATGATGTCTGCCCTGCACTGTCTGTGTAACACATACGTACAACCACGTTTGTGTGTGTGTGTGTGTGAAGTCTGGGTGCAAGATGGGAGCAACTTACAGAACCAGGAGCAAAGCAATTTTCTGTGAGGAAGGGTCACTCTAGCCGAAGCGTTCACTCTGACCCCTCTCCACAGATGCTGCCAGACCTGCTGAGCTTTTCCGGCGATTTCTGAGTTACAGCATCCGCAGTTCTCTCGGTTTCCACTTAATTCACTGTCTCCCTGTGTGTGTGAGAGAAAGACACACTGTTCCAGAGAGAGGGAGGTCTAGCAGGAGTTTTGTCTGAATGAACTGTCTGTGTGGAGGTGAATGTGTGTTGCAGATTTCCCGCAAGCTCGGAGCGGCCGTTGTCGGCAACCTAAGTGTTGGTCCCTGCTACCGCTTCCTCCCCCTCTTGGCTCTCTCCTGTTCCTTTCTCTCTTTCTCTCTCCTATCAGGTTGAAGCTGGAGATGTGAATGTGTGGTCGCTGTGCATGCTGGGCTCCCATTGCAGACATACACAGAGACAGATAGACACACAGAGAGGGGGAGAGAGAGAGAGAGCTCCATGGAGGGAGGCAGAGATGCTGCGTGATCTTGAGGGCTGGCTCTGACTGAGCCGCCCCACACACACACACTCTCTCTCTCTCTCTCTGCTCCCTCCCCTCCTCCTCCTCCTCTCAGGTCAGTTTCACTCTGGTTACTTTCAACGACGTTGTAACCAACGCATCACAGCCCTGGCCACGCCGGGAGAGTGCAGTTTGATAATCTTTCTCCTGTATTCCCCTCCGCCCAAGAGGAAGAGAAAGAAAATAAAAGCCGGACTCTGGAGGTGCGGTGTAAGCATTTGCTAGCAAGTTGTGTGTGTGTGTGTATTTTTATTTTTGGGGGGGGTGGGTGGGGGGGTGGAGGGGGAAGAGAGAGAGAGAAGCCAGCCTCCCCCCTGCATCTCCTCAGTGAGATGGTAACCCATGAAGCCCACTGTCAGGAACATGGTTGAAAGGACCAACAAATTCATTCTGATTATTGCTGGCTCCGCAATTTTCATGATCATCATCTTCCAGTACGTGTGCCCGGGAACTAACTGCAGGATCTCGGCGCCCCGGGGTTTCCAACACGACCAGGAGGCGGTGGATATCTTCCCGACGCCCGACCCCCATTACCTGAGGAAGTACTACTTCCCGGCGCTGGACCTGGACCGCACGGTGGATTTTGACATCAAGGGCGACGACGTGATCGTCTTCCTGCACATCCAGAAAACCGGCGGCACCACCTTCGGCCGGCACCTGGTGCAGAACGTCAAGCTGGAGGTGCCCTGCGAGTGCCGCGCCGGCCAGAAGAAGTGCACTTGTTACCGACCGAACCGCAGGGAGACCTGGCTCTTCTCGAGGTTCTCCACCGGCTGGAGCTGCGGCTTACACGCCGACTGGACCGAGCTCACCAACTGTGTGCCCGGAGTGCTGAACAAGAGGGAAAGCAAGAGCAGAACTCCCAGGTAGGCAAGCCTCTGACTTTATATACACACACACTCTCTCACACACACACACACTCACACAGACACACACTCACACAGACACACACACTCTCACACAGACACACACACTCACAGACACTCTCAAACAGACACACACACTCTCAAACAGACACACACACTCTCACACAGACACACACACTCACAGACACACTCTCAAACAGACACACTCTCACAGACACACACACTCACAGACACACACTCACAGACACTCTCACTCTCAGACACACACACTCTCTCACACAGACACACACTCTCACACAGACTCACAGACACACACACTCTCACAGACACACACTCTCACATATACCCTCTCACACAGACATGCTCTCACACAGACACACACACACAGATTCACACCCAGACACACACATTCACACAAACACTCACAGACGCACTCAGACACATACTTCCTCTCACACACACACACTCTCTCTCTCTCTAACACAGACAGATACATACTCTCTCACACACACTAACATAAGCTGCACCTGGAGTTTTGTTTGTTTATTAATTCCTCTCTGATTTGCTTGCTCCAGAATGTCTGACCTTTAGCTCTGAGTGGGTCCCCAACACTGAACCCCCCCCCCCAAGTGTGAGTGAAAAGTTATGATTGCAATCCAAGGCCTTTAAATTTGAGGCAAACTTTTCTTTGGTTTTTAAATACATTGGTGTGGAACTGGCCTCCCTCAGCTGGTGAAATCTGATGGAATTGGTTGATCTATTGGCTGTGACATACCCAGACAGCCAGTTCAGAGTCTGTTAGATATTGGTCACATCTGGGAGCCTGAACCAGAGCTCCTTCATACACCCCCAAATCCAATGGAAGGATTTGTACAAAACATGTCCCTGTGCTGCTGACACTGCCAAAGGGGACTGGCGTTTCCATTTTAACAGACTATTTTAAAAACAAATACCATTCTGTAATACAATAATGTGGATTTTTCCTTTCCTTTGCTGTGTGCCTACTCGATATTGAAATGTAACGGGATTGCAGCGTTGTCTCTGTGTCTGCTGTCTTGCCGGGGCAGTCTACTGACTGAGGGTACATGATGTTGCACCAGTAGCTGTGCCTATCACCAGGTCACTCAACACTCACAGCAATAACATGGGATGCCTCATTCAGGACGCTGTTGCTGCTTAATCCTGATGCACAGGATTAGAGATACCAAACAAAGCAGGTAACCAACGGACTGGTTGGTGCTCAGACCTTACATTGGGGAAACCTCTTCAGTGCACCCTTCTTGTTTTTGTTCCTGAGCTGACTGCAGCTGTCTCCACAGCAGCAACACTGCCAATAATAGAGCTACTGCCTCTGTCGTCCTGGAGACCCACCTCTGGAGGCTGGTCCCTCCCCATCCCAGTTGAATAACAATGCAGCACATTTACCTGCAAGTGTTAATCGCTGGGGGGCAAAGTGTATTCACATTATTTTACCTGTAAGTGCTGAAGCCGCCCTTGCCCCCACCAAACTCCTTTCGAGGCTGACACGGGGGCTTTGAGCATTGTAAGCATTTTAAAGAGAATTCCAGGGATTTGGAAGAAGGTCAGTAGCCAGCAAGTCTGCTCAAATGCACAAGTCTGTTGTGCAATGTAGATGAGTGGGTTCCTGAGCACCAGGAGCCCCCAAGTTAACAGAGGAGCTCTGTTTCTACAACATCAGGCAGGCATAATAACCCCCACTGGCCTGTCCCTGAATTATCTATTCTCTCCACCTCTCCACAGCCAACTCCTCCCTTTTTGTCTTGGTCTAAGGTAGTCAAAGCAGAGGAAAGGCGTATGATGGCTTTACTTTGCCTGTGTCTATGTTACACCACCTTTGTGACAATGAGCTTTATGTATTCCTGCAATTCAGCAGATTGTTGTAATTTACTTTCTTCATGTACTTGGTGAAAACGTGCTTCACAATTTCTGTAGTGCGATAGATTTGATTTCATTAAATTCTGCCAGTGGGGAATGTCTGTCATTCCTTCTGCCTCATTAGAAATCGGTGATAATGTTTGTTGCAGTTTGTGTATTTCCTGTTAGTCTATATAAAAAAAATCTGTGATATTCTCTCACATAGGAACGGTTAGAAACAGCCGCTTTCCAGGTGGAAGAAGCTACAGCCACCCTCCTCCTTTCCTGAGCCAGCTGCAACCCTAGCAGTTTCACATCTTTTGCAGCAGTTTCTTCTGAAGGTGCTGTCGTCTCCTTGCTGCCACCTCAGTTGAGATCCGCTAATTTAGGACTGCAACAGGGATTTTTCTAATCCCCTGTAGCTTCACTCCATACACAGGGCAGTGCGCGTGCCAGTGAAGCCATTAGGGGAGCTATCTCTTTCCTGATCGAATTATTTCCCAAATTTAATTGACAAATGTTTTATAATTGTAACCTTTTTTTTCTCACTTCATATGAAAGAGAATGTGGTGGGTCGGAGCCAGATGGAAATAATGCGAAAAATCTTCATTCCAATGCCTCACTTTTAAAATTCTCATCCTATGTTTTCAATTTCCTCCATGGCTGCTTGCCTCCTGACCTTCTCCAACCCTATAACACTCCAGGGCCTTTGTGCTCATCTCATTCTGGCTTCGGGTATGTCCTGGGTTCTCATCGCTCCGCTATTCAGGCCTGGGCCCTAAGTGCTGGACTTCCCTTCAAAATACACCTCTGCCTCACTCTCCTCCTTGAGGAAGACCCACCTTTGAGCAGCTGCTTGAATGCCTCCGTAAATGACTTGATGTCGGCATTTTGTGATAATGCAACTGTGGAGTACACTGGGGCAATTTTCCCAGGCTAAAGGCATTCAGTGCAAGTTGTCCTTGTTGGAGTGAATAAAATTGCAAACCACTCTTATTTAAATGAGAGTTTGACAGTGACCCTAAGAACCCCATTAGCCAGTTGATAAAATAAGACATCAGAGTCAGTATTTATGTCGAACAGAATTAATTCCAGAGTGAAACACTCAGGTATATATTATCTGATTCGACTTCTGTGTCAAAAAGTACTTGTTCATGTATACTCAAGTAACCATCCATTCACTATAATTCATTTATATAATTAATCCCAATTGATATATTTAATAGTGAATGGTCAGAATTCCATCTTAATAAGAAATAGAGCTCCCTCCAGCCCAGGCTCATCCTAAAGCAGAGAGCGTCAGCCGAACATGGCAGAAATAGGAGTTCAGCAGAGGAGTTGTGAAGGGCGATGGAAGAGACGTACAAACAGATTGACAGAAGTTCTGTTAGGAGTGAGGAAAGCTGGTGGCTGGCCTTTATCCAAAGCAACAGGGAGTCAAAACAAAAATATGATGATTGCTTGTGTGACTTTCATTTTTTTATGTTACGCTGGGGAGATGAGATGTGAGAGAAGACTACAGTGAACAGCATTTTCAAGCCCAGTAAAGAGTGTCTTAAATGAAAGGAAATCTCATGAGGCCCACAAAATCTAAAGGTTTATGAAGTTTTAAATAATATTTGTGTTTCATTGCATCTTTGGTTGGGCTCAAAGTGGGAATTCTATCCTTATTTGCCAAGCAGGCATCCATGTGATTTACCCAAAAATCATTTTGCTGACCATCCATTTCAGTGAAGAGTATAATCAAACGTCAACCAAGTGCAAACCCCACCATTTTACCTGATTTTATGAGATGCCCACTGCTGGCAGGATTAGTTAAAATTGCAAGCAAAAGCAGAAATTGCTGGGAAGACTCAGCAGGTCTGGTAGCATCTGTGGAACAAAACCAGCGTTAAAGTTTTGGGTTCAGTGATGCTTCTCCAATTTCTGTTTTTGTTTCTGATTTTGATACAGTCTTTTGGCTTTTTAAAGTTGTTTGGCCCTCAACATATCACGAAACAGGAGTTTCTCTCATGGGCTTTGCAGTAGAATGACTGGAATATTCAAGGATATGACTGGAGTGAATATTGGAACATGTAAAGAAACAATTAAGAGTACATTTTTAAATATGGCTATTGACTGGGAGATGACAGTTCAAAGATTGAAAGCCAGTAACCTTGAATATTGCACAGATCCACGGCTGTGTACAAGTTTGCTAATGGCTGGCAAATATTGGTCCATTAAATTTCGGATTTAGCCGGTTAAAATGCTTGTTTTATTTAAAAGCAACAGAGTCCCTGAGTAAACAGATTTATCTTTTGAGTCTGCCAGTTGGAAAATAGATTACATGCAGTAAGTTTGTGATAACATAATTTAAATGCAGTCCAGTAATCAGCTTATAGGCAGACCCACTCTGAAATCTGTCCAAGTGCATTGAGGTCACCAGCTTGTTTGTATTGAAAAGAAATCTGCCTGCAATTGGCCACAGATTATTGGAAAAAATACTATAACCCACTTTCTTCCAGCTCCCTCCTCTTGCCCCCTCCCCCACTCCTCTCCGTTCACAATGAATTAGTTAAATTGTAACCTTGTCTGGACATCTTTGGGATAACAGAAAGGCAGAAGGCGTAACCGAACAAATAACTATAATCTTGGTGCTCTGAATAGGATCATCAATGAGGTTCAAACAAGATGTGGATTGCAGGATAGTAAAACTTGGAAGGGGTGAGTTAATACTAAATATTTGGAGTCAAGTGTTGCTTTGCCAGTTACATTTCAGGAGTTCAGTTTCAACTTAAATATTAAGTGAAAGTTAAGTTCCTCCCACTGCATATTGTTTCCAGAGTATTGGAAGAATTCTTCCCAGCGTCCTGGTGAACATTTACCCTTTATTAGCATCACTAAATAATCAGGTTTTCCAGGTCATTATTATTTCAGTGTTGTTTCTGGGACTTTGCCTTCGTCAAATTATTGACTGCATTTCCTACATTGCAAGCATAGCTACTTTGCAAAAAAACTTCACTTCATTGACTGTTATTAAAAATGAACTGGCATATCCTGAGGCAATTTAAAGATACAATGTCAAAGAAAATGTTTCTCTTCTTCCCCCTCTCAGTTTGAATATTTAGTGTTTTATTTTTAATAATTATCTGAAGTACAGCCTTGAAACAAAATAACGGTGTGTAAAAAAAACTTTGTGAGCAAGACCACCGATTTTACCTTCCATCAACAAATCGGTGGACTTGTGGAATGCTGTTCACATGGTATTGATTAAAACAAAATTCTAGAAATCCATGGAACAGAATTGGGAATGTTAATCCTCCAGCCTGGTGACCCCTGATTGTCGTGCATAACAGCCCCTTCATATGTTGAGGGAGAGGCCACTAATTGATCCATTTAAAGAAAACAAAACAAAAGCTACTGGATTGTATGATTTCAGAATTCTAGTCAATTCTGCAGATTGAAACCAGTGTTCAGAATGCTGCGGATTTTAACATATATGGTCACTATTACCCAGGCGCTTCCTAAAGCTTCAAGCTGAAATGTCTGAACTTAGCTGCGAGCTGATCTTTAACTTCTCTCCAAGTTCATTTCAGTTTGAACATTGGCACAATGGGATGAAATAGTAGTGAAGAGTTTTGTTAACAAGACATAGCTTAATAAGAGTAAAAAATGAGGTCTGCAGATGCTGGAGATCACAGCTGCAAATGTGTTGCTGGTCAAAGCACAGCAGGCCAGGCAGCATCTCAGGAATAGAGAATTCGACGTTTCCTGATGAAGGGCTTATGCTCGAAACGTCGAATTCTCTATTCCTGAGATGCTGCCTGGCCTGCTGTGCTTTGACCAGCAACACATTTATAGCTTAATAAGACTTGTCCCACAAATGATACAATAATACAGCCCCTCTTGGGTTGCTAAAATCAATTGTGTTGTGTTATGCATTGCTTAGTGATGACATGTGTGGCAACTGTTTATTGCAGTATCAGTGGCCATTGAAGTCCTTGTTTTTACCTGATGCATAGTGGACTCAAATAGTGTCCTTTGTCACATGTCTTTGTGCCCCTGTCCTTCTAAGACCCAAGGCAATTTTATTGAAGCCTATAACTGTCATTGCTTTAAGTTTTATTGATGGATCTAATGTAATGGAAATTTCATACAATAGTAGAGGATTTGAAAAGACTTGCATTTATTCAGTGTCTTTCATGACCGTGGATCCAAAAGCATTCAAAATGCTTTACAGCCAGTGAGATACTTCTGAAAAATAGCTTCTGTTTCAATTTGGGAAACACAGCAGCCAATCCAAGCGTAGGAAGCTCCGCCCAAAACAGCAGATCAAATTTGTTTAATGAACAGTGCAAGCTGAGAAATAAATATTGGCCAGAGTACTGTGGTAAACTCCCTGATTATCTTTGAATACATTCAAGGATCTTTTATGTCCACCTATTGGAGCCTCGATTTGTCATCTTACAGATGATGTCACCTTTTGATAGTGCAGCAAATGGATAATCCAGGAAAGCATTTATGATTTCAAGAAGAAAAGCTGATGACAACATTGGGTGGAATCTTACTGTGGTTCCATGGGTTTTTATATATCTTACACACAATAATGATTAGGATTCAGCAACTGGATTTTTATGCTGAGTGAGCTCTTTTTGATAGAGCTCTGGAATCATTACACATGCATCTTGTTTGGATGGTGATATTTTCCTGTGGGGATTGGAGTGGGAGCACCTGCAAAAGAGATTACCTTTGTTTTGCTGACATCATAAGCCAGGAGAGTGATGCTGTACACAAGTTTATTCCCACAGTTGTGCAAATGTAGTTTTCAGTTCACTTGGGAATAATGATTTCATTTCTCAGTCATGTGACATTGATTCCCACTTGCAGCTTTACTGTATATTTTCATGACACAGCTCAACAGACCACTAACTGCATTGCTTCCTCGCTGCATTGAACAGTTAACATCAGCAGATCCTGGAATTTTAACCTGTTAGTTAAAAAAAAACTGTGTGTTAGCTGGCTTCCATGGTGACGCACACCCGTTCATCAGCTGCCCAAGCCTTGCACACAAGATTGACAAGTAACTGGAGCCCCAACAATGTAGCTTCCTTTGAACAGCCTTTCCTTTTGTCATTTTCAATAAATGTTTTGTTATATTCTGTGCACTTCCAGTTTCTTTTCTCGTTTGGTTTTATTCTGATACAATTTCACTGCTGCAGGTAACATTTCAAAGAAATGCAATATTGTTGATTTCTTTTCATCATCTGTTGACTTGAACTGTGAGGGTAAAAAACATTCAGCAGTGTGATTGACTTTGCAGTTTTAATCACAGGCTGTGCCTGCGCAGGGCAATTTGAGCTGTCGAAACAGAAGAGTGAAGCAGTTGTGGCTGTGGGTCTGTCACTGGTGGTATTGAAGAGAGCAATTTGAGGGGATGAATTAAAGCTGCTTGTACGTTGCAGAAGGTTGCATTGATGCCACTAGTTCCCAGAAATGCAGATTTTGAGACATGAATGTATGCTAAGTGCCTGGAAGGAACACTGGACTTTGGGGCTTATGGATCCCAGAGCTCCTCCATCACTGGGGTTTCTCCTTGCCTCATGTCTGGATCTGTTGTAGACTAATTGCTGAAGATTGATTGCTGCGATTAGTCAACCATTCCATTATCGTTGTATCATGTGACTACCAGGATGGGAGAAGGTGAAGTAAATAGACCGTGGTCTTTTTCTCCTGTTGTAATTCCTGTGTCTTGAGTGCTGGCGGAGAGCCAAATACAAAGCTGCCTGAACTCACCAAGAGGGATTGCTGGGAAGAGCTGTATCTTGTGGCTCGCTCAGGCTGCCAGTCTGATAATACTTTTTAAGTTTTTGCTTGCGTGAATTGTGTTTTTAGAAACCACTGGAACAAGGTTGGATCTCACGTCAGTCTAAGTACATCTTCAGAATGTCTCTCACATTAAGTGGAGCGATACTGGCATCTATGCTGTGGTGTTGTGTGCCAAGTCCTTTCAAATCACTTCACTAATAAATTGCCCTTTTTAGGATGGAGAAATGTATTGGACTGGGCACACTTCACTTTCTCATAATATGATGAGGAGCTTTGGGACCATCCAGCCCTGCTGACCAATTTGTCTGCCAGAACAGGTTGTCTCTGGCTTGACACCACGTGAACATCCACTTAGAATTCATTTGCAGGATGTTGAATCTGCTAACGGTAAAGGATTTTAAGGAGAAGGTTGCTTCCTGTAAAGCAACTTGGCAGAATGTGGAACTCGAAGCATGTGACCATTTAAGTTTGAGAGCCACTGCCATTCAGAATCACCACTGCCGTGATGTCTCTAATGATGTTAAGATAAGAGTAGCACAGGTCCACCCAGATTTCATGGTCTTTGTGGATTACTGTGTTGTTCACATGTGGAGCAAACAGCAAGATTCCATAAAACGTAAGTTCAACATCTGGTTGGATGGATATCAGCTACAGACAGGCAGTATTTCCCTCAGTACTATACCTACTCTTAACCCAGGTTGTGTCAAGTCTTAGCATGTGGTTCAAATTCTCCAACCTATTGGTGAAGCTTCTCAAATTGAAACTTCAGTGAAGTGAAGGCAGCCCTTTAGTTCAGCGTGTGAATTGTTTGGGTGCAATTTGAATAGAATTGCCTGGATCTCACTCTCGAGATTGCCACTGCACGTTTACGTGTGCACTGCTTTCAGATGGGCTGTTAACAGACAACAGCAGCAAACAAGCATTTACGGACTCTGGAACATCCCTGCAGCTGATGGACATGCTCCTTTTCAGCTCCCCGTGTCTGTGCTGTGAGTGCAGGATGATGTGGTGCAGCCGAAGGTTGCAGGATCCTGTGCTGCATGCTTAAGGGGCAGATTGCTTGTGGGTGAAGCTCTCAACATGTCTGCTTCCAGGACTGGAGGACAGCCATGATCATTTGCAAGCTCCCTCCAAGCTGAATGAATTGTGACTGTTCTTAACAGGAGATAAAATATGTGGTTTATTAGCTGTTACCAGGCTTTTATCCATGTACTTCCTGTACCCTTTGGGCATCCATGTGCCCTGCATGCTCACCCTCACCTCACAAAAAATAACCAGCTGCGTAGATTCTACAAACATGAACTTCTGTAAAATTACACATTCTGCTGATTCTATTTCTTCCTGTTGGTTATATTTTCTGATGGTTCTTTTCTAAAGGTTTCCGTCATACTATTCATCATCAGTTGCAGTCAATTTGTCTTTTACATGGAAACATCTTCCTATAAAGCTTGCAGTTTATTTGTAAGATTTTATCTGTATGTTTACCTCTTTGCTAAGTGGGTAATGTGGTCAAAACATGTGCTAAATGGCAGTCACTAACAGTCACTTTAGTGCTGATGGACTTTATTTTATGGGGATTGTACAGTGGACTTGTGTTAAAGTGTAGCCATTTTCCCATATTTTGTCGACACTTCTGTCAAGTTGCCACTCAATGTGCTGATGTGGTGTATTCTGTAATATTTAAAGAGGCTGGGAATAAATGGCAATTTGTAACAACAACAACAACAAATAGGCTGCCTTTTGCAGTGAGATGGACATTACCTCATACTGCTGTGTCAAGCTGAGGGCCAGTTCATTGTTGTCTTGTAATCTGCCTGAAGACGGTTATTTATATGCAGATATACTTTCTGTAATAATCGCTCCGTGTCTACTGTACAAAGCAGCACAGAGGCTTGGAGCAATAATAAATAAACTTTATTTCCCTTAAAAATAGTGTTTGGGGAGCACCAAGGCTCTAATGAGCTTTGAAGTATTCTATTGATACTGGCCATACTCCATAATACGATTCTCTATGTAGCGAAAGTGACAACACTTCAAATGGACTTCATTACTCTGTAAAGTCTTGTGAAGCAGCTAGATGTTATGTAAGGGACCATCTGAAATCACACTTGTTTTCCTCAAACTTATTTTGTATTTACAGTAGAAGGAACACTTCTTCCCACTCAATGTTCTGCACTTCAACTTTCATGAAAGGAGAGTCAGATTGTTTTATGAAACCCTTTATACAGTAGCTTGATAAATTCAGAATAGTGAAATCCATAGCTGTGCCTTCATGAAAAAAGTGAGGATTTTTATTTCCATTTGCTGGTAAATGTGCAAAGAAGCATTGCAGGTAACTGTCACCACATCCCCACATGATGCCCTTCATTAAAGGAGGCTTTTCTCTAGCTCCAATACTTTTTTCTGGGAAAATGGTGCCTTTTTCAAATCCAGTGTGTAATCCTTGAAACAGCAGCATGATTGTAGTCTTGGTGCTCGTACACAGAAGTACACTAGCCACTATTGCCAATGGTTACCGGCCAAGTCACTCTATATGTCAGCACAGTTGGTAGTGCTCCAGATGATCAGGGTCAGGTCCCACTCCAGAACATGAACACAAGATCAGAGCTGACATACTCTACTGCAGCACTGAGGGAGTGCTGCAGTGTCAGATGTGGTGACCCTCAGGTGATCTGTTAAACCAATATCCCAACTTCCCCTTCAGGAGAACATAAGATCTTGAGGCACAATTGTGAAGAAGAACCGGGAAGTTATTCCTTGTGTCCTCAACAACATTTACCCCTTAATCAACATGTCAGGGCTCGATTTCTGAGCAATATTGCTTTGCTGGTTGAGGGAACTTGCTATGCTCAACTTGGTTGCTGTGCTTCCTACATTACAACAGTGTCTGCACTTTAAAAATACTTGACCAGTTGTAAAGCATTTTGGGAATATCTTGAGGCCATGAAAGGTGCTGTATGAATGCAGGTCTTCTATTTTGCATATCTGACCATCATTGAAGCTAAAAGTATTCGATGTGGGTACTGGTTTATGGTGGAAACCTTTTTTTCCCATCTTAATGTTGGTTCACCCAAAGGCTTACATGCCCACTCATATTTGTAATTGTGGTTTGAGTACAAGACCATGAGATAAGGGAGCAGAATTAGGCCATTTGGCCCATTGGGTCAGCTCCATTACTTGGGCCAAGGGTGATATGTTTCTCAACTCTATTCTCCTGCCTTCTCCCCATAACCCTTCATCCTCATACTAGTTAAGAACCCATCGAACTCTGTCCTAAATGCACTCAATGGCTAGACCTCCATAGCCTTCTGCGGCAATGAGTTCCAAAGATTAATCACCCTCTGCCTGAAGAAATTCCTCCTCATATCCGTTCTCTAGGGTCGTTCCTTTACTCTGAAGCTGTGCCCTCGAGTCCTAGTCTGTCACACTCGTGGACACACATTCTTCCCATCCGTTCTATCCAGGCCGGTCTGTAGTCTGTAAGTTTTAAACAGATTCTCCCCCTCGGCTTTACAAACTCAAGTACAGATTCACAGTCTTCAACTGCTTGTCATATAACAATCCTTGATCCATGGGATCATTCTGGTAAACCTCCTCTGGGCCCCTCCAACATTAGCCACATCCTTTCTGAGATGCAGGGCCCCAAAACTGCTCTCAATAGGCCAAATGTGGTCTGATCAGAGCCTTATGCAGCCTCAGCAGTACATTCCTGCTTTTGTATTCTAGCCCTCTTGAAATGAATGCTCACATTGCATTTGCTTTCCTAATTGCCAACTGAATGTGCACGTTAAACATTTGCTATGCATTTGCAGTTTGCAAACTTAATTTTAGGCTGGGCGAGTCATTGGGGACTGAGAGGAAGTGCAGAGAGAGAGAGAGAGAGGGACTTTGCCCTTTAATTACTGTGAAGACCTGGCAATATTAGATTACAATTGCTATAATTCAGAACTCGGGCCAAAAATAATGACGGTACTGAGCTTGCAGAAAGGAGTTGAAGTTAAACAGCCCTGCAAAATCTGTCTTAACCTAATATAAAATATAGTGCCCTGCTGACTTGGGCCACAGCTGCCCCCATTGCCTGGCGATATCATAAAAATATGTACAAGCTGTGCAGAGGGTGATTTAATAGTGAGGTGAGGTCATGCTGAAAGTCAGAACGCTGTACATTTTAGTCATATCTGATGGATTTCCTAAATTCCCAAACAACATTCATGCATCTCGAAAACCTATGCCAGAAATTGCTGTTGTGAAGATCCTGCACACTCTCAGTTTAATGTATCTGAAGGACTGGGGGAGGAGATTGGCATTCTAATGCGAAGCTACTGAATGGGCAAAGCATCAACAAGTTGTTCTTTGTGTGTGAAGTGTTGCGTGAGCAAGGCACCAAGGTCACAGGCTTGAAAAGATGAGTTTTATTTCAGTTTGAGAAACCAAGGTCAACGCCTGTAGATTGCAGGATGTAACCACAGTCAAAAAAAAAAGACAGGAGCCTGAACAAAGCGACGCTTAGGTGGTGTCAAGCTTGTGTTGATTGGAGGATGAGGGGATTGCAGAGGGAGGTGATGCGTGGTTGTCTGCTGAGAAATGGTGAGTTTGAATAAGAGATTGAGTTCTTGCTTGAGCTGTTTTGTGTGGCCTCAGAACCGAGACATAGAATTTTCTTTTTCCCAGAATATGTTGTATGGGGGTGTTTTAAGTTGTGGTGAAAAGAAGCTCAACAATGTAGCAGTCAGCAATTATCTGAAGGGGAAGTAGGAAGAGAGAAATCCAAAGGCCACTTTCGGATGTGCTGAAAGGAGCTCAGGTCAAGAGAGGCAAGTCCCATGCCTTTCATGACATTGGGTTTGCTGTCAGAAATAAATTTGGCCGTCTATGGGTGAAGCAGCATTGTCGCCCAGGTACTGGATTTGTAATCCAGGGGTGTGGATTAATGATTATAAAATGTGAGTTCAGACTGGGAAATTTGCAATCATTTTAAGTAAAGATGAAATAAAGAGTTGGTATCAGTAATTGTGTGCAGGAGAATTGTGCCAGACTGTCTTTCAAAACAAAACCGGCTTATTAATATTCCTTATTAATAGGAAGCAAATCTGCTATCTTTTCCTGGTCTGGGCTGTGTGTCATTCAGATTTACAGCCAAGTGGTTGTCTCAGGAATATTCTAACAAGCCACTCAGTTATATTATATTAAATTTCTTCAATAAAGTCTACTAAAGATGAAACTAGATGAACCCTGTTGGAATTGACCTCAGTATTGGATTTGACAGTGTAATGCTAAGTCCAGTCAACCTTGCTAGGTGCTTCATAAACTTTTGGGAACATTGTATCAAAAGTATCTGAGTTGTCCTACAGACTGTTTAGACAACAGTCTGATGTAATCATAGATTCTGAAGCATATCTTTCTGCTAACATCCAGGACTTCTCCATCACCATCTGTCCTGTCGTTTAAACAGACAGCCGAAAAAAGGTGGTGGCCAAAGCCTAACATTAAAGGAACAACCTGGACGTGGTGCAGCACATCATTGCTGGGGGAGCAACGTGGGCGTTGAGACAGAGACTGCTACTAGGGGACCAGAATGGGAGTGAGTTTTCAGGCCATTGTTTGGCAAACTGAATCGTGTTGGACTACTGGCCGTTACGAGGGGAAAAGTGAGGGAGTGGGATCACTGGTCATTGACAGGCAACAGTGTGGGGTGGCCATTGCTGAGTAAACAGATTGCATGTGGGAGCTGTGTGTGTTACTTGAGTAACAGAGGGGTAGGGTCACAGGCCGTTGCTAGAGGAACAGTGGGAATGGAATGGGTGGCTCAAGAACCCTCAATATTGACTATGATTAGCATGAGGTGTCATGTCATCATGGAACATGAAAATCCCCTGTGAATTGCCACTTCACCAATCATCATGTTGAAATCCAGTCAGAAGAAACACTGAGCATAACAAGGGCACAGAGTGAACACTGTATGGTGACTTCAGTGTCCATCACTGACTACTGCATTGATATCACTACGACCCACTGATCTGGTCAAGTAAAAGGACCCAGTAGTTACATTTGACCCAAGGCAGATGGTGAGGGATCCGATAAATGGCCAAAACCTTGTCCTCACCAACATACCTGTATTGGTACATGATCGTAACGATGCTAGTGACTGTGGTACAGTCGTTATAAAAGCAAAAGTGCGATCTTCAAACTGAGGACACCCTCCATCAAGGTTTCTTAACTACTGTGCTCAATACGATAAATTCAGAACAGACCTAAGAGCTTAAAACTAAGCATCTGCATGGGAATCTGGGCCATTGGATGCAACAGAATTATTTTAAATGTCCCTGTAACCTCATGGTCTGGCACATCCTTCACTGCACCATGGCCATTAAGCCAGGGGATCAGCTCTGCTTCAGCGAAGGGTGGAGGACAGCATATCTCTTGCAGCTTTGGACATACTTAAAAATGAGGTCCCATCCCAGTGTAGTTCCAACAGAGTACAATGCATGCTAAAGAGTGGACACGCTTGATTGAGAGCAGGTCATAGAGAATCTCAAAGTCATTTGTGGTTACAGACAATTAAACATCTAACAGTCAGAAGAGATTCCATGATTATCCTCATCCTCAGAGATGGGAAAGGCAGCAGATGAGTTCAAAAAAATCAACACTGAAGCTGTTGTGACAAACCTGACTCAGAAATGCCAAGTGGATGATCTAGCTCTGCTGCCTTCTTAACTTCACAAAAGGCATCTTTTAAGTCAATTAGTTTTATCCATGTAATATTAAGAAATAGTTGAGTGAAATAGACACAGCAAAGGTTTTGGGCACTGGCTGTCGTGCTGAAAGATTTAGGTTTCAGAACTAGTTGTACCTCTATCTAAGCTGTTCCAGTATAGCTACAACACTGGCATTAACAGCAATGGCCAATCCAATCTGGCCTGTTATCAATCAACTGTAAAGGTACGGCAGATATTACTTGACAGTGCTATAAACCCAGAAACACCGCTCTGAATCAAAATGTCATTAACCAAGTAGGGATAAAGACATTTAACCTTGTATTAGAATATCGTCTTGTACAATCACAGAATTGTTGTAGCACAGAAGTAGATGCTCATGCTCACCGTGTTGTTCTGGC
Source organism: Hemiscyllium ocellatum (assembly GCF_020745735.1). Classification (NCBI taxonomy): domain Eukaryota; kingdom Metazoa; phylum Chordata; class Chondrichthyes; order Orectolobiformes; family Hemiscylliidae; genus Hemiscyllium; species Hemiscyllium ocellatum. The sequence goes on along the minus strand of NC_083413.1, from coordinate 70,307,384 downwards.
TCTCTAATTCACGCAGTGCCATACTTCTGTTTTTTTTCCCAGTAACCCTACAAATTCTTCCTTTTCAGAGAATAATTTAGTTCCCTTTCAAATACCTTGATTGAACGAGCTCCACAACACTTTTAAGGCAGTGACTTTTAAACCTTAACCACTCACTGTGTGAAAAAAGGTTTTCCTCTTATTGTCATTTTTTTTTGTGAATATTATTTTAAATCTGTGCTCTCCTGTTCTTGGCCCTTTCACAAATAGAAACAGTTTATCCTTATCCACTCTGTCCACATCCTTCATAAATTTGAATGCTTCTATCAAATCTCTTCAGCTTTCTCGTCTATACGGGAAACAGCCCAACATTTGCAATCTGCCTTTGTAAGAGGAGTTCCAGATCCTTGGAATCTTTCTTAGTAATCTGTTTCTGAACTCCCTCCCCTTTCCAAAATTGTAGTGTCCAGAACTGGACTCAGTACTTCAGGTCAGGCCAAACTCATCTCCTGTACAAGTTCAATAAGTTTTAATTTTCTTTCACTTGTGCTCTATGCACCTAATAATAAACCTAGGATGCTATATATTTTTATGCACCTTTTGCTCAAGATGGTGCATCTTTAATATCTTGTACACATATGCACCAAAGTTCCTTTGCTCCTGGATCCTATTTAGAAGTGAGCCTTTTATTTTATGTTGTTACTCTATGTACTTCCTATCAAAATGAATCACATCACATTTCCCCCTCATTAAACTTTATCTGCCACTTGTTTGCCCATCGCTGTAGTTGGCACTTTGAAGTCTGCACTTTCCTCCTGAAGAGTTTACCATGATCCCAAGTTTCACATCAGCTGCAAGTTTCAAATTATGCCTTGAAGGCCTAGATTATTAAACCTGTCTCAATGAAATACAGTACTTTAATGAGTAATCTCAAAGTGAATGATCCTGTAGGAATTGTACAATTAAATTCCATATGAAGTTTAAGAGAAACTTCCTCTAATCTATTCCCAAACAAGTATTGTAAACAAAGCCGTGTGTTTGTGTGTGTAATGGGCTGAGTTGCTTAAGATTGTTTGGATCGCGAGATTAAAAAATAGCGGGTAAGTAAACAGTGGAAAATGTTTGGAACATAAAGATTCAAAGCATTCAGCAAAAAAATGCTTTCCATTAAAAATTACTCGTGTCTTATTAGGGTATTTAAGGATAATGAAAGATTTGTAATGTTGTGAAGAATAGAAGTCTGAGGATTATGAAATTTAGAAATCAGCAAAGGGGACCGAAAAATTAATTACTGCAACATCAAATACTTACATCCGTTGTAATCACTCCAGTCTGGAATCAATTGTTTGGAAATGCCAGTTGTCCAGAAATCTCTTTGAGCAGACTCAAGCATTTCCTTTATATGAGCATAATTTACAGCAGCACTCTGGGTATAAAAACATGGAAGGTACAATATTTAGATATGTAAAACCATTTTGTTACTGCAAATAATCTTTGATCAGGGTTTATTGTTTCAGATTAATATTTTCATCTGTTATGTTTTCAGGTTCATACACCCGTGATTAAGCATTTTTGACATCATTATATAGTGTGGAAAATTCCACAATCCAGGATGACTTGGATCCAAACCTTCCGGCCTGGGAAGTTACAGTGTAGTAGCTTCAGTGTATTGAGAAGGCTGAAAGTATGACATAGAAACTTCCGGAAACAAAGTACGCCAAAGGGAAAAAGTTGAATCAGAGAGTAAGGTTTGTAAATGTAATGTAATAACCCACTAAGAGCTTTTACAAATGTAAATGGAATGGAGAATCACCAGAATAAATGTCAGCCATCTCACTGAAACATTCAAAGCCATAAAGGGGCTTGACATGATAGGCACTGAGGGATTATTTCTTCAGACCAGTGAAACTAGACCATGGAGAAACAGTCTCAAAATAAGGTGTCAATATATATGAACTGAGTTCAGGAGAAATTTCTTCACATTGTGGACTGTGAATCATTAGAAGGCTGATCCCTAGAGGTTGTGGATTGATCATTATGGCTGTTGAAGGCAGAGATAAAAATTTTTTTGGTCTGTCATGATAGCAAATTGTTTGCAGAAATCGTGGCAAACTGGAGTTGATATGATATCAGCATTTGATTGAGTATATCATTTGGAGCCCTAATAACATGGAATCAGCTGGAAATAGAGACAAAACTCCACTGGCTGACACCATACCTGGTACAAGATAAGATAGTTGTGTTTGTCTGACACCATTGGTTATGGTCAGATTAGCATAGAAGTAATGACTAGCAGTTTAAGACATAGAGACAACACCCTTGCACCTTCCTGCTGTTGAAGTTGGTTGGGTTGGAGTTGGAGTGGGATTTATCTGATCTTTGCTTCTGTTTCCTGGATGGTGCTTCATATTGATGTTGGTTGCCAAAAGAACTGACCCAAAGTGAAGAGGAAGGAACCAGATAAATTAACTGACAACATTGGAAAAGAACTAAAATGCATAGCGCTGCATTGGACATTCTCTCTCCCTTCCTGAGCGCAATATGTTTTGGTCTTTTTTTTTAATTGATTGATTACAGTTGAACCACTGCAACAAGAAAGCACTTTGAACCATCCATCTTCCAGAATGTTCAAAATTTTGTGATTTACCTTGAAGGTGATAATTTGGTGAAACTGTTTCACCAGTGATGACAAGGCTGCAATTTCATCGCTTCCAATCAAAGTTCATGCCACAGCTTCTGCAGTTGTGTTTTATAGACCAATTTCCTGTGCGGAGATTAAACTGCTTATAGATCTTTCCAAGTAAGCTAGTGCAGATGCATCCTGGCACATTTTTAGAAGGACCTTGGCTACAGAAACAAAGGAAAAACCTCTTCTCCTCTGTCACTGGGCATGTGACGCATAGGAAGAACACCGCTTCCTCCACTCTGCCCTTTTCCACCCTACCCAGCCCCATCAAATCTTATTTCTGCACAGTCCACTAACTTGCGAAAAGAGTCAATTGTTCCAGTCCTTAAAGGGTGTTTACACATTTGCTGCTTGTCTTAAAAGCCTCCACTGTTCAGAGGCGAAGGCACCAGCAGAGGTAATTTTTTTGTTGTTGCAAATTTATGGAAATACAATAGTGAGCATTCTGTGGGCTGACAGGAGCACCGCAGGAAATGTATGTTCACGGGAGACTTCCCTTACATAAATGGAGAGATGGAATAATAGATGACTGTGCAGCCTAGTTTTCTGGCGTGATTCCTATCCCCCTGTGGCCCAGGAAGCTGCTGTTTTGGAGGGGGACTTGGGAGATGACTTAAATTTATATTTTCTCACTGTCGCTCCATGGTCGGCTAATCTCAGCAAATTGGACAAATTGTGAAATATTTTCTTGCATTCTCTCTCTTTCAAAACAACCCGTTCTCTGCTCGCCCACACTTGAATTACAAGGCTGTCTTTATGTTTTCCTATCCTATTTTACGGTTCAGGGGGGTGCAGAAGTAACACCAGTAGAGGTCAGTCATCAACCCTGAGGCATTATGGGATACAAGATGAAAATTGTGCCCTTTCACTACTGGGGGCCTGAGTAAACCCAGGTGTAAAGAAGATTAATATTTGAAGGGGCAGCCATGCACACAGAAGGCATGGCACATTGTAAGACCAAATGCTTTTCTGTCGAGACCCAGATCCTCCTGATGACATTGTACATGGAAAAAGTCGCATGACTTTTGTTGTGTGTTTGAGTTAACACACAGCCCACTATCATGGTGGACAAATTTACAGGGTTTCCTCATAAATGTAACAGGGTTACGCAAGGACAGTGGCAGATTTACATATTAATGAATCAAAAGCTGCAACCCATTCTAAAAGATGAAAGGCTTAACAGCAATCTAGGTTTGTTCCATATCTGACACTATGATCTTTTGCTATAAATTCTGTGTCCTATAATCCTACTCCACAGCTACCTGATGAAGGAGTAGCACTCTGAAAGCTTGTGCTTCCAAATAAATCTGTTGGACTATAACCTGATGTTGTGTGATTTTTAACTTTGTCCACCCCAGTCCAACACCGGCTCCTCCACATTACAGTGAGAAAGGAATGATAGTGGGGCTGTCAGGTCTCTTCCGCCAAATTTTGTTTCATTGCTTCCTTAAATTCCTTTTACCGAATTGCATCCAAGTATCACTTGGAGAGAAAAATCTTGACCACTTTCATTTCAGTGTGAAATAGTTGCTGGTGAGGGTAATGGTGCTGGTGGAAGTTTTTCTCACAGAAAGCCCCATAGATTGTTCTGGTGACATTATAGGGAGCAAAGTAAAATCGTGTGAGAGGACGGGGAAGGAGTGAGACAGAAAATCAAGGGATCAGAGTGTGGGAGAGGGAAAAAGGGAAAGTGGGCTGTCAGAGGAGGAATCCCAGGTTGAAAGTTGACTGACCTCCAATCCCTACTTTCATGTATCACTGAATGGTATCCTTTTTCTTTCCCCCTACCTGTACACCTGAGAGGAAGCAGAATTCATATGTTGAGAAGTTGATCCACATAAGCAGAGCTTCCCTTTGGCTGTGTAGCCATGAAGCTTCGAAAGAACATTGGAGCTAATGCCAGTTGTGCCGTATGTGGTGTACGGATCAATTGTGATACCGCTGTTTGGTGTAGCAATCTGAAGCTTCCAAGTTCAAAAGTGTACAGGTAATGAGTGACCTCCCTGCTCACTGTGGTTTCCCACTGTAAGCCCTCCTCTTTCACATCTATGCCAACCATTCAGACCCGCTGTGGCATTCCATCCTACCATCCAGAAGGAGTGGAGGCTCCTGATAGGAGGATCCCGACATGGAAGTCCTCCCCTTTACCCTCAGGGGTTTGGCAGGAAGGAGGGTGTTCCCTGTGGCTGTCCCGTGCATTTGAAGGGTGGGGGAGCGACTGAAATAATATCAGGGGCAACAAGACGTTTATTTTGGCATTGAGATTTATGTGAAAAAACCAAATTGTTTCTCTGTGCTTCGTTTTTAACTGGGCCACCTCCAAACTGCTCATGACAGCTTTAAACAGATTCAATGAAGAATTTGCTCTCGGTTCTGGCATGCGGACGGAATTGATCAGTATAATGCAGGCCCTGTGTGAGCCACTAACAGCTCCATGGTCAGAATCCTTTGGAAGCGACTAAACTTGTTGCACTTTTTGTTAGTTTTGGCAGGATACATAAATTCTTAGTCTCCTAAATTAGGTGAGCATCTACAGTTCAAGGTTTATTTTCACGGAAATAGGATCAGTTCAGACTAATGCATCTTGATTTCACTTCTCCTAATTTTGTTTTTAAGAACTTGTGGTGGAAATTCAGAGGTAAGTTAGTTCTTTGCATCTGTGGCAATCATCTTCGAAAAATGTTATACTTGTTGCAGTGTAATTGAGAATAAAATCTGTTGAAATGGCCTTCCATGGTACAGCTGAGCCAAGCTGCAAAGTAACCGTTTTAGACTGTTCTGATGGATATGCTTGTTCCATATCATGAGACGATAGGAGCTCAGTGATATTAGAGGTTTGTGTTGGATTCATCATTTGGTATTGCAAACATATTGAACCAAACTCAAACAGTATCGTGCCACACAAACCCCAAACATTTGCATTTGTTGTCGAGATAGCAATGCAATCTTGAGAGGGTTAAACTGTGGAGGAAATATGACTCTGATGTTATGATCTCTTTAATTATTTTACTTCTGCAAACTTAAGGTAATGCTGAGAATGGTATCACCATGCCAGTCGATATGTTCAGAGTGGTTGCATGGTTGCACAGCTTAGAATGGGGAGCCAGGAGCAGAACCAGGCATACCTAGAAATGAAGTGCCACCCTAGTGATGCCAGGACACAGAACTACTTCCATGCAAAATGGTACAAGTGACAAGTCATAGTCAGAGCTAGGTAATCCCAACCATTAATATCTAAGCAATGGAGTGTTGCCACAGCCAGCCATGCATGGTGGTGGACCAGCAAACAACTCGCTGGGGGAGGAGGCTGTACAAATACCCCCATCCTCATTGTTGGGGGAGCCCAGCATATCAGCACAAAGGGCAAGGCTGAGGAATTCACAACATCCTTCAGCCTAAAGGGTCGAGAGAATGATTCATGTTGGCCTCCTCTGGAGGTTTGCGGTGTCAAAGAAACCAACCAATCTGTGGTTGATTCATTTCACTGCCTGATCAAGAAAAAGCCAAAGGCACTGGATACTGTGCAGACAATGGACCCTGATAACGTTCTGGCAATAATACTGAAGACTTGTCCTCCAGGATATGTCACAGCCTTTGCCAAGCTGTTCCTGTACAGCTACAATACAGGCATCTACTTGATGATTTGGAGGATTGCCCAGGGCTGTCCTGTGCACAAAAAGCAGGGCAAATCCAGCCCAGTTAATTACTACCCAATAAGTAATGTGATGGAATGTGTCCATCAAGCAGTCCATAGTGGCAGCAAGCAGCACCTGCTCAGCAATAACCAGCTCAGTGATGCCCAGTTTGGGTTCTGCCAGGGCCACTCAGCTGTTAAGCCAATTACGGCCTTTGTTCAAATATGGACGAAAGAGCTGAATTCCAGAGGTGAGGGTGACAGTCCTTGACATCAGGGCCACATTCGACTAAGTGTCACATCAAGGAGCCCCAGCAAAACTACAGTCAGTCGGAATCAAGGGGAAGCTCTCTGATGCTTGGAGTCACACCTGCCTCAAAGAAAGATGGTTGTGGCTGTTGTAGACCTGTCATCTCACTTGCAGGACATCACTCTAGGAAAATGTTGGAACTCTCTCCAGAACTTCTTCATGCATTTCTTACACCTAACGGATTGCAGTTCAAAAAAGTATCTTACCATACCCTCTCAATGACATTGAGGGATTGGCAATAAGTGCTGGCCTAGCTAGCGAAATCCATATTCCAGTGATGAATTTGAAAATACTGCAGGAGTTCCTCAGGGTAGTGTCCTAGTCCCAACTATATTCGACTGCTTCATTGATGACCCTCCCTCTATTTGAAGGTCAGAAGTGGGGTTATTGCTGATGATTGCACAATGTCCAACTCCATTCACAGCTCCCTGGCAATTAATAAGTGGCAATTAACAGCGCCATACAAGTGCCACACAATGATTGTTTCCAACAAGATAGCATCCAACCATTGCCCCTTGATATTCAGTGGCATTGACATCACTGACTTCCCCACTATCAACATCCTCTGCATTACCATTGAACCTGAACAGAAACTGAAGTGTACTAGTCATATAAGTACTGTGGCTGCAAGAGCAGATCAGAGGCTGGGAACTTTGTTCTAAATAATTTCCTAACTCCCCATTGCCTGTCTGCTATCTGCAAGGCACAAGTCAGGAACATGATGGCACAGCCACCATTTGCGTGGATTGGTGCAGTTCTAACAGAACTCATGACAACATCCAGAGGAAAGCAGCCTACTTGATTGGCATCTTGTCCACTCTCTTCAGTTTACATTTCATTCACAGCCATGCACAACAATAACTGTCTGAACCATAAACAAGATGCACGGCAGCATCTCATGAAGGCTGCTTCAAATGTACCTTTGAAACTCTTGACCTCTACCCTCTAGAAAATAATGGGCACCAGATGCATAGGAATGCAACCACCTTCAAGTCCACCTTCAAACCAGTTGCCATCCTGACTTGGAAATATTGGCTGCCATTGTCTTTTGTTCCTTCACTGTCACTGGCTCAAAATCCTGAAACTTGCATAAGGACTGCAGCAGTTCAAGAAGACAACTCAGCATCTGTTAATAAATGCTGGCTCAGTCAATGGCATCCACACCCCATATATGAATGGTAAAGAATTCTAGCTTTTGCCTTCACTTTACCCAATAAAATATCTTGCCTGCCCTTTTTCTGTAAACAGCTCTTATGATTATATAGTTAGTACTATCTTTTATAAGTTTCATTTGAACTCTCCATCCCCAACTCTGCCAACCCACACTTCTCCCTTCTCAAACTGCTAGTGTGCATTATCCTCTGCCACTTGGTGTCCAGATATAGTCATTCTCAAAACCTGGGTAGTCTATTGTTTAGATGTACTCCACTCACTTAAATAACCTTATTGAGAACAGTGGTTAGTATTTCCTTATTTATCTCTCCCCCACCCCAGTTAGGGCCCAGTAAGTTTATAGCATTGTACATAATCTAATCGCATTCCAGTAGAATCTGTCCAACAGCTTTACAGTTAAGTTTCAGGAGGCTGTTTCATCAAGTAGTATTGTAATGAAACTTCACCCTGTATGGAAATCATGGTCAATAACTGAAACAGAACAATAGATGTGAAAGGCGAATGAAGTTAATCTCCTTGGAGAAGGAAATGACTTAGGAATTGGAAATATTTGCTTTATTTAACTCAGGAACAATCGGACTGATTGATCTACTGCTACTCCTACTGCAGCTATAATTTGACAACACCCATACACTTAGATTCTAATTTGGATGTTCCTTGGGATACGAGGACATATTCTTGTCACTTCATGTCTGCTGCCTTTCTGGGACTTGTTGGCTTGCCCTTTCCAACTTTGCGCACACATAATATTGCTGTCTTTGTCATGTCTGTTGTCTACCAAGTTAGAATTCAAATGACAGAATTGCTCTTATGGAAGATGTTATCTCTGAAAAAGCTGGTTAAATCACCAACAGTTACATGCCTGGTTATTCTCGAGTCAGTAACATTTATATTCATCCCTGAGCATCCTTGTTGAATCTGAAAGACTGTCTCCTCTCTGAGTCCAGATTGCTCATTTCCACATAGACCAGATGGCTAGGCCACACACATCAGCAGAGGTTAAATCTGGGCTGCTTACACGGCTTTGCTGATGAGTTGGATTCTTTGTAGGGTTTGCATTTGAAGGGTTTAAGCTGTTTCTTGTTTGTTAATAATGAGCAGGAGTGATTTACATGATAGGGTGAGGGTTAGACCTTTGGAAGACAAGGCTTCTCCTGCTTGGGGAATACATTTGAAGCTTGGTTCGACAAGTTCATGAGTTAGGCTCTGACTGCAAAAATAATGCAGAGACTGTGGTGCAAAGAGCTTAGTGTACTTGTCAGTTAGAATGTCTTCCTGAGAAATGAGAAACATCACAAAGGTTGTTTTAATTCCTGTCTGTTTTCAATGTCAAACATATCCTCATGCATAATAATACATTTATTTTTCTGGTGGATAATCTGTGACCAATTTTAAGGGTGCATTACTTACCCCATGGCCTCATTGCACATCTTGCCTTGCAAATTAATTAGGAACTCACCCCTCTCATTTTACCATCGTTCACTGAACCTTCATTTGTCACTCCTATATTCAGTAGTTTCACCCACCCCTTTCATTGGAACCCTTTTACCTCCCTACCTTCAAAAGCTGCCTTGGAAATTGTCCCTTTCACAATTCTTTTTACTCAGTTCACTGAATTCCTGTGTACTTTGTTTCCCTAGCCTCGATCTTGAAATGCTTCGAGAGGTTTTGTTCTTGTCAAAGTGCTATAAAAGTTGTGGTTCTGGCTACTATTTAAATATTGCTGAATTTAGTTACTTTTTTCTATATTACACATTTTTTTATTTCCTAATTAGGCTGTTTGCAAGTTTTTGGCAATGACTATTCCCTTATCTATCACTACTGAAGCTTGACTGCACAGCATAGATGAGCAGTACCTGCTGATGACTTTGTAATTGTGGCTGCAGTCTGTCCTCTTATGTAGATGTAAAACACCCCACAGCACTTCTTGAAGAAGAGCAGGGGTGTTCTCCTAGTACGCTTGCCAATAGCTCCTTCTTAACCAAACCATCACTCTTGCAAATAAATTGCTGCATTTCCTAAAAACAACCGCTATCCACACAACAAAAAGTGCTTTGGGTTCTCCTAAAGCCGAGAGCAATGCAATGTAAGAAAGCTCTTTCTTTCTTGAACGTATTCCTTATACCCTTTCTAAGATAGGTTATTCCTCATGGCTGACTTGGGGCTGTTGCTTTCCTTTGCCCTCATCTCTTGAGTCTGTGTTGCTTTCTGTCATCATTTTGGTTTAGGTGACACATAGAAAGACTTTCCTATTGTGCTATACTAATACAAAGAAATGTGGGTGTTGGAAATCTGAAACCAAAACAGAAATTGATGGAGAAGCTCAGCAGGTCTGGCAGCGTTTGTGAAGAGAAAGCAACGTGAGCAATTTAGATCCAGCGTTCAGAAGAGAGGTCACTGGATCTGAAACATTTACTCTGCCCTTTCCACTGCCAGACCTGCTACATTTCTCCAGGAATTTCTGTCTCGGTTTCCTTACTTTACTGGTGTACATTCAGGTCTAAGGAGCTTTGCCCGAAAGCTGCTGGGGATGTGAGCTGATAATGGGGCATCTGCCACCTTGGCGAACATCGAGTCCAAATGGGTATCATCTTAACCAATTTTCAAGAAATGAGATTACCAGAATCCAGAGAAAGTATATTCCTGTCAGGGTGAAAGGAAAGGCTGGTAGGTATAGGGAATGCTGGATGACGAAAGAAATTGAAGGTTTGGTTAAGAAAAAGAAGGAAGCATATGTAAGAGATAGACAGGATAGCTCAAGTGAATCCTTAGAAGAGTGTAAAGGAAGTAGGAGGATACTTAAGCGGGAAATCAGGAGGGCAAAAATGGGACATGAGATAGCTTTGGCAAATAGAATTAAGGAGAATCCAAAGAGTTTTTGCATATATATTAAGACAAAAGGGGTAACTAGGGAGAGAATAGGGCCCCTCAAAGATCAGCAAGTTTGTGTGGAGCCACATAAAATGGGGGAGATACTAAATAAATATTTTGCATCAGTATTTACTGTGGAAAAGGATATGGAAGATATAGACTGCAAAAAAATAGATGGTAACATCTTGCAAAATGTCCAGATTATAGAGGACGAAGTGCTGGATGTCTTGAAATGGTTAAAGGTGGATAAATCCCCAAGACCTAAGCAGGTGTACCTGAGCACTCTGTGGGAAGCCAGAGAAGTGATTGCTGGGCCTCTTGCTGTGATATTTGTATCACAGATGAGGTGCTGGAAGACTGGAGGTTGGCAAACGTGATGCCACTGTTTAAGAAGGGCAGTAAGGACAAGCCAGGGAACTATAAACCGGTGAGCCTGACCTCGGTGGGAGGCATGTTGTTGGAGGGAATCCTGAGGGACAGGATGTAAATGTATTTGGAAAGGCAAGGACTGATTCGGGATAGTCAACATGGCTTTGTGCATGGGAAATCATGCCTCACAAATTTGATTGAGTTTTTTGAAGAAGTAACGAAGAGGATTGATGAGGGCAGAGTAGTAGATGTGATCTATTTGGACTTCAGTAAGGCGTTCGACAAGGTTCCCCATGAGCGACTGATTAGCAAGGTTAGATCTCATGGAATACAGGGAAAACTAGCCATTTGAATACAGAATTGGCTCAAAGGTCGAATACAGAGGGTGGTGGTGGAGGGTTGTTTTTCAGACTGGAGGCCTGTGACCAGTGGAGTGCCACAAGGATCGGTGCTGGGTCCTCTACTTTTTGTCATTTACATAAATGATTTGGATGCGAGCATAAGAGGTACAGTTAGTAAGTTTGCAGATGACACCAAAATTGGAGGTGTAGTGGACAGCGAAGAGGGTTACCTCAGATTACAACAGGTTCTTGACCAGATGAGCCAATGGGCTGAGAAGTGGCAGATGAAGTTTAATTCAGATAAATGTGAGGTGCTGAATTTTGGGAAAGCAAATCTTAGCAGGGCTTATACACTTAATGGTAAGGTCCTAGGGAGTGTTGCTGAACAAAGAGATCTTGGAGTACAGGTTCATAGCTCCTTGAAAGTGGAGTCGCAGGTAGATAGGATAGTGAAGAAGGCGTTTGATATGCTTTCCTTTATTGGTCAGAGTATTGAGTACAGGAGTTGGGAGGTCATGTTGCGGCTGTACAGGACATTGGTTAGGCCACTGTTGGAATATTGCATGCAATTCTGGTCTCCTTCCTATCGGAAAGATGTGAAACTTGAAAGGGTTCAGGAAAGATTTACAAGGATGTTGGCAGAGTTGGAGGATTTGAGCTATAGGGAGAGGCTGAACAGGCTGGGGCTGTTTTCCTTGGAGCGTCGGAGGCTGAGGGTGACCTTATAGAGGTTTACAAAATTATGAGGGGCATGATAGGGTAAATAGACAAAGTCTTTTTCCTAGGGTCAGGGAGTCCAGAACTAGAGGGCATAGGTTTAGGGTGAGAGGGGAAAGATATAAAAGAGACCTAAGGGGCAACTTTTTCATGTAGAGAGTGGTACGTGTATGGACTGAGCTGCCAGAGGAAGTGGTAGAGGCTGATACAATTGCAACATTTAAGAGGCATTTGGATGGGTATATGAATAGGAAGGGTTTGGAGGGATATGGGCCGGGTACTGGCAGGTGGGACTAAATTGGGTTGGGCTATCTGGTCGGCATGGACGGGTTGGATTGAAGGGTCTGTTTCCATGCTGTACATCTCGATGACTCTGTGACTCTAAATGGTGGATGACTTAGATTTCAAAACAGGCAATGAGGGAAGGAAAGAAAGATTGAATAACACAAAATAGAAGTGAGAAAAGGAATGTTAAATGTTTGAATTTAATATATTTTTTAAAATCTCCAGCAACAATTTACTAACTGAAAACAAAGCTACACATTTTGAAAAAAATGTTCCACTTTCTGAGCAAGTAGTTGATTGACAGCCATTAACAATGATCACATTTTTAAAAGGATGCTTAGGCTATTACTTGTTAGACTTGTCTTTCCGCACTACGTTAAATAGGCATGTCATATATGCAATCGAAAGGGAGGTTAAAGACAAATGTTACTTTCACAAAGCTAAGGGTGCAGAGATGTTCATTAGCTAGCAACTTGGTGCTGAGGTACACTGTCACTGCATCTCCACAAATTGCTCACTGATTTACATGTCAGTTATTGCATCTGTTGTTCACACATCATTATTTTCTCAGTAGAATCGGCCCATTAATTCACTTTGCAATTATTGTTGCTCTACGTGCTCATTAGACGACTTTGACTGTAAGAGTTGGTGGCAATCACATCCTCAAGAGAAAAGTACTGCAGATGCTGGAAATCTGAAATCAACAACAAAATAGTTCAGGATATAGACAGGAATTTAGACCATATTTGTCGAGCGAGGAATGGAGTTAACATTTGAGGCCGATGATGTTTTGTCATCAATGCTTGCAATGGGCACTCGCTAAGTGAGAATGTAGAGCAGAGAATGATTAAAGGGGAACAGCTCTGATAGGTTGAAGGTTAAGGGTCTAATGAAAGACAACAGGGATGATTGTGCAAGGCAAAAGGGGAGGCGAAGGATCCTGGAAAGAAGTGAAGAATAGTCATTTGGAAATGTCAATGGTTACTGTGGAAATGCCGAGGGCGTGGAAAGATTTCAAGATTTGACTATCCTGTTGTGTTCAAATCTGATCATCTGATGATCCTCCTCATCAATGGTATGTGATGAATAGGTTTTCCAGCTAAAAGAATCAACTCTGTGAATTGCCATTGAAAGTACTGCAATTGAGATGTTAACAATTGAAGTGGAAACTGAAAATTTAATCTGTAACTGCGCTCTGCATTATTTTACATTTTTTTTAAAGAACTTTGCTCCCAGTAGGAAGTTGCAGTTAATTGCTTTGCGGCTTTTAGTGTAGCTTTGTTTCGCTGTTATTTAATGCAGCAGATGTTGGCCGAAATTGCTGGAAAAAAACTTATGCTACAGAGTCTTGGCATGAAAAAAAATGCACCACTGTATTTAATTTTTTCCTTTGTTCTCTTGAAACCCTTGGTAATTGTTTTGGGGGATATCCCATTGGAATGTGGGAGTGGCAGGGCGTTTTATTTTAATACCGTTGTGTTTTGGTGTGAGCTAGTTCGATCACTTTAAGAAGGTTGTTCCTCGAGTAAGGATTTTGCGGTGTACGTCAAGCAGAGATATTATTACTTCCATTCATCAATTAAAACAAAAAAGCAAACAAAATAGAGAAAAAAAGTTTTGTTGGAGCAAAATAGAATTAAAGTGCCAGTTATGTGCTGCTGGTTTATCGGGAAACTAGCTATGATTTCTTCAGTATCACAACGACTGTTAAATTGCAAAGCCCAACTAATGTATTTTCACCGGGTCAAACTGCAGACCTAACTTGTTGGGAAGCACTCCCATTTTATGGGGCTGTGGCTTGATGTTTTGACTGAAAGTCTTCCCTTTCCCTCAGTGCTGCAAATGAGTTTAATGGATGGGCTGAAGTTCGTATCAAACTCTCCCACATTACCTTCTGAATCAGAGACAAGAGACCATCGCAGCAAAGGCTGGATTGCCCACCTACTTTGACACAGAATGTGCTATTGGGTCGATTCATTTAGGGAGTCCTTCCTCCAAATAAAAGATCCACGCATAGGACCACGCATAGGCCACACCAGCCCGCACTCCCTCCATTCCCCTGGAATGTTCAACTTCTAGTCTTGGATGGTCTCTACACAAACTGATCTTCACTCTACCTTGAAGAACACAGTATCATAAGGCTATGCTGTTGTACGTCTTTAACGACAAAGAATTATTACTTTACAAGCATTGGCATGCTATGTCAGCATATTGAAAGATGATTGTGGGCTTGTTCCCATACTGTAGGGATTCTATGATGGTGATATTCTGTGATGACAGACATTCCCAGTTTTTCACCATCTCTCCACCTGCTAAGAGCTGTTGTATGTGCTTGTTTGTGAGGTGGCACAACAAATACCAGAAATAAAGACTCAACATTTTTACCACAGAGAGTGGTTTGTGTGTGGGATGAAGTTCCAGAGAAAGTGGTGGATGTTGTTCCAGTTACAACATTTAAAAGACATTTGGGTAAGTACATGAATAAGAAAGGTTTGGGGGATGCGGGTCAAGCGCAGGCAGATGGGACTAGTTTTTAATTTGGGTTTATGGTCAACATGGATTGGTTGGACCGAAGGGTCTGTTTCAGTGCTGTTTGACTTAATGACTCTACATGTCTGCAAGATAAATCAAATTCCTTACAGTGTATGAAGGACTTTTGAAGTAGAATCCCTATCATAATGTAGAGATCATTGTCATCATTTTGTAATTAGCATGCTGTCAACAGTGGATTATGAGCGGATCATCTCTAGTCAGCTGCTGACCTGAACCAGGAACTGACAATTGAAATAGTAGAAAAATACAGCAAATGCTGGAAATTGGAAATAGAAAGGAACAAAGTGCTGGAGAAACTCAGCAGGTCTGGCTACATCTCTGGACAGAAATACAGAGTTAATGTTTCATTTCCCAGTCATATCTGACTCAAAACATTAATTCCGTTTCTCTGTCCAGAGATACTGACCTTTGAAATGCTGCTGAATAGCTCATTGACAAACTGTGGGTTAAACCAGACGGACCAATAACTTCTGGCATTGGATTCTTCAGTCAGTGTTGTGTTGTGATTTCAGTCGGAATTGGGATAGAGAGATTTGCCTTCATCTCTCTGGGTTAGACAGGGGGCAATTGCTCCACTTGTGATTACCATGGGGTGATTCCTGATTACAGGTGTGTAGTCCAAGGTGAATACTGGGTGCCTGAACAGGATGACTCAAGTCATAAGGAGCCCTTCAGGATGCTTAGGCTAATAGAAGATTACTGCTGTCAATGGGGTTGTAGTGTAGTGAGCAATAAATTCCATGAGTTCGTACCTCTCTCTATTTTGCAAGCCATGCTTAAATTGTGCTTTTCTTCAGTGATGCGAAGTGCTTGTAGATCTCATTTGCTTTTGATACTAAGTAAGTGAAAAGTCTTTGTAATCAATCAACATTATGCAGGAGTGGGCTGTTGGTAATGTGAGTCACACCAGGTAGTGAGAAATTTATGGACAATGTTGTAGATTGTTTTCCATAACATTCTGGTGTCCTGTGGTGCAGTCTGTTAATCCTGCACATTTGTTCTTATTTTCCCACTTGTGTTTCCATTTTTCAGCTGTAGGTGTAAACATTTTTATTGAATATCATTCTGAATCAGACTGATCTGAGCTTGATTGGTTCCATTTTACCCAAGGCAGGAATCCTATCAACAGCAGTGACACAGCTGCCAATCACAGTCTCGGAATCCATTTGGTTGTGGCCGGAGAGTGTGAGTGTGAGTGTGAGTGTGTGTGTGTAGTGTATAACTACACATATGGGGGAGTGATGATAGAGCTGATGATGTGCCGTGGGGCAGTTGGAGAAATTAAATCACAAAATTGTGCATTTAATTTGTTTTATTCTAGAATATGATTTGAACTTGCTTCAGTGATGAATTTTGAGAAGGAAACTTGGTTTGTAATCAGTTTGAGGAGGAGGAATAAACATTTGCCAAACGATAAACTCAGTAGTTTGTACACAAGGCTTTTGCTTCAAGTGTGAATTCTGGGCTACTTCTAGCACAATCCCATTCACTTATTCCCTCTTGAGTTTAGAAAGAGAAAAGAAATTTGCTGCTATTTGGGTATTAGTCAGATGTTGCAATAAACATTTGGAATGTACTGCAAGTGCCTTGCTTTTTCAATTGTATCAGTGTCTTCGAACAATCTGGAGCAATTCACATTATGTATCTTGGTTGTAGTTAGCATGGCGCAACAGTATATCTGCATCAGAGGAATTGTGAACATTCTGAATTCTTATTTCTGAAAATACAGTGAAAATATATGGGTCCTGCAACTGTATAATCAAGGACAAGCAAACTCTGCATTTCAGGAACCTGCATATATAACTGATCCAACTGTTTTGTTATCTCTGTCATCGAGAATGAAATAAATCTGAATGTCAGTGCTGTCAAATGCTGTCATTGACATTGCACCATCTGTTAACTGTTATTTAACCTGACACACGCTTACCAGGGTGGGGAACTCTAACGTTGATACATGTTAATTACATCTCCTGTGGTACTGGGGAGATGTATTGTCTGATTTGGGGCAGAGTCTGATAGGCGAGGATGGCTCCGGCTTCATTCTTGGTTTGTAACAAATGAACTAATCCCTGCAGAGCAGCAGTGGGAACTGTGGGAATGGGCTTGGAGTTGTTGGACAGTGAAAGTGGAAATTTGCAGGATGGGAAGTAGCCTACATTCCCATCCACTCAGTTCCCACTCATCCAGGCAAATGGGACCTGTTACATCACATGCCGACTTGTGCGTTGCAGATGGTGGAGAGGCTTTGGAGGGTCAGGAGGTGAGTTACTCACCACAGGATTCCCAGCTCATTTAGCACATTGATTAACCACATGGTCAACAGTAACCCCTAGGACGTTGATGGTGGGATGGTAGTGTCATTGAATGTCATAGGGATACAGTGAGATTCTTTCACGTTGAGAGGGTCATTACCTGGCACTTGTGAGGCATACATGTCACTTGCCACTTAGTGAGCCAAAGTCTAAATGGAGCAGGTCTTGATGCATGTGGACTGTACCAGTACCCTTCATTCTGTGAGGAGACTATCTTAAAATATATCTCGGTAGAGTAAAACTATAGCACGAACAGACAAGTGGAGAGACAGATTCCACAAACAGCTCCCTGCTGCTGTGAGAATAAGGAATGTGCTGCGTAAAATGGAGAAATTATTTAGTTTACCCACCATTCTATTCCCATCTCTGTCTCAGGAAATCCGTAACAAGGGACGAGTTGGCGTCTATTGAGTTCATTGAGAACATTGGTAAGATCGGGGAATCAAATGAGGTGAAACAGCCATCGTGACTGTACAGACCGAGTTTTTTTTAATATGTATATATATTTATACACACACACACACGCACACACGCACACACAATATTCTGTTGACATGAGGCTTTAATTGTGTATAACCAAGAGCCTTGATGAAGAATCATATCAAGTTTAAACAAGCCCATTTTGCACTGCTTATCAACAAAGTTTGTTATTTTGACTCCAGTGTCAATGTTCCCTAATGTAAGTGTGTCAGCTCTGTCAGTATTGCCCTCTGAAATTATACAAATTGGATGGAAAAGATTAATGTTTAATGGGTTCTTACTGTTCTTGTGATGATCTTTGTGAACATGAGCAATGATTTATTGGATCTCTGTAGATAGTGACTTAAAATCCAAATGTCCCACTTTAATATCTCTTGAGTCTAACTTGGTTTTAAAGTTCCCCTTAGGTTAGAATTTGCAATAAGAGCCATATAAAGTAAAGTAATGAAGAGAAGGAGGTCAGGTGGTGCATTGCAATGCTGGCCTTTCAAAGAGCAAATTCACCTGGGAGCAAATGTCTGAAGTGTTAGCTACACTCAGACTTATCGTCTAGTGGCATTGAATGTTCTTTTGGATTAGAAAATACAGAAAGATCTGAGGATTGAGATCCTGCCAACAAAATGGCAGCTTTAGTTGGTTAACAGCATTGTTCATTTTAGTCAAAGTTTTGTCCTTTTTTAAGATTTCTTTAATGTTTTTTAGTTTCCTTCCTAAGCGAGGGAGAAAGATGAATTGCACTTCAGCCTGTCCCTTTAATAAAGATGTAACCTTAGCGAGAGTTTTAACAAATGTCTGTCAAAGGGAATATCTTTTTCAAATTTGTTGCTTCCTTGCAGATGCATTAATATGAAGGGTGTGGTGTGCTTAAAACTAGCTAGTCAGCTGAATAATAAAAAAAGGTTAATTTGAACAGAATCAACATCATTGAACCTGTCAGCAAGTCTTTTTTAAAGTGGATGGGATGGAAACTCTTCCAGCAACCTTATGTAACGTTTGTGCCATTGTGCTTAGTGCATTTTAGATATGCCTGGACTTGAATATTCATTACAACCTACAACTTGAAGCATGAATAAACTTGAAGGTGAACACTCTAACTGACAGAATTAGATTTTTACAGCACACAGAGAGGCCCATCAGCCCATCATAATTGTGTTAGTTGTTAAGTACTTATCAACTGTTGAGACCTCATCTCCCAGCATTTCAAGTGTTCTAAGTACGTTTTAAATGCTGTGATGTTCCTGTCTGTGCTACCCTTTCAGGCAGCTTGGGTTTTGGCAAACTTGCGTCCAGACCTCTTTGAAAGCACTGTTTTATCTGGACACACCTCCTCCTGCCTGTTGGACCATAGGTTTCTTCTGATTGTTAGAACCTCTGAGATATTGAAAGATGTTCCATGTCCAGGTCTTGTGATTTGGCTGCCCTAACCCCTCCAGCTAATGTTGAGAATTGGTTGAATGGAATTGCAGAAGAAAACCTGCAGCCCATTAGTTTGCATCAGTGTCCTTGATGTCCAGTGTTAAAATATAAGTAAATTGCCATCAGTGAAATGATATGAACTCTTAGATTTAAAAAAGTATAATACGGATAGCTGCTCCTGGAACATGCTAGAATAGTCCTTTCTTTGCCTCTTTTCTTTTGAAAAAGTATTATTATTTGCATTTTCTTTTCATATCTATTAATGAGGAGATGGTTTGCATTTTTCAAAGTCAAAAATACGATTCACATTTGGAAGCTGTAATGTGACATTCCATTTTAACTATTAATAAGTCACTCATCTGGAAGCATATGCCTTTGAAAAGAAATGATGGGAAGGAGCAATTCTGTTGAATGAGTTGGAATGGTCACCAGATAATTGTGATGTGTTGTTGTAAGAAGAAAAATGTTGTCCAGTTTGTGGGCAATGTGCAGTATGTCCAGCAGTGTGCTATCATTCATTTCTTGCTGTAGTCCATATCTCCCCTGTGACTATGAGTTGTCCAGACAGTGCACTTCACCTCACCCCTACAGCTGTTCAACCATGTCATTGCTGGGTGTGTTACAACCTTCCTGTTGTGCTGAACACAGAGGGCATTCATTCTTACATATCCCACGGGATATTTTAAAGTCTAGGTTATGCAGTGAAGAGGTTATTCCTGTGTTTAAACAAATAACAAATCTTCGATTCTTGTCATGTTGCAATGCATGAAAATTGCTTCTCCTGTAGTGAATTGGACCTGGACCCAATATAACGGAAAGATTCTTAGAGGGGGATAAACCATCCATTGCTAACCAAGCAAGTTAAGGAAAGTAATAAGTTGAAAGAAAAAGCATATAAGAAGGCCAAAGTCAATGATAGGCCCTAAGACTGGGATAAATTCAGAATCCAGCGAAGAGGAATTAAAAAAAAAAGAAAGGGAGAGAGAAAATAAATTTTGGGAGCAAGCTAGCAAGGAACATACAGTAAGTCCTCTGTATTCATGAGATCAGGACTCATGAATTTGCCTCTCCATGCCAAAAAGTAAGTAGCAACAAATTCACAATCAGCAGGCAAACTTAGGTATATGCAATTTTTAATCTATTTTTAAACAAGTTCCACGTTTGTGAATTTTATCATTCGCAGGGATTCTCAGAAATGGAACCTTCACATATACTGAGGAATGACTGCAAAAACTGACAATCAGAGCTACTTTAAAAAGAAAGAGGGGGTCAAACTAAACATTGGTCCGTGAGAAAATGAATCTGGGGAGATGGTTTTGGGGAACAAGGAAACGGAAAAGGAGATAGACAGATATTTTACATCAGTCTCTACTGAAAATACTTCAAACATCCCATTAATACAAAACAATACAGGGAGGAATTGAATACTGTCACCATCACTAGAGATGTAGTACACGTCGTTCTGTTATAACGCGTGTTTCATCAACGTGAATTCACTGTAGTGCAATTGACGAATTGGGGACACTATTTCTAAAACACAAATGTTTAAAACATGTGTTGGTTGTAATGTGATTAAATCACCAACGCCTTAAGTGCTGCTTCTAAAGTGCGAGAAAACAGTCATTCTGTCATAGAAGAACTGACTGTATTAGACAAACAAATGAGCCCAAAGGCAGATAAGTCTCCCAGCCCAGATGGTTTGTACACCGGGATGCCTTAAAGAGGTAACTATGATAGTGAATGCATTGGTTGTAATTTTACAAAAATCCGTGGATTCTGGAGAAGTACTAGATAATTGGGAAATTGCTGATGTGGAGCCCCTCTTAAAAAGGGAGGGAGTCAAAAAGTGGGTCAACTTGCCTAACATCTCTTGTTGCAAAAGTATTGGAATCAGTTATTAGGGAAGTAAGAGCTATACTTTTTGGAAAATCAAATCAAGCAGACTTAGCATGGCTTCGTGAAGGGGAAATTGGGTCTGACTAATTTCATAGAATCCCTACAGTGGGGAAGCAGGCTATTTGGTCCAACAAGTCCACACCGACCCTCCGAAGAGTAACCCAGCCAGACCCATTTCCCTACCCTATTACTCTACCTGACTAATGAACCTAACCTCCACATCCCTGAACACTGTGGGCAATTTAACATGGCTAAACCACCTAAATGCACATCTTTGAATTGTGGGAGGAAACCGGAGCACCCAGAGGAAACCCACATAGACATGGGGAGAATGTGCAAAATTCAATCAGACGGTCGCCTGACTGGAGTCTGGAATCGAAACCAGATCCCTGGCACTGTGAGGCAGCAGTGCTAACTACTGAGCCACTGTGCCACCCATGTTAGAGTTTTATTAGGCTTCTGTTCATGTTTTTCAAGGAAGTTTGAACCAGAGTGGATAGAAGGGAACAAATGGATGTGTTGTATTGATTTCACCATGGTGCTAGACAATGTACCTTATAAAAGAGCTGTTCATGGATAGAGAATTGGCTCATGGACAGGAAACAGAGTGGAGATAAGGGGTTCTTTTCCAGGTGGCAACCTGTGACCAGTGGAGTTCCACAGGGATTGGTGCTGGGACTGCAACTGTTTACAATGTATATTAATGACATGGAGGAGGGAAGTGAAAAACCATAGCCAAATTTCCAGACCGCACAAAAATAAATAGAAAGACAAGTTGCGACAGGGTTACAAACAGTTTATCGAGATAAATTGATAGGTTCAGTCAGTAGACAGAAACTTGGCAAATAGAATATACTGTGGGGATATGTGAAGTTTTCCGTTTTGGAAGGGAGAACAAAAGAACTATTTGAATGTAGAAAAAACTGCTGAAAGCTGCCACACTCGGGGACCTAGGAGTACTTGTGTACAAAATACAGAAAGCGCACATACAGGTGCAGCAGATAATCAGGAAGGCACTTATTTTAAAGGGTTGGAGTATAAAAGTAGAGACATCTTACTGCAACTGTACAAGGTGCTGGTGAGACACATCTGGAGTAGTGTGAGCAGTTTTGGTTTCCCCTTATTTAAGGAAACACATCATTTCATTGCAGGCAATTCAGAAAAGGTTCACTCGGATGATCCCTGTCGTGGAGGGATTGTTTTATGAGCAAAGGGTACACAGGTTGGGACTCACTGGAATTTAGAAGAATGAGTGATCTAATTGAAACACATAGGATTCTTAAGTGGCTTGACAGGGTAAATGCTGAGAGGATGTTTCCCCCTTGTGGGAGACTCTAGGACCAGAGGGCATACACTTAGAATAAAGGGGCACCAATTTAAGAGTAAGATGAGGAGGAATTTTGTTTCCTGAAACCCCTTGCCAGAGTGCTGTGGGGACTGAAAATGTGTTGCTGGAAAAGCGCAGCAGGTCAGGCAGCTTCCAAGGACCAGGAGAATCGACGTTTCGGGCTTGAGCCCTTCTCCTGGATTGAGGCACTCATCTTCCGCCTAGGAACCCTCCAACCACAAGGGATGAACTCAAATTTCTCCAGTTTCCTCATTTCCCCACCCCCCACCTTGTCTCAGTGAAATCCCTCGAACTGAGCACCACCTTCCTAACCTGCAATCTTCTTCCTGACCGCTCCGCCCCCACTCCCACCCCGGCCTATCATCCTCACCTTGACCTCCTTCCACCTATCGCATTTCCAACGCCCCTCCCCCAAGTCCCTCCTCCCTACCTTTTATCTTAGCCTGCTGGACACACTTTCCTCATTCCTGAAGAAGGGCTCATGCCCGAAACGTCGATTCTCCTGCTTCTTGGATGCTGCCTGACCTGCTGCGCTTTTCCAGCAATGCATTTTCAGCTCTGATCTCCAGCATCTGCAGTCCTCACTTTCTCCTCGAAGAGTGCTGTGGGGGCAGAGTCTTTAAGGCTGAGATGCTTTCTTGATCAATAGGGGAATCAAGGGTTACATGGAGAGGGCAAGAAAGTGGTTGTAAGGGCTGTTAGGTCAACTATGATCCTATTAAGTGATAGAGCAGGCTTGAAGGCCTGCTCCTGTTCTTATTTCTTATGGTCTTATAGTCTTAATGTAGCAAGTCAGTTAGATAAGATAGTGAAGTTAGCATTTGGGATATTTTCTTTTATTAGTTGGAGTATAGAATACGAGGGCAAGAGATTATGCCGAGACTGAATACAACAGGATTTGGGTTACAATTGGAGCAATGCATGCAGTGCTGTTCATCACATCATAGAAAAGATGTGATTGCAATTAAAAGGCTGCAGTGAAGACGTACGCGGTCGCTAGCTGGTTTGGAGTGTCTGAACCTTGAGGTAAGATTGGATAGGCTGTTGATTTCTTTCCTTCGAGCAGCAGAGGTTGATATGGGACCTGATCGAGTTACAGACCAAGTCATCAGACCTTAGAGATCTACAACACAAAGGCCTATCGGCCTATCACATGCACACTGATCAAAAATAACCACCTAACTATTTTAACTCCATTTTCCAGCAATTGTACTAGACATCAGAAATGTGCATCTAATTAAATTTGAAATGTGATGAAGGTTTCTGCTTCTACCACCCTTCCATAGATAGGAAGTTCCAGATTCTCACTAACCCATGGAAAGGCTGGATAGGAAGGTATCATCTCCTTTAGCGGAGGAGTCAATAACCAAGAGTTATGGATTTACAGTCAGAAGTGGAGGCCTAAAAAATTAGTCAAATCTTTGTCACTCAGAGGGTTGTAAGAGCCTGGAACTCAGTGCCTGAAAGATGAGTGAGCAAGAAACTTCCATAACATTTGAACAGTATTTAGATATTAATTTGTATTGGAGTAGCCTCCAGGACTATGGGCCAAAAGCTGGAAAGTGAGAATAGTGTAATCAAATCATTGATTGGGTGGGCGTGATGGGCCAAGTGGACTCCATCTTTGCCGTAAACATCTGTGATAAGTGCCATTTTCACCAGCTGCAATTTTAGCTGCACTGGTATACATAACTTAGAGAAGCATCTGACCAATGTTCCCTGGATCCATGGTAGCAGTGGATAAATATTTTATACAGCGCCTTGCAGAAGGTATCTGATTAGACCACCAATCACTATGCACCCAGCTAGGTCAATGACTGCACTTTTGTAGTTGGTCTTCAACTGCAACTGATCACTGTTCCCGTTCCTAATAGATATTGTATGGCTCTTGCTTAAATGCTGAAAGGATGTTGGATGGGAGCTTATGATATAGTAGTCCGGTAAGATTCTTAGCTAACCCTCACAAGCAAGCCATTTTTCAAACTTTTGGCCTCTTCGATCTCATTTCCCACAACAAAGTTAAAAATTACATGACACCAGGTTATAGTCCAACAAGTTTATTTGGAAGCACTAGCTTTCGGGGTGGTGCTCCTTCATCAGGTAGCTCCGAAAGCTAGTGCTCCAAATAAACCTGATGGACTATAACCTGGTGTTGTGTGATTTTTATCTTTGTGCATCCCAGTCCAACACTGGCACCTCCATATCATGGCTTCCTAGAACAATACACCTTCATGGAATGAGTGGAGAAAATTGGCAAATTACAAATTGCTACTAATTTTTAAAATTATCTACAATATTTCCTTAGTTATTTTAAATGCACAAGCAGTGTACTGTGAAATTGGGCCATTCCTGGCTGAAGAAGAGAAGGGAGCACAAAAGTCAGAGAAAGACAAAGAACACCAAGTAGGGCTTTGATTTCTCGAGGCCATACCCTTCAGTGCCATTCAGACCAGTTAGCTATCCTCCCCAACCCAAGGTGATGAATGCCTCACTTGAACTGACTGCTTGAGACTTGAGTGCACTCATCCCCTGTACGTGATCCACAAAGATCAGCACTTTGGAGATGTGTGAAATAAACTTGAACACAGCCATGAATATTTCATATGCCTCTGATTTGGAAATGAAATGCGGGCGATTCTTTGTTGTGCCTTGAGAAGATTCATAGTTTCCTGGCAACAATTTAAATGAAAATAAGAACTGTTTTTCAAGATAAGTGTGCTGGAGCTAATTGTGCTGGCAAAATGAGCAAAATCTGACATGAATAGAAGTGCTTTAGCCACTTAAATAATTCCATGCTGCAGCACTGCTAAAGCTAGCACGGATGAATATTTCCAGGTGGGATGGCCCTGTTTTCTCTTTATTCCTCAGTTGGTCAGAACTCTTAGCAGATGGATTTGAGGTGATACTGCTGAAGAGGAATGTTGGTTGGGTCAGGATGAAGCGTGTAACTGTGACTGCTGTAAGATCCTACCAGTTGTAATGAATCTTCCATGCCTCCTTTTCCCAACCAGAACAAACAATCTGCCTTCTCTGCCTCAACAACTGTTGTTTGGCCAATTGTAGGAGTTGCTGGACTTGGAATAGTGGAATAAGGATGATTTAGCTGGTTTGAGAACAGCTCACAAGGACGGGTGATTCAGCTGGGGTTAAAATCACACAGAAACATGATCATTTCTATGAAATTTGACTGAAATTCAAATGACATACTCCCAAGTGATGAAGTTAGCGAGCAGGATCAATCTTGGCTTGGAAACACTTGGTCGCTGTGCAGCCTCATGCATCTCTTGTAGCTGAATGCTGGTATTTCATTGGTACAGAATCTGCTCCGTCTAATTCTTTCTGTTAGTGCAATTGTTTGAAAGCTGGTGGCAATGTCAGTTCTGCCACTTACCAAATGTTGGGGATTTGATTTCAGTTAGAATGCATCATCACATGGCTGGAGTAAAGGTAAGTGGTCCACTTTACTTAATATAGAAGTGAACATCTTTGTCCATTGAAGAACTCTGACCGATACACAGTCCTAATGTTATTTGAATGGGGTCTGCCACAGCCAAAGGGTAGAACGTGTATTAATTAGATAGACATAAAATCCCTACAATGTGGTAACAGGCCAATTGGCCAAGCAAGTCCACACAAACCCTCCGAAGAGTATCCCACCCAGACCCACTCCCCTACACTATTACTCTACATCTACCCTGGCTCCTAACCTACACATCTCTGAACACTATGAGGCAATTTAGCATGGCCAATTCACCTAACCTGCACATCTTTGGACCGTGGGAGGAAACTGAGGCACCTGGAGGAAACCCACACAGACACCGGGAGGGCGGGTGAACGCCACACTGTCACCCGAAGCTGGAATCAAACTGGGTCCCTGGTACTGTGAGACAGCAGTGCTCACCACTGAGCCACTGTGCTGAGTACATCAAGAACTAGAGGATTCTCCTATGTTACCATATTCTGGAACAATAAACCCTACAGAGCTAAAAGGCCTAATGCCTGGTGAAGGATCTAATCTCAGTTGAGGTGATTCTGATCCACTCTGATTGGATTTTCATGTTTCCAAAAAAAATCAACCAGCACCCTATGATTGATCCCAATCTATCAACTTTGTCTGCGTTTTTTTTCTTTCATTTCTAATTAACCTATTCAGAAGTACTATCAAATACCTCTGAAACAGGTTGGACTTGAATCCAGGCAATCCTGGGTCCAGAGGTAGGGACATTACCACAAGAGCCCTTCACTTGGTGCTGCCAGGGCAGGATAAGATCAGTTCAGGTTCAGTTGTGCTAATCTCAAAGTTGGGTGACCTGTTGACTCAATATCTTCATTCCCAAATGAGGAACAGATCCTTGGCCAAGTAACTGGAATTTGAATATGCCATAGAGCTTTCCCCATAGTGTGAGCCCCAAGCAGGAGGTGGGAGTGCAGGTTGGAATTGGGTACGGTGGCGAGATTTGGGGATTAAGCATGCACACCAGCAGAAAGTGAAATTAAGCCTATAGTAACCCGAAAGGGATTTTGTGCTGTTAGTGGCTTTTCTGATGAAAAATTGTTAGATTAAACAACTTCTTCATTTTACTGACCTGGAACAGTTTTCAGTGCAGTAGAGCTTTAAATGTATTAAGCCTAGCAGTTTGAGTGATTTCTTTCCTTATTTTTAATTAAAGCATCATACCAGACTCTGCAGGGTGATATTATGCAGCTGCCCTTGTTACTGCAAGCTGTCTGTATTCCTGAAATTTAAAAAACGTAAGATATTTGAACAGCCTCATGCTTGATGCTCAGTTGGTTCTTAGCAGAGGAATGTGGTTGACAGTTCATTTAATGTCTATTAACCGTGAATTTCAAATGCATTGAGGACATCAAAGGCTCTGACCTATATTGTCATGGTGAAGAAATTAAAGTAGACTTGCTTTTATACAAACCTTTCATGACTTCAGTATGTTCCAAAGCATTTTACAGCTAAGGAAGTACTTCTGAAATGTAAATGCGGTCATGGTGAAGAAAATATAGCATCCAATTTGCAAACAACAATGTGCCACAGCTGCAATATTATATAATCTGTTTTTAGCAAAGGGATAAATATTGATGGGAATGTCAGGAATACCTGTTTGAATAAACTGACATTAGTTAACTCGAATTGTAAATTTCCTAATTTCAGTGGTTTGCTCATGCAAGGGAGGGGGCTATTTTTATCTCAGCTGAGCAAGTACTTTGAAAGAAGCTTTGAAGAAGTACTTTGTATTTTGCATAAAGGAATACTTAGAATTTTTCCAAGTCCTGTCAGAATGGGCTGATATTTAATCTGCATGGATTGACTTGACCCTAATTTGTTTCGAGGTTCCTCTACATGCCATGATCCCAGCTAATGCTGTTAAAGGGCAAGCCAGATCCAGAGTAAGATTTGGCTTAATTGATCTTTTTAAATGAGGTGGGGTCTTTCAGTGAAATACAACACACAGTACTATCACCTTCAGGTTTTAATAATAAACCAGAAGTTTATGACACAGAAATAGAATAAGCCAAACTATTTATGTATATTACAAATTTAAAGATTTTGAAACACATTGTAAAATACAATCCCTTTCATTCCTGTAACACTCATTACAGTGATCACACCTGAGAAAATTCACTTCTCTCTCATACCTCAAAGTTTAATTTAACTGTGGCATCAATTCTCTTTCTTGATAATCTGATAACCTCTTCTTAACCTTTCATACAATTGAGCTTAGACTTTCTCAGTTTCAAATAACCCATTGAAGGTTTTAAACTAAACTCTTTACATTGAGGTAATCTCTTAACAATTCTAAACCACCCTCTCTTTCTAAGCAGCAACTGTTTTACATTTCCACCTTCATCTAAGACTTTGACAAAATGCCCAACTGAAGCCCAAAAACTTTTATCCAAACTACATGAATATATTCTCTTATCCCTAAAAGAAAACCTTCTATCTGAACACCTGATGCACTACTCTGTTTCCTCTATTTACTGGTGAACTCCCAATTAAAGAAATTACCTATTACTCTCCGTGAAGTCTCTCTCTAATACTGTGGTTTTAAAATAAATTAGCATGGTTACAGAAATATTTATAAGCTAATTGTTAAACCCTTTCAGATAGAGACTCAAATTGACATAGGACTAGCTCAAATTCAAACTTTAAAATGAACGATATTGAAATGTAGATAAATCATATACTTTACATTGTGGACACCAACCTGACCTGTAAGCCTGTATGCATTATGTGTTTTTGCCACGTTTTTGTCCTTTATGAAGAGAATAGATGTAGAATTTTCCAATAGGAGCAAATTCTCACATTCTGATCACTTAATCCGCATTTTGGCACCTTTACTCTGCCTGCACTCTACCCCCACCCCCATTATTATATAAAGACTCCCCCACTCAATTCACGTCAGCTCTGATGAAGAGTCATCTTGACTCAAAACATTAGCTTGCTCTCTCTCCATGGATGCTGCCTGACCCACTGTGATTTCCACAATTTTCATTTTCAGTAGAATCTTCCACTACCGGGCTACAGACTAAAACCATTCCAAATTTTTGTCATAGTTTAGAGGTCTGAGCCTAGTCAGATTTTTAAAAAATGAATTATTTGATATTAAACATTTAACTTCCTATGTAGTAAGTTCCCCACCATTCCACCACCCCCTCCCATTTTGCTCTTTGTCTCACTGCCTAAGAGCCTTGGATTAACGAATGTTTTTCAGTTTCTAATCCTCAGTTCCTGGTAACCATCCTATTCATCACTTACTGTGAACCAGTTTTCGTGAGAAACTGCATGCTGTGAGACTCAGGTAGCAAACAATGTATAATTGTGCGGTACCATTGACCCCAGTACCCTTGAGGTTGTCTTCAGTTCTGTCTCCCAGTGCAATAACTAAACTGATAAAATAAAAGTGGAGATGTTTGGATTTGGGGTTATAACATATTGGGCAAAGAGAAACTCTGCTTTCTTCCCTCTCCCTCCCCATGCCAAATAGCGCCATGGGCTCCCTTGTGAAGACTTCATCAATTTCTAGAAACAGTCAACCTGTTCAGGCATGCCATCACCCTTCCTGGTTAAGGCGAAGAGACACTTCCACTGTATTGCAAGTGCCCTTCTGTTTGTCTCTGATTGTTCTGTTAACGTCATTGTGTGTAAATCAAATATCAGAACTTCAAGCCACAAGTTAATTATAAGTTGCAGTCTCAGTGCTGATGTCGTTAACAATTTGAGGATGGTTCTCATGTTGTGCAATAAAGTTTGAACTCAATGAGATTATTGTTTTCTAATTGCACTCAGGACTCTGTTGTAAATCAGGTGTGGTGTTGTGCAACATGCAATGAAGGTGAAGTCACTTTAGTTCACAGGTATTCACTTCAAACTCTGTGATGTATTGGCAGAAGCTTGTTACCGATGTAGGCCATTGGTTAACCGGAGATTTGAAAATGAAACTTAACAAAGAAAACCTTCAGACTATCTTTGAAAGAAGTCGCTCAGAATTCAGAAAATAAACTGGTGAATTTTAAGAGAACACCAAAGAAACAACTTTATTGTGATAATTCCATTGAACAATAGTCTTATTTGTACAATAACTGGTATTTTGAATACATATTAAATAAATCTTTTCAAATGCATGTATAAATGAGATTAAAACTGGACTCCTGAAAACTAGAACATAAATAACTTGTATTTAGCATCTTCCAAGACCTCTGGATGTCCCAAAGTGATTTACAGTGAGTGACATACCTTTGAAGAGATTGTGGCATGAGGAATGCATCGGCTAATTTGCATGTTAATCATTAACTGTTCCAGTTTTTCTGAAGTACCAAAAATTATTTTATGTCTACCCAAGAGAGTTTGCAGGGTCGTTGGTCTAAAATCTTCATTTTAAGATACTCAGTTTTGACATTGCAGCATCCTCTCAATACTGTATTGATTGCCGGTCTGATCTGCCAAATTCTCTGCAAATTGAAATTTATACAAATACTTTTTGTAACAGGAACACAAATGCAAGTTAATGTTCATACATATAAAAAGTGTATATGTACACTGTAACCACAGGGACCTTCCATTGGTTTTAGCTTAACCTTCCAATGCCAGATCTCGCCTTCAGCAGAGACTGGACAATTTGTCAGGCCAAAAGCAGATTGTTGCTCAGTTCCTCACCTGCTACTCAAACTCTTTATTGAGGGCTCCAACCTTTCCTTCCCTAATCCACAAATTCCACACACTGTCTTCCTAGCCAGACGTGTACATTGCCAATTTCTTGGCTACCTGCCTTCCTGTACTTGCAGTTACATTAGTTCTTGCACTAAGCAACTTGATAGTTCCCTAAGCAACGAGAGAGCACAGTTCTGAACGTAATTCTAGCTTTTAAGTTGCACCTCAAGTTTCTTCTTCTTCGAATTTTCTTCCTAACTTGATTTAGTGCCAGCAAAGTGCCGTTAAAGGCAAGGAAAATAGTTTTGGCAGAACCTGTGCTCAGCTTTCAGGCTTCCTTAACTCCAAGGGTGTGCAGTTTTCGATGTGTTCTTTACCACTGACATTGGTTTTGTTGTGGGTTGTGAAGACAAGGTAGCGAAGGCAGTGAAAATTATAAGACCTGAACAAATTCTGTCACGCTGATAGAGCATGTTTCCTGCTGTTCATGAGGCTCATGAAATGTGGTCAACAAATCATTGTGTGCAAGGTACAATTACAGTAAGGTACATGGTTAAAGCAGTCATGTTATCGAGGTTAATTGTCACAAACAGTACTGAGTATTTAGTTTGGTTTCTCATCCAGACTTTAGTCTGCTTAAAGTACTATTACTGGCAAGATATCTATGGTGTCATAGTTCATGTTTTCTTTGCTGTACTGATGTGGAACTTATAATATCGCTCACAGTTTCTGAACTGCAGCCCCTTAGCCATGCTGACAAGTTATTCATGCCCTCTTCATGTAGGACCACTATTTACATCGTCATTTGTGGCAAAGTGATCAGTTCCTGCTAATTAAAGTCATAGACTCATAGAAATGTACAGCATAGAAAGAGACCCTTTGGTTCAACTTGTCAATGCTGACCAGTTATCCTAACCTAATCTGGTCCCATTTGCCAGCACGTGGTCCATATCCCTCCAAACCCTTCCTATTCATATACCCATCCAGATGCCTTTTAAATGCTGCAATTGTACCAGCCTCCACCACTTCCTCTGGCAGCTCATTCCATACATGCGCCACCCTGTATGTGAAAATGTTGCTCCTTAGATCCCTTTTATATCTTTCCCCTCTCACCCTTAACCTATGCCCTCTAGTTATGGACTCTCCCACCCCAGGGAAAAGACTTTGTCTATTTATCCTATCCATGCCCCTCATGATTTTATAAACCTCTATAAGGTCACCCCTCAACCTCTGACATTCCAGGGAAAACTGCCCCAGCCCATTCAGCCTCTCCCTATAGCTCAAATCCTCGAACCATGGCAACATCTTTGTAAATCTTATCTGAACCCTTTCAAGTTTCACAACATCTTTCCGATAGGAAGGAGACCAGAATTGCACGCAGTATTCCAACAGTGGCCTAACCAATGTCCTGTACAGCCGCAACATGACCTCCCAAACCCTATACTCAATGCTCTGACCAATAAAGGAAAGCATACCAAACACCTCCTTCACTATCCTATTTACCTGCGACTCTCCTTTCAAGGAGCTATGAACCTGCACTCCCAAGTCTCTTTGTTCAGCAATGTTCCCTAGGACCTTACCATTACGTGTATAAGTCTGTTATTGAGATTCTTGTTCTGCATTTCTTACCCATATACCAATTAATACACTGCACTTGGGACCCTCTGGTGCTTTTCCTTATTGGGAAATTGACATCTTTGTATCCTGAAGAAAGAAATGGTGGCAGGCTATTTCAGTGTAGAGGCAATCATTACTTATTTGGGCATCATTACACATGCTCATTTGGCAGCAAGTAACTTCACTTAATTTCCAAACCAATACTTGATACAAACAAGATGAATTTCCTTCAGGTCTTCTCTGTTGGGTATTTTTCGCGACCAGATTATAAATTGGAGCGACATCCTGCATTTATTTCGAAAATATTTTGAGCCATGTTACAAGCACCCTGAGTCTGAAGTAGAATGAGAAAATTGCATGGAGAATTCTTTCAGTAAATCTAAGCCATTTAGTACTGATGGCAGTTTGATTTAACTGTATCAGAAATGTTAGAATCGGGGGTCTAGCAGACAGTTTAATTTATCCACAAGTAATTGTGACATTCTGAAGGGATCACTGGACCCTTTTTATTTGATTGATAGCATATTGTAGCTATCAGTGCTGCTTTTCCATTTATTAAACACTTGTATGCAAAAGCATGCTTTTATTTTTTTTCCCCTGTAACATTTCTCAATCTCAAAGCTTCAAGGGAATTTGGCCTGAAAATGTTAAACCTGGGCAGATCGAAAGGGTTACAGTATATTCAATTGGTTTGAAAAATAAGATTGAGCTTTGCGAAGATCCTATTGTCTTATGATTTTTGTTCTGTGGCCTGCCCATTTGCAGTCCAGCCTTTTATTAAGGAGTGCAGTCACAGAGCTCTGGCTAGGATCAATTGTGAGCTTTTTCCTATTGTACATTTAATTTTGTTTTATGTGTGCGTTTTGTCATCTTTAGAGATTTAAAGACGCCAAGGCCATAAATTTCCTTTGATGGAGTCTGCTCTGACTGGATAGGACGCTGACTGATTGAAGATTGCAAGGGGATCGATAGCCCCCGAGTGATCCGGTGACCCTTTAGCAGAGACGGTATTGACTTAAGGCTTGAAGAGCATGCCCTGGGAAATCAGATGCCTCATGTTCAGGCTCCTGACTGCAGTGCTGGGAATATCCTGTGGCCAGTAGTTTTGATTGCATTGAATACCATGGGGGATGGACTGGTTTGTGCACATTCCATTGTTTTACAATTAGTACTTGATTGGTTAGCCAAACGAACAATAATGGGATGGCAATTTGTTCAGGATCAAGGCCTGGTGCTTAATCAGATTTTTTTTCAAGAAGTATCTATAAGATATTTGGATTTGTTCTGTTTAGCTCTGCATGTCATGTTTGAATGACGGAGCACTATTTCTCATCTTTAAATGCCACCTTGGTTCACTGGTAATACAGATACGTTTGAGTCAGATGTCTGTGGGTTTAAGCCCATCTCTGGAGACTGGTACATTATCGGGCAGCTTTCATTTCAGTGCAGTACTGTACTGAGAGAGTGCTGTACTAGCAGAAATATTAAACTTCACCCTTGCGTTGACATAAAAGATCCCACAGCATTGTTTAAGGGACCTACCTGGACATTCTGGTCGATATCCCTTCCAGACAAATAAGATTTTGCTATTATCATATTGCTATTCTCAGATTGGTTGCAGTCTGACAGGATTATGAGGATACTTCAAAAGTACTTGGTTACCTAAAAACCACTTTGGAAAGTCTTGAGATTGTTAAAGGTGCAATTCAAATGTGACTCAGAGTCACAGAATCTTACTTTTTCAAAAGGTAATATCACACACTAATGGATGTATTTCCTCAATAATGCATTTTCTGAGCATAGCGCTCTTGATAAAATGAGGGTTGTTGGGGATGACCATAAGTTCTGCTGGTGAGTTAAAAGTTTGTTAGTGTTCCTGAGCCATTGCAAGCTGGTGATAGCATGAATGACAACTTCCCTGTTTCTCTCTCACACACAGTCTCCATGTTAATCCCAAGATACTTGTGCTGCATTTTTACCCTCAAATGCACTAAATTCTCAGATGTTGGAATAAAGTAATTGCAGTGGTAATTTCCTTACCTCTGAACTAGGAGGTCCAGATTCATGTCCCACTTGCTTCAGAGGTTGGTCATAACTTGGCTAAGCAGGTTGGTTAGAAAATGTCTACAATGCAGTAAAAGTCCTAATCTGCAGTCTAATCTGTGGAACATGAAATAATTGTCAGATACTGATTCCATTCTGACATAAGGGCTATTTTCCTTTTAATTTTCTTGAGTTCTGGTCCTCTTATAGAAACAGTTTACTATATGGTGCAGAGCTGACAAAAATGTAATGAACCAAGTACTTCATTAAAATGGCAATGCCCCACGGTCATTTCAGTGCTTTACAGAAAATATTGCAAAAGTCATTTAAGTCTGGTCCAGCTGTGTGTTAAACACCCTGGGATCCATGTCTTCGCTCTTTCTGCTGAACTTAAAGATGAATTTGGTCGACCTTTGCCTGCCTTTTGCTTGTTTTATTCAGGTTGGCTCTCCAGGAAGCCTTGTTCTCACTGTTGGTCTTCTCAGTGGCTTGACACTGGCTATAATTTTTAAAACAATTCATCATTTCTTGTAAGTTTTTCTGAAGACATGAGAGTGATGGAGGGCAGAGGTGATTGGGGTGGGGTGATAGTTGTGCATCATAGATTTCGCATTGGTTTTTGGATGTAGGGTCCGTGAACTCTGCGTAAATAGAAATGCTTCTTCTGTCTGATGATACAAAAAGCATTTGCTCAAAAGGCCAACAAAGTCTATCCTGACATTGCCTGCTAATTGCTATTAATTTCAATAGAAAACACGAGACTGGACTTTTTTTTAATAGAATGGAATTCCTTCAGTGCGGAAACAGGCCATTCAGCCCATCAAATTCACATCAACATTCTGAAGGGCATCCCAACCCACTCCCACCACTCTAATGTATCCATATAACCCTACATTTCCTACAGCTAATCCACCTAACCAGGCACATCCCTGGACCCTATGGACAATTTAGCATGGCCAATCCACCTAATCTGCACATCTTTGGATTGTGGAAAGAAACCGGAACACCTGGAAGAAACCCACACAGACATGGGGAGAATGTGCAAACTCCACTCGGACAGTCGCCTGAGGGTGTAATTGCCCCAGGTGAGGGTGGAGGTGGGGTGGGGTGGGGCGGGGCGTGGTCGTCTTTGGTCCTTGGTGTCATGACCAATATTTGTCCTTCAATCAACTTCACCTAAACAGCTTATGTGGTCCTGATCACATCGTTGTTTGTGTGAGATTGCTATGTCCTAATTGGTTCAGAAACTTATATAACACCTCAGAGATTGCACACTCGTTGGCTGTAATACAATTTGAGTATTCTGATATCATAAAAAACATTATATAAATACAGGTTTTAAAACAATAATAACTTGCATTGATATAGCTCAACTAAAACCATAACATGCTCTCAGGCACTTAATGGGCTGTTATTCAACAAAACCTTTAGCCTTATTTCTCTTAGAGTCATAGAGTACAGCATGGAATCAGACCCTTCGGCCCAACTCGTCTATTCCGACAAGATATCCCAACCCAATCTAGTCCCATTTGCCAGCACTTGGCTCATATCCCTCTAAACCCTTCCTATTCATGTACTCATCCTGATGCATTTTAAATGTTGCAATTGTACCAGACTCCACCACATCCTCTGGCACCTCATTTTATACGTGCACTACCCTCTGCATGAAAAAGTTGCCTCTTAAGTGCCTTTTATATCTTTCCCCACTCACCCTAAACCTATGCCCTCTAGTTCTGGACTGCCCCACTCCAGGGAAGAGACTATGTCTATTTACCCTATCCATGCTCCTCATGATTTTATAAACCTCTATAAGGTCACCCCTCAGCCTCCGACACTCCAGAGAAAACAGCCCCAGCTCATTCAGCCTCTCCCTATAGCTCAAACCCTCCAACCATGGCAACATCCATGTGAATCTTTTCAGGTTTCACAACATGCTTCCAATAGGAAGGAGACCAGAATTGCATGCAATATTCCAAAAGTGGCCTAATCAATGTCCTGTACAACCGCAACATGAACTCCCAATTCCTGTACTCAATACTCTGACAATAAAGGAAAGCATACTAAATGCCTTCTTCACTATCCTAAATACCTGCAACTCTATTTTCAAGGAACTATGAACCTGCACTCCAAGGTCTCTTTGTTTAGCAACACTCCCTAGGACCTTTCCATTAAGTGTATAAGTCCTGCTAAGATTTGCTTTCCCAAAATGCTGCACCTCACATTTATCTGAATTAAACTCTATCTGCCACTCCTCAACTCATTGGCCCATCTGATTGAGATCCCGTTGTAATCTGAGGTAACCATTTTCGCTGTCCACTACACCTCCAATTTTGGTGTCATCTGCAAATGTATTAACTATGCCTCTTATGCTTGCATCCAAATCACTTATGTAAACGACGAAAAGTAATGGACCCAGCACCGATCGTTGTGGCACTCCATTGGTCATAGGCCTCCAGTATGAAAAACTACCCACCACCACCACCCTCTGTCTTCTACCTTCGACCCAGTTCTGTATCCAAATGGTTAGTTTGATTAGATTAGATTCCCCATAGTGTGGAAACAGGCCCTTCAGCCCAACCAGTCCATACCGACCCTCCGAAGACCAACCCACCCAGACCCATTCCCTCTGACTAATGCATCTAACACTATGGGGGATGGGCAATTTAGCATGAACAATTCATCTAACCTGCACATCCTTGGACTGTGGGAGGAAACCGGAGGACTCGAAGGAAACCCATGCAGACTCAGGGAGAATTGTGCAAACTCCACGCAGATAGTCTGCCTGAGGCTGGAGTTGAACTTGGGTCCCTGGTGCTGTGAGGCAGCAGTACTAACCACTGAGCCACCGTGCCGCACATTATTAGATTACTTACAGTGTGGAAACAGGTCCTTCGGCCCAACAAGTCCACACTGACCCTCCGAAGAACAACCCACCCAGACCCATTCCCCTACATCTACCCCTTCACCTAACACCACGGGCAATTTAGCATGGCTAGTTCATCTAACCTACACGTTTTTGGACTGTGGGAGGAAACCAGAGCACCTGGAGTAAACCCACGCAGACACGGTTCTTCCTGTATTCCATGAGATCTGACCTTGCTAACCAGTCTCCCATGGGGAACCTTGTCAAACACCTTACTGATGTCCATATAGATCATGCCCACCTCTTCTTTGCCCTCATCAATCCTCTTTGTTACTTCATCAATGAACTCAATCAAGTTCGTGAGACATGATTTCCCAAGCACAAAGCAGTGCTGACTAGCCCTAATCCATCCTTGCCTTTCCAAATATGTGTACACCCTGTCCCTCAGGATTCCTACAACTTGCCCACCACCGATGTCAGGCTCACTGATCTATAGTACCCTGGCTTGTCCTTACCACCCTTTTTAATCAGTGGCACCACATTAGCCAACCTCCAGCCTTCCGGCACCTCACCTGCGACTATCGATGATACAAATATCTCAGCAAGAGGCCCAGCAATCACTTCCCTAGCTTCCTTCAGAATTCTAAGATACACCTGATCAGGTCCTGGAGATTTATCTGCCCACCTTTATGAGTTTCAAGATATTCAGCGCTTCCTCGTCTGTATTATGGACATAGTTATTCATAATGTAAGCTTCTTTTTATTATTTGTTTCTTGAATGTGAACATTGCTGGCTCAGCCAACATTTGTTGGTCATCCCTAATTGCCTTTGAACTGAACAGCCTCCTCAGTCACATAAAGGCAGGTTGGCAGATTTTTTCCTTTAAAGTGAACCAGACGGTTTTTGCAACAATATCAATATTTATACAGTGGCCATTCAACTAATTTCTAGTTATAGATTTTCATGGAATTCAAATTTCTTCATCCAATATGCTGGGATTCAAAGCCATGTCCCCAGAACATTTAGTCTGGTGCTCTGGATAATGAGTCCACTGAGAGTGTCTCCACATCAATGTCTCCCCATCATTTAATCTAGAGTCATAGAGATGTACAGCATGGGAGCAGACCCTTTGGTCCAACCCGACCAAGCTGACCAGATCTCCCAACCCAAACTAGTCCTACCTGCCAGCACCCAGCCCATATCCCTCTAAACCCTTCCTATTCATATACCCATCCAAATGCCTCTTAAATGTTGCAAGTGTACCAGCCTCCACCAAATCCTCTGGCAGCTCATTCCATACATGTACCACCCTCTGTGTGAAAAAGTTGCCTCTTAGGTCTCTTTTATATCTTTCCCCTCTCACCCTAAACCTATGCCCTCTAGTTCTGGACTCCCCGACCCCAGGGAAAAGATTTTGCCTATTTACCCTATCCGTGCCCATTATATTTTTGTAAACCTCTATAAGGTCACCCTTCAGCCTCCAATGCTCCAGGGAAAACTGCCCCAGCCTATTCAGCCTCTCCCTACAGCTCAGATCCTCCAACCCTGGCAACATCCTTGTAAATCTTTTCTGAACTTTTTCAAGTTTCACAACATCTTTCCAATAGGAAGGAAACCAGAATTCACATAATATTCCAACAGTGGCCTAACCAATGTCCTGTATAGCTGCAACATGACCTCCCAACTCCTGTACTCAATACTCTGACCAATAAAGGAAAGCATACCAAACGTCTCCTTCACTATCCTAAATACCTGTGACTCCACTTTCAAGGAGGTATGAACCTACACTCCGAGGTCTCTTTGTTCAGCAACACTCCCTAGGACCTTACCATTAAGTGTATAAGTCCTGCTAAGATTTGCTTTCCCAAAATTCAGCACCTCGCATTTATCTGAATTAAACTCCATCTGCCACTTTTGAGCCCATTGACTCATCTGGTCCAGATCCTGTTGTAATCTGAGTTAACCTTCTTCGCTGTCCACTACACTTCCAATTTTGGTGTCATCTGCAAAATTACTAACTGTACCTCTTATGCTCGCATCCAATTCATTTATGTAAATGACAAAAAGTAGAGCATCCAGCACCGATCTTTGTGATACTCCACTGGTCACAGGCCTCCAGTCTGAAAAACAACCCTCCTCCACCACCCTCTGACTTCTACCTTTGAGCCAGTTCTGTATCCAAATGGCTAGTTCTCCCAGTATTCCATGAGATCTAACCTTACTAATCAGTCTCCCATGGGGAACCTTGTCGAATGCCTTACTGAAGTCCATATAGATCACATCTACTGCTCTGCCCTCACCAATTTTCTTTGTTACTTCTTCAAAAAACTCAATCAAGTTTGTGAGACATGATTTCCTACAGACAAAGCCATGTTGACTATCCCGAATCAGTCCTTGCCTTTCCAAATACATGTACATCCTGTCCCTCAGGATTCCCTCTAACAACTTGCCCGCCACCGAGGTCAGGCTCGCTGGTCTTTAGTTCCCTGGCTTGTCTTTACCGCCCTTCTTAAACAGTGGCACCACGTTTGCCAACCTCCAGTCTTCCGGTACCTCACCTGTGACTATCGATGATACAAATATCTCAGCAAGAGTCCCAGCAATCACTTCTCCAGCTTCCCACAGAGTTCTCTGGTACACCTGATCAGGTCCTGGGGATTTATCCACCTTTAACCGTTCAAGACATCCAGCATTTCCTCTTCTCTAATCTGGACATTT
This sequence comes from Hemiscyllium ocellatum, assembly GCF_020745735.1. Taxonomy (NCBI): domain Eukaryota; kingdom Metazoa; phylum Chordata; class Chondrichthyes; order Orectolobiformes; family Hemiscylliidae; genus Hemiscyllium; species Hemiscyllium ocellatum. The sequence continues at coordinate 70,267,611 of NC_083413.1, read as the reverse complement.
TGCAAGATGTCACCATCTATGTCCCTGCAGTCTATATATTCCATATCCTTTTCCACAGTAAATACTGATGCAAAATATTCATTTAGTATCTCCCCCATTTTCTGTGGCTCCACACAAAGGCCGTCTTGCTGATCTTTGAGGAGCCCTATTCTCTCCCTAGTTACCCTTTTGTCCTTAATATATTTGTAATAACCCTTTGTATTCTCCTTAACTCTATTTGCCAAAGCTATCTCATGTCCCCGTTTTGCCCTCCTGATTTCCCTCTTAAGTATACTCCTACTTTCTTTATACTCTTCGAAGGATTCACTCGATCTATCCTGTCTATACCTGACATATGCTTCCTTCTTTTTCTTAACCAAATCCTCAATTTCTTTAGTCATCCAGCATTCCATATACCTACCAGCCTTTCCTTTCACCCTGACAGGAATATACTTTCTCTGGATTCCTGTTATCTCATTTCTGAAGGCTTCCCATTTTCTAGCCGTCCCTTTACCTGCGAACATCTGCCTCCTATTGGCTTTCGAAAGCTCTTTCCTAATACTGTCAAAATTGGCCTTTCTCTAATTTAGAACTTCAGTTAATAGATCTGATCTATCCTTTTTCATCACTATTTTAAAACAAATAGAAAAAATGCTGTCCTTGACCACTGATGAATCACTTTTCTTGCTTTTAATTTCTCAATGTCAGTTGGTTAAGAATTATGAAATGTGATTCTGAATGTTTTTCGTTGCTTACCTGTTATTATGTACTTGAATCTAGCATTCCAACACCTTCTCCATGCCACCTGTACATGCTTCATTTAAGGCTAATTTCAGGCTTATGTGTGTCCCTTCTGTACAACATAAAATTCTACATATTATAATTAAGCTTTCCATAAGACCTCTTACAATAAGCTCACCATTTAACCCTATCTCACTGCATAATAGAAGACTTAAAATAGCCGTTTCCATGGTTGGTTTCAAATCATCTTGAATACGTTCCATTAGGTTTTCCTCCAAGCTACTTTTGCAAGTTTAATTTATTTTCTCTATCGGATGATTAAAGTGCATCACAATTGTTGTATTACCCTTGGTAGAAGCTCCTCTTTGAGATTTATACTCTGACCAAGTGAATAGCTAATAATAGATAGATCTATCATGAATTCCCCCAATTCTTTTGCTGTTTTTAAAAAAAATCTCTTTATCTCCAACCGTACTGATTTGTATCCCTTTTTCTTCTGAGCTATTGTCTTTTCCCGCTAAAGACCTTAAGTCATCCTTTTTATCATGGTTACTGCTCTCCTTTTCCATTCCTTTGACTTTTTTTGAAAACATCAAGTAGCTAGAATCATTTAGTTCTCAATTTGGATTCTGTTTAACCACATCTCTGTATCAACCCCAGTTGTCACTCTTTGCGCTGTTAAAACATCAGTCTTGTATTCTGCATTCTGATAAGTACACTTGTTTTCCCCCTGATTTTAACCTATTTACTGATGCATTATCATCTGCATACTCCAAGTTCTCAAGAGTACTGAATGTGATAATGTACAACTTGTGGCCTGAACTGAAATGATTAGATAGTTCCCTGGTCAATCATGGTTGGAGTCCACACTGCTGGGAATGATTTTATAGATGTAATTTCTATTTTATAATGATCTTCAACTCATCTGAATTTTACTAGAGAAACAGCGCCCCTTTCATTGACAGCCTGTACTGTAGGTTTAACATGAGTTCTGTTTGCTGTGACTCCAAAACAGTCTTAGCCACAAAGTTCATTTTGAGTCCTACCACAAGTCTGACTGTCATAGTGAAATTAACTAGCAACTCTTGGAAGTTTCCCACTTTCAGCAGTTGATGTGCAGTGAAAGAATAGCCAAGCATACAAATGAAAATGGAAACAATACAACGACTGAAACCTGACGTAGCTTTAATCAGCAAAAGAATTGATTATGGAATTTAAGTAACAAATGAAAGCCAGGCACTGTCCCATGCAATACTTTATTCTGCATGAATTTGCACATCTAATCAGGATGATGGTGATTGTCAGGTGGATAAATGAGCTTTGATTAGAAGAAGATTTCAGAAGACCAAAGACTCATTGTATTTGCACATCCAGTGGTTTGGTTACAGCACCTTCCTTTCATGAGACCTTGCTCACAACTTGAGTCAAAGACTAAGAGACTAAGAATACATCTAAAACTGTAATCCAGCACCATCGAACTTTTGCAGGGAACATGGGAGTATGGATTTCTGTTGCATTCGAATGCAAGGAAAGCACTCGAAGAAGATGCATTCTTATAGCACCTCTCTCAGTTTCGGAATATCCAAAACACCTCGTGTTTATAAAGTGTAGTCACCATTGTAATAGAAATATAGCCAGTTTGAGTATAATAACATTCCACACAGCTAATAGGAGCAGGAAAAGTCCATTTGGACCATTCAGTTCTGTACCATTCAACTCTATTGTGACTGACCATCTATCTCAATGCCATTCTCCCACACTAGCCCCTTGCCCCTTGATACCTTTAATGTGAGATAATGTGCAAGCAAGTTGCTTTTATGTGATGGTGGATGGATAAGTAATGGCCCAGGTCTAATAATCTCAATAAGCTATGCAGCTGCGAAGCAAGTTAAAGGTCCCTGTGCAAGCTGTGCACAAGTCAACCCCACTAAGTTGTTGCACATGAGCAGTCCTGCACTGAAAGTGAAGGGGTTGCACACATAATCACCAATGTGCTCCAAGCAAAAATGAGAAGGAACATTGCCCAGGATGCCGGAGAACCTATTAACTCACAGAAGGTGCTTAATCACAACCCATAACAAATAAAAAGCAGAAGAATTGTACTGCAGAGAGAGAAGTCCAGAGGCTGAGACCTCAATGTCTGACAATGGTGATGTGAAGCCACTGGAATGGATAAAAGGCCTGTTGTTCAATGTTGAGCTGACCCAAGTATTTTTTTTTCCTTTCCTGCTGTGTGAATTGGGTCTGCAGTGTGCAGTGCTCGGTAATAAATTGCAAACTCACAGTCCAGCAGTCCTGGGTGTGTTGTTATTCCACTACATCCTGCTGCTGCTCTGCCACACGACATTGTTCTCTGTTGTGTTGAACTCACTACAAATGGCTATGAGCCCACTGAGGCTAGTCATCAGCATGTTTCAAATGATCAATCCCTGACGATTGACTTATTGGAAGGGAGAGTGCTCATCTGTCGGTTACAATTAATTATCTTCTTTTCTTTTATCACTGACAAGTAAATCGACGCTCTTTCCCTGATCCCCCCCAGAGACTCTCCTATTGGATGGCAAAATCGTCAGTTCTGCTTTATGCTAGGTCTGTTTCTGCTTATTCCTCTGCCTGGCTGGAAACCTGGATTTTGAAGCTGCCGAATGCTATTGTTTGGAGCAGTCATGTAACCACGGTGACTGAGGAAGAGCCTCATGAAACAAGGATACAGAAGGGTTATGGTTTATCAGTGCACAATCACTGCACTTCTTGTTTGTTCCCTTGTCAGATATCCCAAAGCTCCACTCAATGTATCCCATTTGGACAGAGGCTCCTGATCCTCCAGGATTGTCCTGTGTTTCCAGGAGGTAAGCATTTATCTCTGGATCAGTAGTGGAGAAATAATTTATAGCATTTTATTCTTCATTTTCTATTGACTGTTTTAAGTGATGAGACCACCAGTTTCCCACAAAGCGACTCACCATCCTGACTTGGAAATATGTGGAGTCATACAGCATGGAAACAGGGCCTACTGTCCAACTCATCCATGCCGACCGAGTTTCCTTAACTAAGTTTCTCCCACTTGCACGTGTTTAGCCCATATCCCTCTAAACCTTTCCCATTTATGTACCTGCCCAAACATCTTTTAAATGATGTAATTGTACCACTTTCTCTAGCAGTTGATTCCACGTATGGACCCCTTCAGGTCTCTTTTGAATCTTTCTTCTCTAACCTTAAAACTAGGCCCTCTGATTTTGAACTGCCCGACCTTTTGTGTAAGCATTGTTGTGTCACAGTCGCTGGGTTAAAATCCTGGAATTCCCTCCCAAAGAGCATTGTGGGTCCATCTACAGCACATGGACTGCACCCCATTTCCAAAGGCAACAAGGAGTGGGCAATAAATGCTGGTCCAGCCAGTGATAGCCACATCCAGTGATTGAATTTTAAAAAAACACTACTGAAGGAACTGTTAGACCCAATAGTGTGGTTAATGGTGGGAGGTCAGGTATTGAGTGTGCCTAGGATAAATACATACACATATCTATAACTTGCAATGCGCTGTATGTGAAGCGCATAACATTTCTAAGATTTACAGAGGAAGTTTCATTTGTTTGACCACTCATCACTTGAATGGGTTGTGAGAAGGGGATACTTGGGGTGGTTGCAGGGGTAGGGACTGATGATGCTGAAGGAGTGTGAGCTGTAACTTGAGAATCTGGTATCTGGAAATGCATTGAAAATTAACAATTACATTCAGATCGTAGTCTGACTGGCATAGCCAAGCAGTGGCCAAGGCCCAGATGATGGCTTGGATCTAACTTTGTCTCAGCTCTGACCAGAATCCTACTACTTAATTCCTTGCTTTCTTGCTTTCTCCTACCCTACTGATGAACATGACTTCATTCCATGAGTGTTGGGGAAACCCTTCTTTTTTTTTTGATTTTGCACTTTCAGATTGAGCATCAAGTGTTCACAGTTAGACACAACAGCATTAGGCTTTCTGTAATCTGCCTTCAATAAAATGCCTGAGTGGTAATTGGTCAGGGCGTTCTCTTGTGCTTGTTTTCCATCTCCAATCATGGGACTTTTTAAAAATAGGATTACCAATTAATGCCACTTTCTGAACCGATAGACTACTGAAACTTGCCAATAGACTACTGAACCAATAGACTACTGAAACCTGCCCAGGTTCAGGTCAATAATAACCATTGGGTGAGGCATTAGAGTTTGTGACAAAAGGGCCTTCAAAACAGCAAGAGCTAAAATTATAACATGGGAGGGGTGGCTCATTGCTGCTTTACAGTGCCAGGGACCTGGGTTTGATTCCCACCTTGGGCGACCGTCTGTATAGATTGCGCACGTTCTTTCCCATATTTGCATGGGTTTCTTCCAGGTGTTCTGGTTTCCAGATTCTCCAGCATAAGGGGAGGGGGTGTTTTATGGGAGATTTACTTGAAAACGACATTGGATAGATGATGAGGCGTGATGAGAACTTGAGTAGTGAGAGCAGAGTACTTCGGCTGATCCTCTGAATAAGTGCTGCTTTCCCGCCAGCTTCCATATCCATGCTTTTCTCAGAAAATCTTTCTATCTCAGCCTTAAATGTACTCAACAATTATCATCCACTATTCTCAAGGATGGACAGTTCCAGAGATTTACAACTTGCTGAGCAGAGAAACTACCCCATAAGCATGATCTGAAATGATCGACCCATTGTTGAAAGACTGTAACCCTTGGGTTCTAGATTCCCCACCCAGTAAAATAACTTTCGTAGCCTATCCAGTCAGGTCCATTCAAAGTCCTGGATGCTTCAAGGTTTCTAAGCATCTGAGAGTTTAGGCCTAAATACTTGATTCATAATTTAGATCTTGCAAGGTTTCTAAAGGAGCCGAGAGGGATGTAGAGACTGCAGTGTGTGGAAAGAATTCGGGAGTTTAGTCTTTAGGCATTATTGAAAGGGAACTCAAAACTGGCTAAGTTCCAGAAGCCAGGGCCAGAGAAATGGGTAGCTCATAGGGATTTACAACCAGTTAATGTTGTGAAGGTAGAATGGGTGAAACTGTAAAAGATCTAAAAGTGAGGTGTTGGAGGAAACAAAGCTTCAGAAGTTCACAACTAAGAATAGCTGAAAATAGAGATAGTGGCTTTTAATTAGGATTGGTTTTGGTGGCAAGGATTTGGAGTTTCTGGCAGGATTTGAAAACAGTGGCATTTCTGTTGAACTGAAGATATTCAAACCACATCCAATGCTAGTTGTGACATTACCAAAGATGCTTAGGATGTTAATGATGCAGCCAATGATGGACTTGAATAGGACTCATGTTCTGCCAGACAAGGGAGATTAGGCATGAAAAAGTAAATAGATGGACAAAGAATCAAAGGAAAAGGAGACGAGTCTAATTGATAAGATGAGCTTGGACCAGGCAAGACATAGAAAAGGGGGACATTGAATAGCAGGGCACAGGACATTGGAGTACATCAGGGTGTTCAAGGGGACCAAGGGTTGCGGGGAGAAAGCAGGAGAATGGGGTTGAGAAACTTATCAGCCATGACTGAATGGCAGAGCAGACTTGATGGGTTGACTGGCCTAATTTCTGCTCCTATGTCTTATAGTCCTATGGTACAATAGCTGGGCTCTACTGTGCTTGAGTCGGAGGGTGGGTCAAGGTCTGGTGTCTGGTTCTGGAGCAGCACTGGATCCCCTGATATCCATCCCAGGCCATGATGTACAGACACAGGCGAATGAGGCTAGTTTGAGTGGGCAGTGGAGCCAGAGGGAAAGAGAATTGACTTAGCTGACCATGGAATGCCATAGAAGACCAGTGTGATCAGGGAAGGAGAATTTGAGAAGGTACTTTAGTTATGGAATCAAAGAGCTGAATCAGGTTGGATGAGTGATGCAAATAGAAATTGATGTATGTGGTTGGCAGAGGCTTGTTTACATAAAGAAGTGGGTAGGGAATGAAGGATTCATTTATTTGCATGAGTAGGAGTGCTGAGGGTCACAGATTATATTTATTTATGTGCTCAATTATTCTTTGCAATCTCTGACAATGGCATGGAACATACACTACTTAAAATTAGCCTTCAAGCTTCTGATGTTGTTAGCACAGTTCACTTATTAATTGTCCCATTATTGATACATCCCATATAATCATATTGAATCACTCTGTTCAGTTTATTCCACCCCTGTTTTGCAGAGGTTTTTGTGATGGATGCAAAGCCACGTTTATTCCTCTTCTCCAATTCAGTTCAGAAAAGTTCTGGCATAATATGTGTGCGCGAATTAACATAATCTGTCTGTGTAAACTTACAGTGCTATTTCCTCATTTGCTCATGGTGTGCAAGTATTCCCTGCAAGGTTTTCAATGTAATATTTAAGTTTCTGAGCCATCTGGGAACCTTTCTAATTGGAATCATTTGTAAGTTAGGTCCACCCTTAATTTTGCAAAACAATCACTGTGTCCGAATTAGCAAAATTGCTATTCTCCAAACACAGGAAAGGCTGAGCTTTTTTGGTTCTTAAACAAGGAATTAACATTTTGTATGCAGATATTGTGTACCTGTTAGCATGACTTTTGATTACCCATTTGTGCCTAACAGAATGCTTTTAATGTACAGTTGCACAATGTCTGAAATAGTAACAGTAATTCTTTCTCTTGGTAATTTGGGTTTGGCGTGTAGATTAAAGCTGTTGCAACAGCTTTTCTTTAAACAGCAACTTTGTTTTAAATCCACATCTTGGCAATTGACTGAGGACATGTCCATGTTTTGCACAAAAATTGCATGGTACTTTGGAGAGTACTGATTAGTGTCGGGAAGAGTCATGTTTGAACTTGCAGTGTTTGCTGTGCTGCTGCGGTCAAGGAATCAAAGGAAAAGGTGATCAGTCCCATTGGTGAGGCGGAGCTTGCCCACAGACTGAGAAGGTTGACAGGGGAAGCTGAAGCTGGCTTCGAGTTTCGGTCAGGATAGCAGTTGACGCCAAGCGTGACAGCAGATCATCCTGGTTGATGTGTGGTCGAGGGAGCAAAATCCAGCTTTTGGAAGGGATTGCTGTTCCATTTGATGGTCAATGGGAATGAGAGACAACGCAATTCACAAAAGGCATCAGCTCGTTTTGAAGTGAATGCAAGTTGGCCAGTAAAATGCAGCAATCTGTGGAAGCACTGCATGTTATAGACAACTCTCTCAGGTGGCCATCGATGAGAACTGATCCCTGAATAATGTGAAGAGGCCAAGAGCTTAAGAGTGAAAATTGGAACAAACCGAAAACAAAGATCTTTGCGTATAATAAATAATAACTAGCTGGCAGCAAGTTAAGGCAGTAATTCAGTCTTTGGGGTTCTGCTGACGTTAATAAACCACTCAAGCTTCACTCTTGTGGTTTGACATCATTAGAACTGCTCGATTGAATTTCTGCCTTAAATCTCAGTGCCAGATAGCTATTATCCAATATTTCTCTCGGGCACATTCATTAAGTAAATGAGCTTCTGAAAAAAAAATTTCTGTACCGTTTGGGAGATGCAATATTTCTTTTTAAATAATAAAGCTAAATGTCTAGAATTTGATTACATTTGCGCCTCTGCTGATTACAGAGCAGGAATAGATGAAGCTTTGTGGACTGGTGAAGGAATAGTGCATGAAACGCTCAGAAACTTTGCAGAGTGCATCGTAAGGACCTCAGTACCTTGAAGTTCAGTGGCACTCATCTTTGCTGTTGGTGGCAGATCTGTGGTACTATGAGTAGGAGGATAACTGGTCACTGCATCTGTATTTGGAAGGAGACAGTGGGCAGGGCCACAAGAACTCCCCACTAATAAAGGGGCAGCTGTTCAAAAGCTTGTTATTTCAAATAAACCTGTTGGACTATAACCTGGTGCTGCGTTACTTTTGACCTTGAAACCCCAGTCCAACACCAGCATCTCCACATCACAAGGACTGGGCTGGTGGAGGACTCACCTTTTTTCCAATAAACAGAACCCATGAAACATAACTGGTTAAGGTTAACAAGGAATGAGAGCACTGCTTGCTTCCCCTTCCTCAAGTATCTGTGTTCGACTTTATCACTAGGTAAAGTACCGCAGAGGCAGATCAAAAGCTGTTTCATTGGCAACCTTGTTGGAAAGTGATAGCTCAGCTTTAAGCAATATACTTTGTAAAATATAAGCAAATCAACTTGAAGGTTTTATCCTGCCTAGTTTTTTTTTTAAAAAAACAGTCTCTTCTGACAGATGCCACCTGTTGTTGGGTTATAGTTGAGCAGAAATTAATATTGAAATTGTCTCCAACATGGTACACCCCTGTTGCAAAATAGAATATCCATGTGATTCAGGTTGGGCTGGTGAAGCACATTAGGAGAGACCCGAGTGGTGCTGGAAAAGCACAGCAGGTCAGGTAGCATCCAAGGGGCAGGAAAATCGATGTTTCGGGCAAAAGTCTTTCCTGATGCAGGGTTTTTGCCTGAAACATTGATTCTCCTGTTCCTCGGATGCTGCCTGACTTGCTGTGCTTTTCCAGTACCACTCTGGTCTCTACTCTGGTTTCCAGCATCTGCAGTCCTCACTTTTGTCCTGGTGAAGCACATTGACACCCCAACTTCTATACTCAAAGGTCTGAGCATTGAAGGCAAGCATGCTAATGGCCTCCTTAACCACCCTGTCTACTGTAATGCAAACTTCAAAGAATTATGTACCTGAGCCCCGAGGTCTTTGTTCTACACCCAGGGCCTTACTTTTAATAGTAAAAGTCCTGTCCATGCTTGTTTTACCAAAATGCAGTACCTTGCGTTTATCTGTACTGTTGGTAGTGTCTCTTCACCCCCACCCCTCACTCTGCAAACCTCTTGGCTAATGCCCACCAATTGTCAGAATTGGAGAGAAATCCATCTCCTTGGATGTCTTGAGTCTTGTGCTCCTGCTGTCTTCAAATTACAATTGTCAAATGACTTCAAAGCCAGATTGGAATCTGTGTCTGCAAATGTGAGGATCCCGTTGTAGAACTTTTGCAAAAATAAAATTGCGTCCTGTTTGAAGTCAGGCACTGTTTGGCATCCTGTGGTGCTGTGTATACGCACTCGCAGCAGGATGGTTGTTGTTTGAGGAGGTTCCAGTAGTTTGATAAAACACAAATGTTGTGTTTGTAGTAGCAGTACCAGCGTGATGACTTCCTGTGACTCAGTTAAAGACGCATCATTTGAACCTAAGTAGAAATCTGACGTTGGGGGTTACTGATGAATTAACTGTTAAACGATTCTGTTCGTGGGGGCGGGGCGGGCGCTGTAGACAGTTGGCAGACAAACCCAGTTTTCACTTCATTTTATTGATGAAAAGAGTACTAACTTCACATCTGTGGCAGGCCTGCAGTGTTGTTGCAACAGCACTTGGTTACATTTTATGCCTTGAAGCAGGTCATAAGTGAGAATTACCTTGGAATATACAAACAAACTTTAGTCATTCCTCCTGAGAGTCACTGAGATGCTCACCTTGCAGCCTTTTTTATTCTGATTGAAGCCATATTTCTTTTTCTTTTCCTCTTCTCCTCGGGTACAGAATTTTTTTTCCCTGCATCATACTTTCTCCCTATTACCTTCTCTGCTGAGGCTACTGGCTATACAGACCTTGATGTCTTTTTGGGGTCTCTGTCACCTTTCACCCCTGATCCTTGGCGTACAGTTTTATGGAGAGAAATCTTGCTGCCCTGACAAGTCATTCTTTCCCTTTATAAATCTGGTTTAAGATGTCTCATCAAATAGTGCACAAAGGCATCAATAAATCATTGAAACAAAGAAGATTCATAATGCTCTTGAAATATTAACTCTATTTCACTCTACAGATGCTCAAAGACCTGAATAAGTTTCTCCATCACTTTGTCTTTATGTCAGATCTGCAGCATCCGCAGAACTTTGCACGAAGGCAGTCCGCCTAGAGTCATAGAGTCCTACAGCACGGAGCCGGGCTTTTTGGCCCAAACTGGTCATAGAGTCATAGCGATATACAGCATGGAAACAGACCCTTCGGTCCAGCTCATCCATACTGACCATATATCCTAACCTAATCTAGTTCCAGTGCCAGTGCTTGGCCTATATCTCTGTAAACCCTTCTTATTCATATACCCATCCAGATGCCTTTTAAATGTTGCAATTGTACTAGCCTCCACCACTTCCCTGGCAACTCATTCCATACACACACACTCTCTGTATAAAAATGTTGCCCCTCAGGTCTCTTTTATATCTTTCCCCTCTCGCCCGAAACCTATGCCCTCCAGTTTTGATCTCCCCAACCCCAGGTAAGAGACTTTGTCAATTTATCCTATCCATGCCCTTCATGACCTCTGTAAGCTCAGCCTTCAGCCTCTGACGTTCCAGGGAAAACAGTCCCAGCCTATTTAACCTCTCCCTGTAGCTCAATCCTTCAACCCTGGCAACATCCTTGTAAATCTTTTCTGAACACTTTCAGGTTTCATATCCTTCCGATAGGAAGGAGACCAAAATTGCATGCAATTTTCCAAAAGTGGCCTGAACAATGTCCTGTACAGTTACAACATGACTTCCCAACTCCTGTAGTCAATGCTCTGACCAATAAAGGAAAGCATTCTTCACTATCCTATCCACCTGCGACTCTACTTTCAGCGAGTTGTGAACCTGCATTCCAAGGTGTCTTTGTTCGGCAACACTGCCTAGGACCTTCCCATTAATTGTATAAGTCCTGCTAAGATTTGCTTTCCCAAAATGCAGTGCCTTGCATTTATCCAAACCAAACTCCTCAGCCCATTGGCCCATCTGATCAAGATCCCGTTGTAATCTGAGGTAACCTTCTTCGCTCTACACCTTCAATTTTGGTGTCATCTGCAAGCTTACTAGCTATACCTCTTATGCTCACATCCAAATCATTTATATAAATGAAAAAAGTAGTAGATCCACCACCGATCCTTGTGGCACTCCATTGGTCGCAGGCCTCCATTCTGAAAAACAATCCTCCACCACCACCCTCTGTCTTCAACCTTTGAGCTATTTCTGTATCCAAATGGTTAGTTCTCCCTGTATTCCATGAGATCTAACCTTGCTAATCAGTCTCCCATGGGGAACCTTGTCGACCACCTTACTGAAGTCCAGATAGATCACGCCCACCTCACCTTTGCCCTAATCAATCCTCTTTGTTACTTCATCAATAAACTCAATCAAGTTTGTGAGACATGATTTCCCATGCACAAAGCCATTTTGACTAGCCCTAATCAGTCCTTATCTTTCCAAATACGTGTACATCCTGTCCCTCAGGATTCCTACCAACAACTTACCCATCACTGATGCCAGGCTCACTGGTCTATAGTCCCCTGGTTTGCCCTTACCACCTTTCTTAAATAGTGACAGCACGTTAGCCAACCTCCAGTCTTCTGGCATCTCACCTGTGACTATCGATGATACAAATATCCAGAAAGGGCCCAGCAATCACTTCCCTAGCTTCCCACAGAGTTGAAGAGTACAATTGATTAGGTCCTGGTGATTTATCCACTTTTATGCATTTCAAGACGTCCAGCACTTCATCCATTTTTGTCCAAATGCCTTTTAGATGTTGTTAATGTACCCACCTCAACGACTGGCATCTCATTCCATATGCATACCACCCTCTGTGTAAAACAAATTGCCCCTCAGGTTTCCTTTTACTCTTTCCGCTCTAACCTTAAAGTGATGCCCTCTCATCTGTGATTCCCCAACCTTGGGAAAAAGACTGAAATGCATTCACTCTATCCATGCTTCCCATTATCTTATACACTTGTATAAAATCCACCCTCAGTCTCCTATGCTCTAAAGAAAAAAGGTCCTAGCTTGTCTGACCTTTCCCTGTAACTCAGACCGCTGAGTCCTGGCAACATCCTTGTAAATTTCCTCAGCACTCTTTCCAGTTTAGTAACATCCTTCCTGTAGCAAGATGACCAAAATTGAACACAATACTCCAAGAGCAACCTCACAAAAGTCCCATAAAACTCCATCAAAATTTCCCAATTTCAATGCTCAGTGCTCTGACTGATGAAGGCCAATGTGCCAAAAGCCTTCTTCACGGCTCTGTCTTCACTGTGACCCCACTTTCAGAGAATCGTGCACCTGAGCTTCACGGTCCCTCTGTTCCACTACACACCTTAAGGCCCTACCATTCACCTTGAAACTCCTACCTTGATTTGACTTTCCAAAATGCAAGACCTCCCACTTATCTAAATTAAACTCCATTTGCCATTTCCCGGCCCACTTACCCAACTGATCCAGGTCCTGCTGTAATTTCTGATAACCTTCCGAGTTGCTATCTGCTCGCAGGTTCTCGAATTCAGCTCGGTAGAGGTATAAAAGACTTGACTTCATGTAACAGCTTTCTCGATCTCTGGGGATCACAAAGCGTTTTGCTGCCAGTAAAGTCTATCTGAAGTGCAGTTGTTATTGTGATGTGGGAATGGAGGCAGCTTATTTGCACACAGCAAGATCCAACATATGCTAATGTGCTATAGAACAGACAATCTGTTTTTTAATGGTGTTGACTGAGGGATAAATATTGGCAATGCATCAGCAGTGCCACAGACTAAGAAAGTGGTAAATTGTAGGGACTCACACTGACTTACATCTCCTTCTTTCAATCCATGATCAGGTTTAACAGCAAAATGGGATTCTGAAAGAGATCAGATAACTCAGCTCAGCCATGCAGACAAAGTGGAGGTGGTTGAGTGTGCCATTGTGTGTCTTCTTTAACCAGTCAGTTATTCGGGCTATATTTTAAAGTTGATCGTTAGTTGAATTGGTTGGGAAGGAATGTCAGTGCTGGAGACATGAATTTTCAAAAGGTCAGAGAAAACCCTCAGCTGAATCTTTCCAGAAAATGCTGCAGTGCACTGACTATCAACTGGCTGCCTGTGCATTCTCTTACAAAGATGAAAAAGGTTTATTCAAATACTTTGTAATTAGTGGAGGTGAAACTCTTGAAGGTTTTAACTTTCTGAGGTAAGCAAGTAAGGCTATCGAGTAGCCAGAAAATGCTGCAGTGCACTGACTATCAACTGGCTGCCTGTTCATTCTCTTGCAAAGATGAAAAAGGTTTATTCAAATACTTTGTAACTAGTGGAGGTGAAACTCTTGAAGGTTTTAACTTTCTGAGGTAAGCAAGTAAGGCTATCGAGTAGCGTGGCATCTCAGAACTTCCTGTGATCATGGCTAAGTAGCCCGTATAAACTGGTGATAATCTTTTCTGTTGGAAGATTGCCAATTGCCCTTTTAAAAAGCTGGGACAAACTAGATGCGGCATTTGGTCTTCTCCTGTCTGGCAATCTTTTCTGTTCATTTGCTTGCCAAATGTATCTATTGACTGTTCATGAGTATGATGGTTCCCCATAAAAGGGACTATTGCCCAGTTTCTAACTTAACTTGTTCTATAATTACTATCACTGTATTTTTTTTGGTTTTGTTGGGTCTGTTCATCTCAAGTGATTTACCTGACTGGAAGCCATCTCATCGTTTTTTCGAAAGCAGAGTCATTAGGGACATTTAAGCAACTGCTGAACATGCACTTGGACAGTAGTGAATTGAGAGGTGCGTAGGTTAAGTTATTTTATTTTAGATTTGGAATAATCCTCGGCACAACATCGTGGGCCGAAGGGCCTGTTCTGTGCTGTTCTCTTCTATGTTCTATGCAGAAACTTTAATCATATTTTCTCTTTTTGCATTTTTCCAAGGTGTATATCAACTCTAAATTTCATAGCCTTTTGTCAAAAATTAAGGCCCTGTGGTTGGATGGTATACAGATTTACCCTTGACAGCACTTTTTCCAGAGTTTTAATATCTTTCAGCATGGGACAGGCCAAAACTAGGCATGGTGCTCCCTTTACTGGCATGGAAAGAGAGAGAGATAATCTCAGTTTAGTCTTTGAACCTAAATCCTTTTCTGCTTCATTCCTGTTTTTTCTTTGAACAATTCATGAATCTTTAGTGAAGGATACATTATCCCAGGTGTCTTGATTAAGTACCCTTCAGGGGTATCCATATATTGCCATTATCATCATCATAGTGAAAACTATCAGATTGTTGTCAGCGAAGGAATCTGTCTGGTTCAGTTCCATCCTTCTGAAGATGATGTGGAGGTGCCAGTGTTGGACTGGGGTGGACAATGTCAGAAGTCACACATCACCAGGTTACAGTCTAACAGGTTTATTTGAAATCATAAGCTATTGGAGCATATCCCCTTCAGAGGAAACCTTATAAGGTCTTGCTTACGTATAACTCCAGGGCTGATCCATGTAGTTGACTTTTAACTATTCTGACGAGTTCATGGGAAATTAATGATGGACAATAAATACTTGCCCTGATGAAGGGCTTATGCCTGAAACGTCGAATTTCCTATTCCTTGGATGCTGCCTGACCTGCTGTGCTTTAACCAGCAACACATTTTCAGCTGCCAGTGATACTTGTAAACAATAACACATGGAGCAAAAGACTAACTAAGCCCTATTCAGTTCCACTGATATCCTCCTTATCCAAGATATTATTATTCAATAGATTATTCTTATTCTCATCCAATATATTATTGTCCTAGAGTCTCATGTGATTGAATATCATTTGAAAAGCCATCCAGGTATACAGTTCCTCAATAATATTGAAGTGAATAATGATTCTTTATTAAGTACAGATAGTGACATGGCGGGGTAGCAGTGTTAATTGTGTGCACAGTAAGATGTTGCTGTATTCTTGGTAAGATTGATTTGTTTTGAAAATTAATACAGTCATCAGTGTGCATCTCTGATGTGTCAGGTGGAGTTTGTGCTCTGAAATATTGAACCTCGATCAGAAATAGAATAAAAGCAGGTATGTATGGATTAGACTGCTTAATTTTCAGGAAGTCACGTCATAAATTAGAGTTTGAGTGAGGGAATTTGTGCCACAGCATTTGTGCTGATTCTGCACTTATTTCTGAACATGCATGGGGGTATGAAGAGTAATTTCTTAACCAGCTGTACGCTTGTGCTGTCATGGAAAAACAACTGGAAAACGCTGAGTATAATTGAGTGTTGTGTCCATACAGGATTCCTCAACAGCTGTTTCCCTCCCAAAACTCTGGTGTGGGGGGTGGTTGGGTCAGGGTCAGGACTTATTTTTGTGGGAGGATATCTTGATCTAAACACAGATTTTTCAGGGGAACTCATTTCCTTTCAGACAAACAGAAGCTGGAGAGGGTCAAATAGCAGAGGTGATGGATGTATTTAATGTGTTGTTTCTGGAATAATACTCCAGCCTAGACAGGCCCATGCAACTGAAAGACTTGTTAACATTGGCCGACTTGTACTTTCAAAGGCATTAAAGACATTGACATGTTATCTCGCATTAGAAGCATTTTTACACAATTGGCCTGTAACTGACAGCCAACTTCCCGGATTCCCCTTCTCTGACACTTGCAAACAGCTCATGGAGCCAATGGTATGTATAATAGACTTATTAAAATGTCGGCCTGTGATTCTGTCAAGATTGCCAAGCCATTTCAGTCATGTTAATGCAGTCACAGGTCTATCAAAAATGACTGCTCATTCTGAATGTAACAGTGAAGTAACCCAGATACTGAGCAGCAATAGGAAATGGCTCTTTATCCTCCGATTTTGTTTTGAGTGTGTAATCTAGGATGCCACTTGAGTGTATACTGAGAGAGGGCTACATTATCAGAAGTACCAGCTCTGGGATGAAATGTTAAACCTAGGCTCTATCTGCCTTTTCAGGTTGAGGCCAAAAGATCCTGCGGCGGTGTTTTTGAAGAATTAGGCAGTGCTTCCTGTGAAAACAAAACAATTACTGCAGACGCTGGAAATCTGATATAAAGACCAAGTGCTAGAGAAGCTCAGCAGGTCTAGGAGCGCCTGTGGAGAGAGAAACAGTTCACAATTTGAGTCTGATATGTCTTCTTCAGAAAGTCATATCAAGTTCAAAACATTAGCCTCTATTTCTCTGTTCACGGACGCTGCCAGGCCTGCTAAGCTTCTTCAGTATTCTCTGGTTTTATTGCAGTACCTCCTGCTGCCTTGCAAAAATAACTCCATCAATGATTAGTACCAAACAGAAGTCTGTTTCTTTGTGGAGAATCTTGTTTCAACAACTCAGGGAGCTGTGTTTATCTGTGTTACAGCATTTCCGAATTAATCTGTTGGCTGGGACAGAAGGGAGAAGGATTTGTATTTAGGTAGCACCTTTCATGACCTCAAGGTGACCCGCATTGCATTCCAGCCAGTGTGGTGATTGCTTTGGATTGTAATCTCTGTTATAATAGCGTTAAGCACTTTGGGGTTGCCTTGAAGCTGGTCCAAAGTGTTTTGCAAATGTTCATTCATTCCATCCCATCTGTGTCCTCATTTGCATGTTGCATAATCACAAGACTGCATATTAGTTATCTTGTTTGTGTGCATCCCATTAAAAAAAAGTGTCATTAAACATTTCTTAAGATGCTGATGCTGTTCACTGAATATTAAACGTTATTTGGCAGTGGCTAAATGTGTGTAGCAAATGCTCATGGAGCCCAAATTAATGGCGCTGTAAAGATCTGACAGTGGAGACAGCAGAGAGAAATTCAAGACTGAAGTCAGCGAAAGAGATGGGGAGATGGAGGTGTAAGACATTGAGACAGATGAGAAAACTGCATTATGGGACAGAGGGTTCAAGATTGGGGACAGTCATGAGGAAAACTGAGTGGGGCAAAAGAGGAAGGTTGAGAAAGAGGAACTGGAAGTAAACGAGATGAATTTTGGGCAGAAAAAGATTTGGTCAGTGGGGACAAGAGATCAAATGCATGCAGAGATTGTCATATACAGAGAGAAATTAAAGGAACAGCAGGTGCATGAAAGGGACAAAAACACATTACTGGGGCAGAAAAAGAACAATGTCAGGGAACAGGGAGAAAACGCCACCCAGAGAGAAAGAGGGGCAAATCGAAAAATGAGAGACAATACAGAGGAAACTAAGTATTCCGCCAAAGAGATGACGGTGAAAGATAAACAGAGTGACAAAGAAAAAGATCAGGATGTGGATAATGTTGCTGCAGAAGATATATGAAGGAGGTCTGAGCAATTAGGAGACAAAAATCAAACAGTCAAGAACACAGGCAAATATCTGAGAGGTATAAAGAGGGATGTATCAAGATAAGAGTGCAGTGAAATCTACAGGCATTGATGTGACAATCAAATCTCTCAGAGGAGTGCAAAGAAATTAAATGTATTGACAGAAAGGGTCAGACAGACCAGAGGAATTAACACTTTCACCAAGGAAACAAGATTTCCAAGCACAATAACATCTTTGAGATAGAAAGACCCTAACATGGAAAGCCCACAGCAATGCAATTAATACGATATTGAATCTCACTGTGTGCAGCACGACTAGTTTTAAAATTTCTAATCCATGTAAAATTACAGATTTTAATTATATCACAGATGCTGAATTAGTTTATAGCCACGTAAGGTAAACAACCACCCTACTCTGGCCACAATTCTGGAGGAAATGACCCACGATTGACAGACTAAGGCAGTGTGGAACTGTTGATTTTAATGCAGTCTGGTTTCTACCTTGTTAATATGCAAATAAGGTGTGGGAGGCTGGCAGCCTTGGAGGAGTGGAGAATGGAATTAAGAGAAGGTGGGTGAGCGAATGAGTGAGGTCCACATTGTGTTGGAATATCTGCCACCACTATGATGTGTGCCTGGATGGGCCCTTGTGGTCTTCAAAAGATATGTGGGAGTAGTTATGGTGGTTCACATGGAGATCTGTTGGAGGCCAGATGAAATCCTCCAGATAAGATTAAGGCTACATTTTTTTGGGAGCTCCATGACTTGAAACACTGTTGTATAAGGTAATCATTCTGAAGGTTGGTGTTGGAGACTTCAAAAATTGTCATCCAGACTGATGATATTGCGTGGTCTTGGGCGGGGAAAAGTGGAGCAAATCCCATGATCCCGATGAAACAGATGTGTGATCAGTGTCTCCTGATGGTCACTATGCTTAACTGGTCAGTGTCACTTGTACCAATCATGCAGTAAACAACATCTTGTTAAGACTAGTATCTCTTTCCTGACAGACTCACAAGTGGTATATCCTCAACCACTGTTAACCAAACAGATCTGCTGGTGACAATTGTCTCTCAGACAATTGTCATCCCCTTAGTGCCACTGCTCCAATCAGGTGTATTTCTTTCTCTTTCAAGCAGTTGGTGACCTGAAGTGCTTGCTCTGCCATTTCAGAGGGCAGTTAAGAGTCAACACGTTGTTGTGACCAGACCAAGTAAAAATGGCACTGTCCTTTCCTCAAGGACATTAGTGAACCAGATGAGCTTTTATAACAGCCTCATGATCATCATTGTTTGATTTTTGCTGAATTCAAATTCCACCATCTGCTCTGAGGGGATTCCAACCTGAGTTCCCAGGACATAGGTCTCTGGATTACTAATTCAGTGACATTGCCACAAGGCCATTGTCTCCTGCTTTCTCTGGACCAGAATTTCTGTGTTTAAGTCCCACTTGTCCCAAGAGTATCAAAACACATTGACTAAGCAATACCTAAGAAAGAAGGATTGGTGGTAACTGTCTATTCTGACAATTAGCTGATAGTGATTGGGTCTGCATCACAGAAAACCATATTTTGTTGATTATTGATGATTGAAGTTCTAACACCCTTCTGCATTGCCTGACTCTTCAATCCCAGCCTGTCTCATTCATGATAGACAGCAGGGGTCCAGTATCTGATATTGCAGGACACCTCATTTTCCTACATTACAATACTGATGATCATTCCAAAATACTTAATTGACTGAATAACACTTTGGGTGGGCCTGACGTCATGAAGGGTGCTAGATAAATGCAGGCTTTTGCATGCAAAATGTGAATCAAATTTTATTTTTCTCTCTGAGACCTAATGTGTTCTAATCTGTCAGAATTGCACCTAGCCTCCTCCTTTTTGCTGCACTCATTCCATTAACCAGCAGTGGAACCTGTGGTGTCACAGAGCTGTCGACAAATTGGAGGAGCCAGTGTTGGGAAATTAAATGAATAATGCCCTTACTATGAAGTAATTAGCTCATTTGTACATGAAAAATTACAGCAACAAATTGCACAGATGTGGCGTCTTTATTGTAGCAAATGTTATCTGTTATTGTTATAACCCACTGCTACAGGTACCTGAATTTAAAGGCAAAGGGGCAGAATGAGATACAAAAATGTGTCAGTTAGCCTCACTTTCGCATGCTGACCCAGTGCCGTTAAACAGAATACGGCACTGTGGTGCCTGTACATCAGACGATCAGAGACTGCCTCAAACCGGCAATGAAATTGGCACAGGACCAGAGGGACCCCTGTGAGACAAAGAGCAGAGACTCGGGATGGTATTGAGGCTGAGGTTTCATTCAAACAGATTGTTGAATAATGAATTGGTTCATGAACAGCCCAAGTTCAGGAGCTGCTTGTGACCTCAGCTGGTTTGTGTGACCTTCTGTCATTAATCACACCAGGGAGTAGTGAGAGGAGGCGGGGGCTTTCAAGGTTACACTTGCAGCGTAGCTGTCCATCAGGTAGATCCATTGATTCTTTCAACTGCTGCGATGTGGACGTCCTTGGGATTGCCTTTCATTCACAAATTAAGGGATCACATTATCATGAGTAATATACTCCATAATCTATGCTGAAACTCATTGAGATCTCCATGGGGAAAATTCCATATTCATGGTTTTTCACAGCAAATTTGCATCACAAACAGTGCAGGATTTTGGATTACCAGGAGAATGCATTGGAGGGTTAGTAGTTTATTTTCCGTTTGCCTCTCCTAGTAATATATCGCAGGCCTCTGTATGGATCCTGATGATAATGTCTTTCAATATGATTGTTATGGGAGACTATTTTGGGCAGCAGCAATTACATAGTTATTTTAATTATACTTTAATCAATCATAGCAAGTTTGGACTTGATATGGTCCATCTCTGGGATAGGAGGGATATGAAAAAAGAGGGCCTTCACAAAATAGAACAAAATCAGCTTCATAGCCCAGAGGTATAGATACTCCCAGTGTACCACAGATCCATTAAGAAGGAATTATGTCGATGTTTTCTAAGCTATTGAAAGACTTTTGATCAGTAAAGAGATCAAGGATGGCTGGGAGAAGTCAGTAGAATGGGGTTGAGAAATGGACCAGTCACGATGAAATGGTGGAACAAACTCGATGGGCCAAATGACCTAATTCTGCTCCTATGTCTTAGGATCTTATAAACTTGTTCAAAGATATTATGACACACCTCTGGAGCAGGTGGGACTTGAACCTGACTTAGAGGTAGGAATACCACCACTGCTCCACAAGGGACCCTCAGAAGGCGCCATGTACAGAACAACCTCGGTTATCAGAACAAATTATTCGAATTTCGGATTATCCAAATAAAATCTCAAGGTCCTGTTTGGCTTCCTTTGTTTACAATCAGATCAGTTATCCAAACAAAATGCCACCCCCGTCTCAGTCGGATAATCGAGGTTGTTCTGTATACTTTTATTAATGCCCAACTCCTAGAAGCTCAGTTACATTGATGCCTAGATGCAACTTACATTGTGATCGGCTTCTCTGAGGAGCAGCTGTCCCTTCAGGCTTTACTGCTGTTTAGGCCTCACACTTTCTCTCTTTTGAACTTGTAGCACTCACTTTCACTGTAAACCACTCGGAGGCCCATTTGTGGAAAACAGTGGACACAGCAACACAGTTATGTATCACATCCTGCATATAGGGTGGAGAGTTTGATGCAAATACATGATTTTTAAGAACTGTACCCTTTAACTAGACCTAACTGTTCATTTGCAATTTCTTTACTGATTGGCTCAGCAAATCATTTCTTTTCAAAATGAAGATGAACAGTGACTTCACAACCACCCCAGTTTGAGGGGATGGGGGAGGGGTGGTGGGGGCGGTGTAGAGATGACAGTGACAGAGATAAATGGGATGAATTCTGCACCTGCATAATTTCTTCTTAATAGATGAATGGTACATTGGGAGTATCCATACCTCTGGGCTATGAAGACCATAAGACCATAAGAAATAGGAGTGGAAGTAAGGCCATTTGGCCCATCGAGTCCACTCTGCCATTCAATCATGGCTGAAGGGCATTTCAACACCACTTATCCGCACTCTCCCTGTATCTCTTAATTCCTTGCGAGATTAAGTATGTATCAATCTCTGCGTTGAAGACATTTAATGTCCCGGTCTCCACTGCGCCCCATGGCAGTAGTTCCACAGATAAAAGGACATTAGTGAACCAGTTGGTTTTTCCAACAATCAACAGCAAATGCGTGATCATCATTCAACTCTTAATTCCAGATTTTTATTGAATTCAAATTCCACCATCTGCTGTGGTGAGATTTGAACCCAGGTCCCCAGAACATTAACTGGGTCTCTGGATTAACAATCCAGCAGTAATACCACTATGCCATCAACTCCCCCAAAGCTGAATTTGTGTCCATTCTGTCTCAGAGATGTACCATATCAAGTCTAAACTTGCTATGATTTGATTGAATATAATTACAATAACCATGTCATTCTTTCTGCCCAAAATAGTCTCCCACAACAATCTTATTGAAAGACATTATCATCAAGATCCATACAGAGTCCTGCAATATATTACTAGGAGAGGCAATGGGAAGAGAAAGGGAAAATAAACTAAAATTCACTGGTCTTTGTGTAAGTTTGAAGTGCTTACGCACAAAAGACGTAACAAAGACTAGCCTACATTCAATTTGTATTGTTGGTGCCAGCAACACACCTCACTTGTGTTGCCAGTTTACTGTCAAAGGTGAAGGCCACTGTGAGTGAGAAATTTACCATGAGATTTCAGTTGAATGAATGGTTAGCATCTTTGCTTTTTGCATCCTTCAGATCTATTGTTCAAATGCCTCTGAATATCTTAACACTGTTTTTGAGAAAAAATATCTTTGACTAAAGTGGTTGTATACTTTGTCGTTTGAGATCCATGCCAATCTCTACAAGCAGAATTGAATGGCATTTGTGAGGGTGTAGTGCAATTGAACCAAATGGGTAATCTGAAGCATTCTGCTGAATGAAATAGTCAGGCTTTACCTCCTGTCAAAATCCACATCATTCATACAGATGTTCTGTGGATTTCCTGTGTTAATTTTACTTTTGGGTGACATGAAAGTCTGGTTGTTTGTCACTTGTCCTTGACTGGGTATGTAGATTCAGAAAAACGAGGGCCTTCACAAAATAGAACAGAATCAGTTGCAAGGGATGGAAGCCAATGGCCGCCACAGTTCCGGGACAGTGACCGGAAATGATTCATAGAAAAGATACTTCATTCCCTTCCCAGCCCTCTGAAAAATCAGACTTTCAACAGTCTATCAATCTTCTTTGGAGGCTCTCATTACCTTTGTCTCGAATTAAAGCAAATTACAGCTGATGCAAAGAGAAAGAGGAGTAAATATTGGTGATTTGAACTCTAATTGCTCCTTCAATAATCATCAGCCACTACCTCAACACTCACTAATAAAGGCTGAAGCATTTACATAGAAACCTTGATTATCCAAAGGACCACGGGCGGGGTATATTTTGTTTAGTTAATAGAATGCTGGATTACCAAATGCTGGATAACATAGGTTAGCCAAGCATTGAGACATTGCATCTTGCTACATAATCTGAATTTCAGATTATCAAGTACCGGATAATCGAGGTTCCTTTGTATTGACTGTTGGTGTGTTTTTCAGATCTTTCAATCAAGTCAGTATTGCATGCTTGGAGGTCAGTTAGCTCAGTTGGCTGAATGGCTCGTATGTGGTGCAATGTGATGCCAACAGCATGGGTTTAATTGTTGCACTGGCTGAAGTAACCATGAAAGTCTGAGATATTTGGAGAGAAGAGACAATTACCTTTGAAGAAGTTGGCCAAAGGAGTAAAGCTTGGGGACTTACTTGTGTTTTTGGAGTTTGCAGCCTGTATCTTCTAATATTTACATGTGTGTATAATCTGACTGAGAGCATGGTTGGTAACAAGTGTTGCCAAGAGGAAGTAGCTGAAATTTGAATTTTTGGCCCCTGTAGCCATGTAGTTCAAACACTGACTTCTCAACACGATTTCTCTCTTCTTCAGAGTAAGTTGGTCTTCTTATTTATCCTGATGGAAATCCTAATACTTCATGTATTACTCTCAAAGTGTATAATATTACTCTCAAAGTGTAAAAGTACTTGACACCCTAACAATGGCATTTTGGAGATATTTCATTTTATTTTCACGGCATTTGTAAGCTTTCAAAATATTAACGAGGGGGTACCGAAAGAGAAAGTGTTTGTCTGACTTGCAGTGAAAACAAGAAGCTTTGAGTCACTGTTGCAGATGAGAACTTTCCGTCCTTTAAGTATTCCTTGATTCTGACTTGGAGAATAAACTTTCTGATCAATATTGAAAGCTGGATTGACTGAATTTGCATTGGTTTAAAATGATCACCCGCTTACTGGGTTCATGGCTTTTAAAACTTACTTATGAAAGCTTCAATTTGGCATCTCTTGGAGTGATATCATTGCCAGAAATCTTTTTCTTCCAAAGATTTTAATATCTATTGACTTTACTCTTTGCTGTTTTCCACCTTTATCGGCAATTCACAGGGGTACAGGTTAGAGAAATATTCAGCCAGACCACTGAAGGATGGCAGTTTCCTTCCCCAAAGGACATTATGAACCAGGTGAGATTTTCCTGACAATTGACTATAGATTTATGGTTATCATTTGACCCTTAACTCCACATTTCCATTGAATACAAATTCCACCACATTCCATGGTGGGGTTTGAACCTGGGTCCCCAGCATATTACCTGGGTCTTCAGATTAGCCGTCGAGCGATTATACTGCAATACAGTCACCTCATTATCAATTGTGATATGATTTGCTGCAGGCCACATGAGGAGGTTAAATTTCGGCAGAACAAGCACCTGAGCGGATTCCCCACCTTTAGCATTGGGTCAACATGTTGTCATAAGAAGCCAAGGCAGAAGTGAGGACAAATAGAGTTGTGTGAGTTTGAGGTATCTGTACCCTTGAGCTGACCTTCACTCGGATGTGCCTGCAATTGTCAAATCCCTTATCTTTCCTGAAGACTTTCAGTAAACTTGTAATCACTCTAAATTGCATTTTCCCCTTGAAGTAGCAAATCAAAGTCAAATACTTATGACTACCATCTAGCAGGTTAAGGTCATTGAATGACACAACGGAAATGTTCACTTCAGAGAGA
This sequence comes from Hemiscyllium ocellatum, assembly GCF_020745735.1. Classification (NCBI taxonomy): domain Eukaryota; kingdom Metazoa; phylum Chordata; class Chondrichthyes; order Orectolobiformes; family Hemiscylliidae; genus Hemiscyllium; species Hemiscyllium ocellatum. Next base: position 70,242,654 of record NC_083413.1, on the reverse strand, counting down.
GAGAGTTATCTTTAGTTTGATGTTGGATGTGTGTGGAGTCATCAAGTCATGCAGCATCGAAATAGGCCACTTGGCCCACCCTGCCTATGCTGACCAACAAATACGAAGCCACACTAATCCCATTTACCAGCACTTTTTCCAGAACCTACTGTGTACTGACATTTTGAATGCTCATTCAGATGCTTCTTAAATGTTGTGAGAGTACCTGCCTAATGCAGCATGTTCCATATTTTTATCTCCCCCGAGTGAAATGACTTTTCCTCAGATCTGCTCTAAAGTTATATTTTTTCCCTTGTTACTGACTGTGAAGATGTGGAACAGTGACGTTCCTGAATCACTGTGGAATTGATCCTGCTTACTTGCTAAGCTGACTTAACTGGTAGCAACCTCCCCACTTATACTGGAGGCTTTATCATAGAATCATAGAATCCCTACAGTGTGGAAACTGGCCATTTGGTACAGCAAGTCTACACCAAACCTCTGAAGAGTATCCCAACTACATTTCCTCTGACTAATCCACCTAGCCTACACATCCCTAAACACAACGGGAAATTTAGCATGGCCAACTCACCTAATCTGCACATCTTTTGGACTACAACAGGTTATAGTCAAACAGATTTATTTGGAAGCACTAGCTTTTGGAGCACTGCTCCTTCCTCAGTTAGTTGTGGAGCAGGAATCATAAGGCACAGACTAACCTGGTATTGTGTGACTTTTAACTTTGTCCAACCCAGTCCAGCACCAGCATCTCCACACTATCTTTTGGACTGTGGGAGGAAACTGGAGCACCTGGAAGAAACCAGGGAGAATGTGCACAGACCAGTTGCCCAAGGCTGGAATCGAACCTGGGTCCCTGGCGCTGTGAGGCAGCAGTGCTAACCAATGAGCCACCGTGCTGTGTGAAGAATCTCATTGTCATCAGTGGCAGTGGCTATCCCCTGACTCAAGGAGAACATCTGTTCAGTTGGGAATGCCTGCCATGGATCATTCTGGAACTGAGCAGACTGATTCTTGTCCGACAGATCTCTGGGCTCACGGGGCAGGAAGCCCCTTGATGTAATGGATCCAGAATGCAGGATTTGTTTTTTCTGTCCATCTCTGTCACTGTGCTGCCTCATCATTAAGATGCTGTGACTCGAAGCATGATGCAACACCTTGGAAAAATTATTGCCATTCTAAATGATTGATAACAAAATCCTACTGATTATGAAGGTCAATGTTATCGCACTTTAAGGGAGAGCTTCACAGTGTCTTTAAGTCATTTTCTTTGCCCTCCTCAAAAATGTTAGTCATTTGTGAGCTGAGAAAAGAGGATTTGGGTGGGGGAGATGCTTTTCTGGTATCTGGGCTCAGCAATCCATGTCATCTTTTAGGTGCTTTTCATGGTTGTTTGTGGAAGGATTTGGACATTTGTTGGTTCATTCACTGAATCTAGATGATGTGATCAACAGATTGCTGATAGAATTTCTTTAGTTCTCTTATGTATTGATCATGCAGTTCAGGTCATACTGGAGTGTGGTGATAGTGATTGTTCAGTGTCTGAGATTTTTGTTGACTTGTTTTGGAGCTCCTGTTGTCAGAACTTGCTACAGGAGTGTGTGCAAACCTGATCTGGCAATGATCTCGTCAATGGACAGAAGTACTCAACATATTCCAGTCTCTTTCCTTGAATATTCATTGTTCATGGTGCGTTGTTGGAATATTTGGCTGGCCAGGTATGAGTTTTGTATTGGCAACGTTGTAAGGTCTGCCATATTTTTCTTCTGTGGAGTCAATGGTGGGAGTGACTTTGGAATGCTGATCAGAATGTACAGATAAACCAATGGGAATGGGAGTAACGTTGAAAGACAGGCTGAGTTTCTCCTTTTCAGAACTGAAGGTTCACTCTTGGTAAGATTCTGAGATGGGTCATTGTTATCCAGTTCTGTGCACACCTCAGTGCACACCTCCCCACCCTCGTGTTGTCACCTCCATTCAAATCCATTCTGTCCAGTGTCAGTTCTTGAGGTCATCTTGGTAACAGATTGCAACACAGAATCAGGCCATTCAGCCCAACAGGTCTGTGCTAATGTTTATGCTCCACATGGGATTTTTCCCACCCTCCCTCATTGAACCCCATCCATATATCCTTCTGCCTCTTTGTCCTTCATTTCCTTATCTAGCTCTCAATGAATCTATGGCACTTCCTTCAACGTCTCCTTCTGGTAAAAGTTGTGCAGGGAGGAAGTTTCTTCTGAATTCCCTTTGACTTTATCAATGACTGTCTTATATTTCAAGCTTTTCAGAGATGTTCTGAATCGAAATTTAATCACGGTCTAAATATTTCCGGTCATTTTGTTTTCCTGTCACTGTCTGTCACGCTCCCTATTTTTTTCCATGCTCCCCACATATTTACCCTTGGGATTATGCATCCTCTGAGCAGAGGCTAGGGATGATCTCGCTATCTGTTAGAATTTGTTTGATTTCCTCTACCTTGACTGAAAGTAGAAAATTCCGATAGGCCCGGTTACTGACGTGTGATTCTAGAACTCAGTGCTTAATGTCCAAACAATGAAGATGCAAATTATACCTTGTTATCCCTATCACTTTCATTTAGAGCCAGAATGTCACTGATACTACACAGTAACATGCTTTAAACCAGATCTAGCATCTTCAGTAAACAGTGGCTCAAAGATGCAAAGTGCCTGTAGCATACCACTTAAGTTACCACTTCATGCTATATTAGGAAGTACTTATGTTACAAGCAATCATGATTACACTTGCGTGTGAATGAGTTTGTTGCAAGTGAATATTTCACATTTGTAGACCATTAATAGTTAACACTCGAACAGGTCTCTGCACTTAATTTAAACTGGTTTATTTCACATAAGACTCGTATGTGGACAAGAGGCTCCCATTGCTTGGTTTTGTTTTGCTGATCACACCACTCATATAAACTTGCTGAAGGAAACAAGTTGGGTTGAGGTTGCCAGTGCTGTATGAGGCCTTTAGGATTGCATGTCAGCAGTTCAAGCTAACCCCATAACTCGATATAAAAATAGCTCTACTTGAAATTTCAATTTAACATTTATTGGCGAGAAACCAGAAGCTCTGTGCTGCACTGTGTTGTATGATACATGCTTGAAAAGACAATGCCAGGGTAATGAGGAAAGAACAGGGTGTGGGACCTATTTGGGTGGTTGTTTCAATGAACCAGAGCAAGCACAATATGCTGAAAGGCCTTCTTTCTATGTGCTGTGTGGTTGTACCTGCAATGGAGACACGATGACTTTCCATGTGAATTAAACTGCAGCATTATGTGTTTTAAGAAAATCCATTTGCCATTATTAGCAGCATATGTGTCAACTAAATTGATTATCAGTTACGTGCAGCTTAAAAATACATTGCTGACCATTGTGGTTTGTGTGCCCATGGCCAACACAACTGAATGTAATTGAATCTGTGTGACATTATATTGGCCCAAGCTGGCTTATTCCACTCTCAATTCAGCCTGGTGAGTAAGCGACCTGTTACAACTTCATGCATTCTTGGCCCAAACTGGGTAACAGCATAATGTTGCCCTTGTCTACATGTCGTGTATATTTTGTGTTAAAAACATTGTTAATCAGTCAGATGGGTGCATTAGCCATGGAAGATTTATTCACGCAGGAGAGAGGCATTAATTTTGAAAGCAGCAATTTGCCAGGTTTTCCACTCATCGAGAGAGCTCCATGTGACAATTGGCTCTTCTAAGCACCTGCCAATGCTGCATTGAGAATGCCCTGCATTTTGCTGCAGATTGCATTATGGTATATATTGTATGATTTGCAATTGGTGCAAATGTGTGAACGAACAGGGTATACAATGTTGTTTCAAGTAAATTGTATTTCACTACATCCAATTGTTTGCGATTCATTACATTGTGCTTTACACTCTGCTATGCAGTTGTGCAAACTAAAAGTATGGGTCAGCTAATAAATTCACATGTTGATTTGAGTAAAATCCCCAACAGAATTTAGCTGCAATTCTCCTGTTGCTCCACGTGTAATACAGTGCTGCCTCAAATGGGCAGGAATTGGGTTTGATCCTCTTACCAACTCTTCAATGCTTCCCTTCCCCCTCCACCACCTGCTATAACTATTTACCATTTTTCCACACCCAACTTTAGGTTCTATCTGTGACTGACTATCCCCTCCTTTATTTCTGCACCTTTGTTATTCAATTGCTTTTTGTCTTGCATTCTCTCACAGCTCTCTCCCTTCAGTTTTTCTTCCCTCTTCTATTTTGGTTTCACTCCGTTTGGTCAATGGAGTTAATCTCTTCAAATCTTCTAGCTCTGATGCAAAGTCATTGAGATGAAATGTTGCTGCTTGGCCCGCTGAGGGCTTCACACATTTTCTGTCTCGTTTCTCAGTTTTCAGCATCCATTTTAATTTTGATTTCAAGTCTGTTCAGCAGTTGAGTCACTAAGGTTGTACTTGGTGCCCCAATCTGGGCTAAGAGAGATTTGCTCAGTGCTCCTGGAATTGATTTGAACTCTGTCCGTTTCCAATGGCAATGGAAAACCTATGGTTTGTCCAGCTTGAGTGGTCCCATAGTTCAGTGACTCACCAATGCTTAATGTGGTTCAGGTCCACGTCAAAACAATGATGTGGGCAGTGTATGTGAGGCATGTGCCTGTGAATCTGTGTCCAGACAGCAGTCATGTCCAGGGTTGGACAGAAACATTTCCTTAACAGCTCTCCAAAACTATCACACCTATTCCCACTGAAAAGACAGTCTCCGTTCTCCCCATAAGCTGACTTTTACTTTCTTCTCTAAAAGCCAACTGAAGGTGTTACAGTTCTGGAAGCTGGTGTGAGAAGAAGTGCCATTGTTCCAACATTTCAGTTGCACAGTTCCCTTCCATGCTTGGCAACAGAACAAAAATAGTAATGAGAAAGATCTTCAAATTAAGCTTGTAGGAAGAAAATGGCCTGAAAACATCATGACAGTAGACTGGGAACTATACACCTTGCAAAATCACTGCCAAAGCTTTTTTTTAGAATTTATCCTTTGCTGGGATTTGCATATCATTGGCAAGGCCAACATTTATTGCCCATACCTACTATCCCTAAATTTCCCTTGCAAACGTTCTGTGCGCTATCAGAGGGCAGTTCAAAGTCACCCATATTTCTGTGGGTCTGCAGTCAAATGCCAGCCAGGGTAAGGATGGATGGTTTCCTTCCCTCAAGGACTATCAGTGAACCAACTGGGTTTTTATGAGGTATTGATGATAATTCATTATCACCATTTCTGAGATGATCTTTTTGTTCCAGATTTATTAGTTCAATTTAAAATACACCAGCTGCCCAATTGGGATTTGAACTCACATCCCTAGATCGTGAGTTTGATCGTGAAGATGGCTAATTCACTGACTTTACCACTCCTTCCTACATTGTGCACATGACAGCTGAATCTTCATATACCATTCAGAGTCCAACATCAATTGGCTTCTGCCTCACCTGTTGAAAATATTTCAGCTGATGGTGATATTTAACAACAAGTTTACATTGCCGGTCAGCATTTTCCATCTGGTGACCGTACAGCCTTCTGGACTACATATCAAGTTCAATAAATTTACGGCCTGAGCTCTCCCATGTCCTTACCCCAACCTCCACATACCAGGCCTTGTTATCACACATCCTTGTTATCCTGATGAAGGGCTCTGGCCCGAAACATCGAATTTCCTGTTCCTTAGATGCTGCCTAACCTGCTGTGCTTTAACCAGCAACACATTTTCAGCTCTGATCTCCAGCATCTGCAGACCTCACTTTTTACTTGTTATCACACAGTCTGTTATTACGCACAACCCATTATTTGCCACTTAATTCACGCCCATTAATGCCTGTTCACCCTCCTAGCCAGATTTTTATCCACTCTTTTGTCTGTCCAACTGTGCTTCAGTCTCTTTGGGCTCTCTGCCCACCTATCATTTACTCTTTATCCCTTCACCCCACCCTATTTTCTGCATATAAACCAACAGTTTCCTCACTACCATCAGTTCTGAGGAAAGGTCATTCAACTTGAAGCGTTAACTCGGACTTCTCTCCACATGCTGCCAGACCTGCAGAGCTTTTCCTGCAATTTCTGTTTTCATTTCTGATTTCCTGCATCCATTGTTCTTTCAGAATTACGTTGCAGGTCTGTTGATTCCATAGGTTTTGTGATATGTGCTAACTGCAGGCCTCCGAAATCCACCCTATGTTCATCACAGCATCCATTTCACAATGGCTGCCAAGGTAGAGAAGCAGACAAATAGACTGCCTGGGTTACAAGGAAATGGGCATTCGCCATCTCTGCCCATTGTTAACCATCACCCCTTGTTGCATTGTCCCCTTCAAGAAATGCCTGCTGGAATTTTTTTTCCCCACCAATGGGGCAGTTATTGTGTTTCACTGCTGTTAAAGTTGGAGCTAGCATTGCTGGCTCTTCTGAAAAATAAAGAGAGATGACATTCAAAAAGAGTAAAACAAATTCTCACACTTAAATATTTCCCTTTTTATGTCCTGAAGAAAATAAGCAGAGTTTTAACCCCCAGTGTGATCGCACAAGCAGCAATGTAACTAATGATCAGAATTAATCTGACTTTGGTGTTGGCTAAGACAAAAAAAAATGTCAAGCCATTGAATGAACTACTTGCTCTTCTTTAAATTGCATTGCAGTTTTTTAAAATATATATTCACCTGTGAGGGCAGGTAGGCTGCAAAAAGATGCCATCTTTGACAGCGTAACATCCCTCCATTACAGTTCTACAGTGGCACTGTCAAATCTGATGATTCACTGAAGTCTCTGGAGGGTGGTGGGAATGGAACCCATATCCTGCTGACTCAGGGGCGAGGCTGTCAATAGGTGAGCCAAGTTTAAGACTTGAACCTTAATTGGTAGCCTTTTGAGATGAGGTAGTTATGAAAACTTTAGTTCCCCGTTGCTGCATTATGTTCATTTGTATCTTGCAGTATTTTTAAAGGGGTATCATCTGTAACAAATAAAGCTGTTTGGCAAAACCTTTTTGCTTTATTTATGAGCAGTGCACCGGCATAATTCTCTTTTGAAGTGGACATCACTAGTACATAACACTGTGGTGACAAAAATGGAACATGTTTACTCTCCTAAAGCACAAAAGAACTACTATAGTTTCCTATGTACATGTAACTGGTGACTCGGGGAACGATACCTAACATTTTCTCCTCCGTATATTCTGGGTTTTGTATTGGCAGCAGTGTTGATTTTATGTAAGTACTGGTAATCTATGGAGAAATACTTTCACAGTGAAAGCTGTTGGAGACTGCACTAGACATTTCAGGGAATGGATGGCAGATAATTGATTTCTGCTCATGAATGTGTTTTTCAGATTCGAATCTTTAATTGCTGAAGTCTAAACAAGAAGAATGACCTCCCCTTGCCAATGGCTTGGCACTTTGGGTTCTCAGATGATTGTAGAATATTTGTTTTTTATTCATCACGATACAAGGGCATCGCTGGCTGGGCCAGCGTTTATTGACCTTTTCAATTGCCCAGAGGTTAGTTAAGAGTCAGCCACATTGCTGTGGATCTGGAGTCACATGTAGGCCAGACCAGCTAAGGATGGCAGTTTCCTTCCCTGAAAGACATTAGTGAACCACATAGGTTTTTCTGACAATTGATGGTCATCATTAGACTCATAATTCCAGATTTTAAAAAAATTGAATTCAAATTCCACCATCTGCCATGGTGGGAATCAAACCTGTGTCCCCAGAATATTGATTGGATGGCTGTTTCAACAGTCCAGCAATAGTACCACTCGGCTGTTTGAAGTGTTTGCAATTTTTAAAAGTTGAAAGTGAGGAAGAATGGTTTAGTCTAACAGGGATACCTTTCCTACAATAATGTGAAATCCAGAGCACTGTGTGGGTGAAAGGAGTAGGACTGTTCAGGTACAGAACTGGATGCTATGATGGGAAAATCTGAATGTTGAATGGGCAGCACAGTGGCTATGGGCAGCATGGTGGGTCAGTGGTTAGTACTGCTGCCTCACAGAGCTAGGGACCCGGGTTCAATTCCAGCCTCAGGCAACTGTCCGTGTGGATTAGGATGGTGGATAGGGTGCTGATGAAATGGCTACTTTGTCCTAGATGGTGTCAGACCTTGACTCTTGTCAAAGCTGCACTTGTTCAGGTAAATGGAGCATGGCCTTGCACTATTGATGCATCTTGTGGATGGCAGATAAGTTTTGGGGAGTCAGGAGGTCACATGCTACAGAGTACCAAATCTCTGATCTGATCAGTGGTTAGTACTGCTGCCTCACAGGACCAGGGACCAGTGTTTGATTCCACCCTTGGTTGACTATCTGTGTGGAGTTTGCATATTCTCCCTGTGACTCCGTGGGTTTCCTCCAGGTACTCCAGTTTCCTTCCACAGTCTGAATATGTGCAGGTTAGGTGGATTGGGCTATACTAAATTGCCCCATAGTCCAAGGATGTATAGATGGATCAGCCATGGGGAATGCACAGATATAGGGATGGTGTGGTGTGTAGGTGATGGGGAGTGGGTCTTTCCTCTGGGTGCTCTGGTTTCCTCCCGCAGTCCAAAGATGTGCAGGTTAGGTGAATTGACTAAGCTAAATTGTCCATAGTGTTCAGCGATGTGTAGGCTAGGCGTGTTAGTCATGGGAAATGTCGAGTTATGGGGTGCGGGGATGGGATGCTCTTCAGAGGGTCGACATGGACTTGTTGGGCTGGATGGCCTGTTCCCACACTATAGGGATTCTATGATTGAAGCGGTGGGTGATGATGGTCTTTTCTTATCTCCAGGCATCTCCTTGCCATCCATTGATGTCTATTCCCAGCGGCTGACAATCTGCTGTTACTAACAACGTAACCATCCCACAACATAAATAGATTGCTCAGAAACTGTTCAGTATGACAAACTCTGTTTCCAAGGGCCTACATTACATCAAGACAATGAACATAAAGTAGTTCAAAACAATATAACAAATTCACAGAGAGAAAGGACTTGGGTTCGGAAAAGCAATCTTTGATTTGACAACCAATGGCTCTCGGCAGCACTCTGGGTATCTCTCTTATGTATTTGTTACATGCAGGAGTTTCAGAACCAAACGTCGGTGTCAAGTATGGGATGGAAAGATCGTTTGTGTATTTTGTTCATTTATTTTTAAATACAGACATAAACACATCTGAGAAATTCCAATGGGCCAAAGGAGCACAGTCTCTGTGGGTTGAATGTTGTAGCCTGGAAGCAGCTGTTAACTGTCTGAGAGAAAATTAGTTATTGCAGAGAGCACTACAACCCATTTCAGTCAGTGCACCTGAGAGTTTAGGTTCTTCCTTTGTGACTTTTTAAAAACCTGTTTGTCTGTTTTTGAATATTTTTAAACTGTGAAATCAGTCTTATGTAAAAGACCCTGATTAAATATCTGTACAATATGATACAAATAATCTGCCTCTTACTGCCTTTAGTTTCTTCCTGGATGCCACTGTGTTTTCACATGTTTGTGCTTTTTAAGAGGAGAGAGCATGTTTACCTGTTGATTTTGATGTGGATGCCATCATTAGCAGATATGTCTTCCAAAAGAGTCTTGCATGTTCTGACTGACCCCCTCCAGTGTTGCCATTTGGTCAATGCTGTGTTGTCGAGGCTGTACACTATTGCAATGTCATTCTGTAGCCTACTCTGCTGTTTGGGAAGGACAGAGTAGGATTTTCATTCAACTAAGAGTGCATGTATCAAAGTATTCCATTGATCCAAAAAAAACCGATTTCCTAGCGGATTCAGTTGCCTCAATGCACAACTGGAGAGATCCAATGCTGTTGATCTAAGAACATCAGGAATAGGAAAAAGCGCATTTGTCACAAGAGCTATATCTATTTCCTTCTTGAAACCACACTATATCTTGGCATCAACCAGCTTTGCTGGTAGTGAATTCCTTAGACTATCTGTCAGTCCTAAAAGGTTTACCCTTTATCCTTAAACTGTAGCCCTACAGTTCTAGACTCCCTGCATCTAATCTCTCTGGTCTAGCCTGTTAGAATTTGGTAGGTTTCTATGAGCATCAGGCAGTGCCTCGTAGTCCAGTAAACCCTTTGTGGATTTCCTCCTTCTCCTCCTGTGTCAGGGTAAGAAGATGGCAGAGCTTAGTAGAGACACCTTCTGTAACCAATTCATCCTCATCAAAGAAGGAAAGATGGCCCTTTTGGGGAAGATACAGGAGACAGATTGGTGGCAAGGAACCACAATGGTGCAAGAGACAGCTTCTCAAGGGAAGATGGGATAGAACAAGAGGGGAGGAAAAGTAAATCAGTAACAATTAATTTTTAAGAAGCTTTCAGCTATTTTCAGATAGTTGAAAGCTTCAAGTTGCTATCAGTTATGCATGTGATTCATTTAAATACATGTACCTCTGAATATACAACTCCCTCAAGGCAGGCATGCTCTGTCATTTACAAATGAGGATTGGGCACTTGTGGAACAGGCTAGAGAATTGTTAGATATATGTAGCGAAGTAAGCGTGAAACACTAACTCCAGCAGAAGAGGTGTCTGTGAAACAAATTGAGAAGATCACTTTAAAGTCAGACTTTGCTCAAAGCTGACTCAGGATATAATATTAAATTATACTGAAGAAGTAGAATCACAGCATATGACTACAACTAGTGAAGTTAATTTGGGACTAGTGTCAAATAAATTCTTTATCATCAAAGAGCGATCATTCATGTAGGGCAACATGCAACCAGAGTAGTGGATGCAAAACCTCTTTAATCTCTTTGGAAGTAATTGGCTGCTGAAGTGTTGTGAAGGAAGGATATGGTATTAGGAATTCTCCAGATAGCTGCACTGAGGTAGGTTAAATTATCTTCCCCTCCTACAATTACCTTGTGATCGGAAAGTGCCCTCTGGCAGTTGGAGATGGTGTGTGTTCAGAGTGTTAGCTGCAGCGAGTAACCCTTATCCTGGCAGGGGATGGAAGCTGAAACATCAGGAACGGAGGTCTCCGAGCTGCATAATATAAATGGCTGTGCAGCAGGAAGCTTTTTTTTAATGAGGGCAGAGATGTGTTTACGCATCAGACTTGGAGATGTGTGATGCACCTGAAGTATGCTACTTAATCCCAGGATTCTTCCCATCATCTTTTCAGCAGCAATTTGTGCATTTCCACTGGTGCCTAATTTGTACCTCACGTGAGGAAGGGGAGGTTGGAATGCAACTGCATGCACAATTTCCCAATTACAAATCATCAGCCAGCAGCCAACCTATCTCCAAGGAGGCCAGCAGTCTCCCACTGAATCGACTGAGCTGTGAACTAGAACTGCTGGAAAATTGGATATCTGACAAATGGACAGCATTTGAATCACATTCCATCCCAACCTTACATGTTGTAAATTCTATTTTTAAAGGGTTTCATCCGTGCAATGGTTGGATAGAATATTAGCTGCCATTGGGAGGGTGGGTACATGTATGGACAGGTTAAAGCCCTGAGAAGTGGCTTCTGGTTGGGGAACAACAGGATCCCAGTGCAGAAACTAGCCATGCATTGCCAGATATCAAGGTAGTTGTCAGTGGACAGACCCCTGGTTCTCTGTCTCCATTGGAGTCCTGTGTTCTGTTATGCAAGGTGAGAGCAGACAACCGTGAATGTTAGAAATATGTTACATGGAGAGGAAGAAAGGACAACTTTTGTGGTGATATTCTTTTATTTGGGAGACTGGTAATTGACATTCATTATGCTATTGGACAGCAAGGGAGACAGTTAGACTCTTTCCTGTTTGAGATTGTCATTGCTGGCGCTTGAGTTGCACAAATATTAGATTAGATTTCCAACAGTACAGAACAGGCCATTCGGCCCGGGAGACTGGGCGCCTCCTAGCAGAGCGCTTTAGGGAATCTCCGAGATACCCGTACCAATCAACCACACCGCCCCATGGCCCAACATTTCAACTCCCCCTCCCACTCTGCCGAGGACATGGAGGTCCTGGGCCTCCTTCACCACCGCTCCCTCACCACCAGACGCCTGGAGGAAGAACACCTCATCTTCCGCCTCGGAACACTTCAACCCCAGGGCATCAATGTGGACTTCAACAGCTTCCTCATTTCCCCTTCCCCCACCTCATCCTAGTTTCAAACTTCCAGTTCAGCACTGTCCCCGTGACTTGTCCTACCTGCCTATCTTCTTTTCCACCTGTCCACTCCACCCTCCCCCTGACCTATCACCTTCATCTCCTCCCCCACTCACCCATTGTACTCTATGCTACTCTCTCCCCACCCCACCCTCCTCTAGCTTATCTCTCCATGCTTCCAGCTCACTGCCTTTATTCCTGGTGAAGGGCTTTTGCCCGAAACGTCGATTTTGCTGCTCGTTGGATGCTGCCTGAACTGCTGTGCTCTTCCAGCACCACTGATCCAGAATCTGATTTCCAGCATCTGCAGTCATTGTTTTTACCTATTCGGCCCAACAAGTCCACACCGATCCTCCGAAGAGTAACCCATGCAGACCCTTTATTTATCCCTGACTAACAAAATTAACACTACGGACAATTTAGCATGGCCAATTCACCTAACCTGCACAACTTCGGATTCTGGAGGAAACCCATGCAGACACAGGGAGAATGTGTAAACTCCACACAGACAGTTGTCCGAGGTGGGACCTGGCGCTGTGAGGCAGCAGTGCTAACCACTGAGCCACCGTGCTACCACATTACTTTCCTTTCATTAGCTCAAGGCAAATTGCTGCTTATTGACAGGTACAACGTCAATATCTGAGGTGATTGTGAGGTTGAGCATCCATGTTGTGTGTTCAGATGGGAATACGAGTTGATGTCTGCAGACAGTGGAATGGGTCGAGCTACAAAATGTGCTTTTCTGAGGGATGTGCAAGAGAATGTTGAAATGCTGTCTCGGTACCTGAAAGTTTTATCCCTGATGTCTTCCTGAGGTCCACAAACCTGCCGAGGTACCATATCCAGGTTTGAGCAATCACATTACTACCACTTCATTGGCCATTTTTCATCCACATCTGCTTGTTTTAAGAAGGCTGGCCTTGGGGGGCGATCATCTCATTTCAGGCTCGCAGGTCCCATAGAAACATCTAAGTAGGAGTTCAAGTGGGGGGCTCGTAGTGATGGGTGAAGGCAGCTTTGCAAGGTCACCTTTCCAATCCTGTGATTACTGCAGCCTTAGGAATCAATCTCTAATTCAGCCATTCTGATCCCAGATAGCGCTCCTTTAACTCGGTATTCTTCCTTGGACAGAAGGTATGACTTTGCCCACATTTTCTCGGATTGGGAAACCTGGAGAAGGATGTAGATGTTAGATCTGAGAGAAAAGGAGCATTGCAAAGTCTGCTGACAGAACAAACTGCTTCCCAATCTCCTCCTACATCTTTGGTCAGAGTTGGTCTACAGAGGCAAAATCCCACCTTTTTGTTTCAATCTTTTCATGTAATATATAACTTGTTAGCGCCTTGTTTCACAGTGCCTGGACAGGTGAAGGAGTTATCAAAAAGGCAAACCAGAAATGGTTTCCTGATTAAAAGTGGCATCAGTGCAGGCATTACCTGCACTAGAGATGGTGAACAGATCTAAGTAGACAATCTCTTTTCATTTTCTTTTTCATTAATCTCTAGCCAGTCACAATGTCTTAGAGTTGCCTCAAGTCTCGTGGACAACAGATACGACACAGACAGAAGTTAGATTCTGGGGCCATCCTGCTCTCTCCAGCTTGGTTTCACAATGGGAGGTGTATAGTTGAACCATGTGGAGGACGTTTGAAACTTTATTTGTGGTTTAGTCAGGGGGTTTCCGGAAATCATTACATGTACTATGCTTAATCTATAGAGCCATCAGAGAATGTCACAGATCGTAACGAATATTTAAGAATTCAATTTTTCTTGCAGAGTAAAGAAACTGGAATATTCTGCTTGTCACATTTGTATCAGTTCACTTTTAATTTTTTTTTACTCCTTCCCATGTCAATTTATAAAAGAAAGTTGATTAATTTGAATTTTTGATTCTGCGAGAATGAGGCATTGCTGTTAGTGTAGAGAGACAGGTTTCACATTGAGCTCACATTTAGTTGTGATAAGGCTGTGCAGCAGGGACCATCAAATTGGAAGCATCATTGGAAAGCCAAACTCCACACGCAACAGCTGGGTGTTGGAACAAGATCTTTGTGGTTTTGCCTTGTTTGTGACAGCAACTCACAGTTGTTGGGCAGATCTTAAAGGACACATGGATAACTGCCGTGGCCAATTTGGAGTCTCAGTCACTTGATGGCGTGAGATGTTTCCATGTTATCCATTTGGTTGTTGGTCCTCTTAGTGTCAGTGTCCCCACCTGATTAATGTCACAGACCTCCTGGGTTTGTAAACATGAGTCATGTTTGCTGTATTTGTTTAATGTAACAGTTTCAGTATTTTGGCCTTTTGATCAGAGCTCAAATTCACAGAGGTTTCTTCTGCTGGGAAAAGCAGAGGGCACCAGACAACAGGGTTGACCTAGGCATAGTTGGGTGACTGAACATCGCAAAGTGGTGGTGGACAAGCTAAGGTGGATGAGCAAGGATGATGCAGGACAGGCGAGTGCAATATGTCATAATAACAGTTATCCTGGCAGGATGAATATAACCAGCAGCTATAGGGAGCAATGCATTTCAGGGAGTATAAAGGCTCAGAGATTGCTGGAATGAAATACCTTATGAAGTTCCACATGACTTGGCTGGTTTTTCTCATCCTTCAGCTGTTCTATATTACAAATGGCTTTAAATGAGTATAAGAGAATGACAGCACCAATTGTCTCCTTTTTACCAGCAAAATTTGAGAGAGAAGATGGTCAAGTGAACAAGAAAGAATAAAAGTCATTAGAATCAAACTAGACAATGGAAGTCTAATGAAAAGAGGAAAGAATGTAAACTGAGTGTGTAAAACAAAATGAAAGAAAAATTGGCATATGTACCAAGTATAACTTTCTGAGGTGAGTTTAATTCTTACTGTAGTGCAAATTTTGAAATTTCTTGAAACATGCAGAGGATAAAGGCAAACTGCTGTTTTTAACAAGGCCGATATCAGGGTGATGTAAGATCACCCAGCAATTTATAGTGATTCACAACTCACATCACATCTTTCCATTGTCACCCAGTACTCAGTAATAGTGGAATTCACAGTGAACTCACCATTGTTTATCTGGGAAATAGTGTAGTCAGTGCTCAGTGTGATGGCCAATCTTTACCTGCACTTCCCTATGTTGCCATGAGATTCTCTTTCCAAAAATGTACTTTATTCACAACATTTCTCAATAAAAAAATTACAAGAACATTTTAACTTCACTTTTATAGAATTTACAGTAATATTCACCTTGTTCTCATACAGCATGTTCCACTGAATTTGATTTTGAGGGACTTAATATTTACAAAATGCATTCCAAGTCAGGTGTACATCCCAAGCGTGAAAACAATTCAAATTACAAATTATGCAAAAGATGTAAAAGCTTCTTCTGTGCATTCTATTACACTCTGAGGTGCCTCAAGACATTTCCAAGAGTCTGTATTTTTGATGAGATAGAGTGCACGGGGTTCTATAGTTTCCAACCTCTCGCTATGACTGAGAACCTGAGACATCTACTTTCCCCAATGTGCATATTCAGTGGCTGTTCCAAGCTTCAAAGCATCCCCCCCATTTATAGCCCTGGATATTGGAATAAAACAGTCTGCCACACTTGGTTGAAGACCATCAAGTTTCAGATAGACCAAAGAGCGTCTTCTAAAGAGTTGATGGTTCTGGCGCTGCAGTTGATGTTTGACTTGGTGTTCCTCCCTGGTAACAACTGATATAGCATGTCACAAAGAGCTGCTTGGGTTGAACCTTGCCCAAAGCCACTGCATCTCTCTCCAAATCTTGTTTACAATGGTACATTGAACATGGAGGTGGCCAACAGTTTCTTTCCAACCTCGAGGGCAATGTTCAGAGGATGTGAGACACTTTGGGCATGTAGTGAGGATCTCACAGGACTGATCTTTCTCATCATCATCTGTATATAGCATATATATATATATGTATAGAGAGAGAGAGAGAGAGAGAGAGATATATAGATATATATATAGATATATAGATGCTTGTTTATAAGATCTGGCAATGAGGCATTCTGCCACAGGACTTTGTTAGGGGGATAGTTGGCATGACATGGTGTGAATCTCCCAAGATTTACCCAGTTGTGAGAAAGCACCTTTTCGGTGATCTCAGTCATAATAACTATGGAAATTGGCTCAGTCTATACCTCCTCTTGTTTCCGAGGACCTGTTCTCAGATGCAAGAGGGAAAAAAGGAGGATGAATTATTAGCTCTGCTATCCCATAAATCGATTCGGTCACAAATTATGCTTCACTTGTAAACGACAGCCTCTTGGATAAGTTGGGGACTGCTAAAGATAGGAACCCTTGGAACCCTGTTACAGCAAAGGAATCCTAAAGCTTCAGTGCAGGGGTGGGAGAAAACAGCAGGGAAAAGAAATGCATTGAAGTCTGTTTAGATTTGAATAGAATTATTTTTCTTTCATGTTAGCAAAGGGAATTGTGTCTCTTTAAATAGACAGATTATTTGAGACAGAGAATTATTTACTTGGGTTTGTTAGTCCAGCATCTTAAATCTAGCATGGTGGCCATGAACTGTGTTATTTCTCTCTCACAATGGACCGGCTTCTGGGAACATGAAGCATCGAGCGGTTTTCTCTTTAAAATTTTATGAGTATTGGTTGGCGTGAATTAACAGTTGCATTGCAGTGGGAAAATTACAACGGGAGTCATCTGCAGGACAGTTGGATTCTGCTTCGCCTAGCTGTGGGGAATGTTTACAATAGAGGAATTGAGAACTATACTCTCTGCGTCTCATTTTACCCCTTCCTGTCCTCTTCCTCTCTCGTCCCTTCTGTCATCTGACTTCTGTGTCAGTATGTCAAGTGCCTTCCATTGTCACCACAACTGTCCAAGTGATTACGTTAGTTTCTAAGCTATTGTGTGTCAGTCTCTGCTCGCTGTTACTCCTCCAACATTTAAAAGGCATCTTGCCCAATGCTTTTAATGTAAAGGATCAATGTGTTTAATAAGTGTTGGGAGATTGCACTGATGCAATTCTTTTCTGTGCCATTTAAGGGTCTATTTTGTTTTTAAGGAAAACCAATCATTCTGTCAGCATGAGATTTTTTTTCAATGTCAGGTAAGGTTAATTTTGTTAGCAGCGGGAGGCAAGAATTCAACACTAAACCGTTGTTTGTTTCTCACCTAAACACAGACCTCCAGTTCAGTCTCTACTTTTCTGATCCCACGCTCTTCAACTCAGCCTGCCACGACTTGCAATGGTGCTGCAGGGACACCTGGAATAGGCAAGGATCCAGTCCAAAGGCTGAGTGAAAAGTGAGTGCAGAGAGATCGAGAAATAGGAATACTGCCAGTTTGGTGTTTAGGTTGAGGAATCATGGGCACAGTATCAGATGCCTTAGACCTGCCATTTATGATGGTGAGGAAGTTTTTCAGTTGAAGTGGGAAGAAGGTAAAGAACTATATGGCCAGTTGTTGGATTATCTGTATAGAGATTAGCCTAATACTGATCATGTGACTAATATCAGAGACACAGCAGCATTTATAGAACTGCAGGAAGGAAACAACCAATTTAATTCAGTTATCCTTCATTTTCGCACTAATCCTATTTACACAAACTTGCGCTATTCTCATGTTCCTTTCCACACATGCCCTTAACAATGTAACCCATTCTTAAACGTTGACATAATTTACAATCAGCCACTTTCATAGTACATTCTTCAACTTCACAACTCATGAAATGATCTCTCCTCTGGTCAAAGTTGCAGGTCTAATTTCATTTATGTCCTTTAATTTTGGACCCCTGAGCAACCAAACACCATGTGTTTCTTCCCGTGCTTACTGGTCTCTTTAGCACTTTTACATTCATAGTTTTTTAATCTCATGTCACAGTGAAACAATGGCAATGAGTCAAGAGATGGTCTATAATCATTCTGAATGATTTCTCAAGATGAATACATGTATATTATGACACTAATACCTACTGGAACACTCTTGTTTTTTCTTCAAACGTTTGTGCATTATTGTTGTCAGGTTATTAGTGAATGATACTCATGCCTCCTTCAAGACATTTCAAGGTTGTATTTGCCTTGATTTTTGCTTTATTGAAATGTGGTTAAACAACTGTCATAGATAGTAATAGACACTCAAAATGACCTCTGACCATTTTTAAATGAGCCAGCAAAGTGGCTACACAGATGACAGGGATTAATGGATGGCTCTCGTGAACAGGTACTATGGTTGGTTACTTTATCCTAGCCTAACGGGGTTGAAGTCCAAAATGGATGAGACCTAACAACACAGCACAAAACTGATCTGAAATCTGTTGTGAGGGATTTCCTGGACCATGAGGGCTCATGGAGGGTGTATTGCCATCCTGCTTGTTAGTGTGGGGGCAGGCTTAATTTTTTTTGATTCTCATTATTGCATGGATTGAAATTCAGTGAAACCTTTCCATCAAAGTCTGATTAACCTTTTACATCCCCATTTCTAATTTTGGGAAGTATGAATTCAAATGCCTCCCTTTACTGAATGGCGGCCTCCATAGTCCTGTTGCCCTCCAATACATAATTCAGGTGGATACAGGTGTGTTCAACATACCAAACAATAAGAATGACTTCACCTTGACCATTAGTTTGATTCTTTTTATATTTTCAGTGGAACTGTAGGTAGGAGAACCGTATGTTTGAGATGGCATGTGTTCTTATAATATCAAAGTACCTCAGAATTATAGATTTTGCAGAGTTTATTGGATCTCCTTTGTGGGCCAGAGAAGAGGAAATGTGGTCTTCAGGTCTGTGTGAGGATTCAGAACATGCTGAGAGTTCCCACTCTTGTCTATCTTCTCCTCTCAAAGGACTGATTCCATTCAAATTGTTATAATCCTCATGGAGAGCAATAACTTTCTCACAGATGAAATTTCCAGTATTTGACAGAAAGGACAAGGATTTGCAGTTTAACAGTTCAATTGTACCAAACTAAAAGCAATTAGGATCAGATCTCATTTAACAATTAATGGACCAAACTAAGGAAAATATACTCACAATGACTAATTAAAGAGCTGTATATAGCAACTTATCTTTCTGCGGACTGCACCTTTGGCAGGTGTCCTAGGTTACTCCCAGCTTCCTAGCAGGCTGATTTCTGCCTGCCATTGCCAGTTTGAAACTCCTAGTGTACTTTGAAAATCATTCCACTCGACCTGTTTTGGAGAATTGACTTTCAATAAGCTGGGCCCAACTGGCAACATCTCGGTTCCTTGATTCTCCAGTTGTCATATCAGCTTTGTCCCCTTCCTTTTAACCAGACAACCAATTGTTACAATGTTCTGTTCGATTTTTCAATGCAACGCAGTTCCCCCTGCTCTTCACAGTAGTATAATAGTTGCTTTCTTCCTCTCTTTCTTAGCCCAAATGTGCCCATCTCCCAAAAGCATATCATCCCTTTTTCAAGGTGTGAAAACTTTGCATTGCTTTTTAGTAGGTTTTGGTTTTGATCTTTTTCACCAGGTGAAGTAGACCTGTTTGCAGGGAGATATCTAGTCTGATCATCATTCATATCCACAGCATTCTATTTCACCTTAGATTAAAGGAGATATTTTCAGACATAACCATAAAACGGATTTGGCTATGAGAGAAAAAAAAGATTGGATCGCATTCTTGCCCTTGCCATGGTTGCTTGATTTCATGTTTTCCAGCATCTTGCTCCCCTCAAACCGAGGGTCCGGATAACTCATTCACACCAAGGTGATAGACAGTCAGCATTATTCTGACCTTTTTAAGAAAAACTTTTGTTTCTGTTCAACACAGCTTTATACTTCATCTTGAGCGGAAGAATCGAGATCAGGAACTCATCAAGGCAAAATGTACAGCAGCAGGTTCATTCTGTGTTCTGTCACTTCTATTCCCAAGACTCACTCTGCTTTAAGTTAATAATGTCTCCACACTTTTGTACTAGTCTAGTGAGCGTCGATCCTTCTCTTTTTTCTGTCTGGACCGTAAAGGTTAACACAGTGAGCCGATTAGCTTGAGATTTCATAGTCCTTACTTAGTGCTTTTTACATTTCATCTCTAATCCTATCCTATCCCCTTGTTGACTGTTACTGTGCACTGTATTTACCAGGAGCAGTATTGGTTTGGCTGCCATCCACATTGTCTAAATGTAAGACTTTCTGTGCAGCACTTGCCGATAATGATTAATTGATTTTTTTTTTCTTTTCTGGTTGAATGCTTTGGGTTGTTGTTGGACACAATACTGTAGGTTTTGATTGCTGATCAACAGAACTAGAAGAATCTTATCCAGTAGCATTTAGAGAGATTTTGGACTTTATTTGATTCCCTTCCCTCAGAACCTCATCCACATTTTCGGAATCTGACCCAAGGCCAGGGACTTGCCTTCAAGCATTGGGTTTTCATGTTCGATTTTCTCTCTCTTTGCTGCTGTACATTTAGTTATCATAGGCTTTTATTGGTTAAACTACAGGGGTGACACTGTGTTGCTTCAGTGTCAGCAGGCATTAAATATGAAGTAATGCAACAAGTGCTCTCGGCCACGACAAACATAAGTAATAATTATTTGTGCACAGAACAAATAATAATTAAGTCATGACAATGTTGAGCTAATCAATTGAACCCCCTTTATCAGGTTGCAGAAGGTGTTAAGAAGGCCATGTGCACCTAGCCAGAACCATCTGGACAGTGATAATGCTATGGAAGAGGTGCAAGCAGCCAGGAAGACCATATATGACTTAGGAGTCCTCCACATTAGAATCATAGAATCCCTATAATGTGGAAGCTGACCATTCAAGTCCACACTGACCCTCCAAAGAGCATTCCATCCTGACCCACCCCCTACCCTGTCCCTGTAATCCTGGCTTTCCCATGGCTAAACCACTTAGCCTGCACTTCCCTGGACACTATGGTAAATTTAGCAAGGCCAATCCATCTAATCTGCACATCTTTGGACTGTGGGAGGAAACTGGAGCACCCGGTGGAACCCACGCTGACACGGGGAGAACGTGCAAACTCCACACAGACAGTCACCCGAGGCTGGAATCGAACCTGGGTTCCTGGCTCTGTGAAGCAACAGTGCTAACCACTGAGCCACCATGTTGTCCCTTAACTTCCTAGTTTGGTGAGGTCCATAACAATGTTTTCTAACTTAGCTGCCCACCTGTGCATACGGAGATCAAAACTAACTAGAACAGGGGAGCGGTTTAATTTCAATTCTTTGGGTTGATTTCACCTTTGACATTTAGGCAGAACCTGATACCTTCACTTTAGAAGCTCTGACCAGTTGTTTAAATCCAGTCATAGCAGCACACTGAGCCTCATTATAATGTCTTCCCCAAACACTGTCACTTACAGCAATGCAGCATGCTACAACTGCACTCTGTTGCTGGGTTATGGTAGTCTCGAGGACAAGTATTAAACTCTCAGTCTTTCCATCTGAGTCTGAACTGGCTCAGTGGCTGAAATCTTGCTCCTGGATCAAAGGGAGAGGGCTCTCTATGTGTAACCAGTCTGCCAAGAGGAGCTGGATGTGACAGCAGGCTCTTCACTCACCTGTTAGGTGAATCTGCAGTGCTGTTGTCGCACTCAGTGCTGGGTCATTTGCATTTAGGATTTTGGCTGACAGCAGGAGAGCAGGGCATTTGTCATCTGTAATGTGAAAGCACCTTAAGCGCTTCATAAACAAAGCAACCCGACAGCTGGTAGATGGGATTTTTCTTCCGCTCCACTGCTCTGAGCTCCCTGTTTTTTCACCATTCATGTACCTGACACTTAGCGGCCTGATCCCAGTTTCCCCCCCCTCTGTAATTGACTAGCTGCTTGTATTCAGTGGAAGTCTGTTCTGTTCCTTTCCAGACTTCATTTCCACCAATTAAATTTTAAAATTGATATCTTTGGGAAGCAGAGTTTTGAAAGTATGTGCATTTCATTGCATTTCAGAGGTCTAATTCACTGAGTGATGGAGGTGGTTCGAAACTGGGTGCTCTGCTTTCAAGCAGTGAATGTCTGATGACTTTGATGAATGAAAATAAGTCAGCAGAAGTTTAACATTCATTTTCTGCACTTCAATCCAATCCTCCTGAATGAATCGACTAATTGGATATTCTGAGTCTGGCTCAAGAAGAAACATTTTATGCTTATTTATGCATCTGACCCAAGGTCTTTCCTACTCGTGAGATTAGTTCACAGTTGCATTTAACATGTATTTCAAGAAAAATACATTGCAGCTGTGATACGGTTTTGAGGCACAATTTGTTGTAATACAAGTAAATCTGCCCACAGCTATGTACCAGAAGCAACACTGGAATCGATAACTAGGCAATCCACTTTCAATAATGTTACATTCAATCATTTTAAGAAAAGTGAAAAGTACTATAAAGAAATCCACTTGGACATCCAGCCAGTCTTGGAGAATGCCCTGATGAATGTAAGCAGATGTCTCTTTAGCACAAGATGTTTTGTACCTCAGCCAGAAAGAAATCCAACTCTCACTTGAAGAAACTCAATGACTCTGCATCCACTGGTGCTTGACTGATAACTGTTGGTCGACAGAGAGTTAATTGCCATGGGAGCAGAAGCAGCACCTTAGCCTACCCACCATGGTCAATTCTCCAAATACACCAAGGTTCAATCTAGCCAGGCAAGCGGTAAAAAACTTAATAGGCAGCTGTATTTTTCCAGCACTGGTAGAGATGAAGATTCTGGTCGTTTTGTGATCAAACCTTTCCAAATCACTGGCTAGACTTCAGCTGGAGCATGGTGTCCAAATTCTGGGCACTTTAAGAATAGGGTGTAGATGACCTTCACTACATTGGGTACCAGAGACTTCAGTGCTGTGGACGGACTGAAGAAACTGGGATTATTGTTGTTTGAACACAGAAGGTTAACAGGAGAATGGATTTGAGGTGTTTTAAACCAGGACATGGAAAGGAAAAATTGGATATTTTCATTGGCAGGGGGATCAATAACTGAAAAACTTAGATTCAACATAATTGAGAAAAGGAAGAGGCAGATGAAGAGAAAATGTTTGTCCACCAAGTTGCTATGACCTGAATATACTGCCTGCAAGAATGGTGTAGCTAGATGGATTAGTAACTTTCAAAAGGGAACATATATTCGAAAACAAATATCGTTATGGAGTAAGAGCAGATGAGCAGGACCACTTGGATGGCTCTTTCCTAAAGCTGGGATGGACACGATGGGCCAAATGGCCTCCTGTAGTGTCTGATTTGATGACTTGTTTTCTCTATCTGACCAATTTTCCATGACTTAATTCCTCTACTTGGCATACGTAGTGGAAGATGGCAGTGTCAGTGAATACAGTAAATTTAGTTTTGTAGCCTTTTTTCCAATTTGAACAGATAGAGACATATAAACATGATTTGTGAAATGGACTCATTTTGAAGTAAGTGGCTCTATTTCAGATGTGGCCAATGAACAGCTGAAAGTATTGCACACCCATTGCACCGTTCCTACTCTGCCAAAACTGTTTGCTTTTGATAGCGTTTGATATGCTCCCATATCCTGTGGGGGAGGAGGTGGGGCAGTTGACGTTGCAGTGATTCCTTGTTATAATATGCTCCCCATTGCGAATATAACCCGTAGAGGAGCACAGAGGCTGGGCAGGGCTTGTCCGATCAGAGCACAAGCGATAATGTGATTAACTGTAATTTGTTGCACACCAGTTCTTCCACAGGCTTTTTGTAATCAAATTATTCAGAATCTCCCAGTTTCAAGTTGAGAGAACCAACATGTCACGGAAGGTAACACAGTGTCAGCTGGTTGACTGCGGAGCGAGAGCGCTCTGCAAACCAATTAATAAAACAATTAATTGAGTATTGAGATTGCTGAGACAATTAGCCAAATGGCATTCCTTCCTGCACGGCTGTTCTTGCAGCAATGTGCACAGACTTGTCATAGGAACAGCCGCTCCAGGGGTTTCACTTCAGTTTTCCTTCTTTCTCCAGCATAGGATAGAATGTGAGGGGTGTACGGAATAACCAGGATTTGCTCGGGGCTATAGTCTGAAACCAAACCAATGACTTGACTGACCCCAGGCCCACAATTCGAATGGAAAAGGACAGTCGGTCAGGCAGCATGCGAGGAGCAGGAGAGTCGACATTTTGGACATGAATTCTTCATCAGGAATGTTGGGGTGGGGGGGATGAGGCCGCCTTCTGCAGTCCTCACTTTCTCCCACAGTTCAAATGAGACTTCCAATTTCAATGTTACTTGTGTTACATAAACAACTGTATGATAAAACAAAATTTGACACCATTCCATGCCAAGATTTTCTGGCCTGACATGCGGGTGGTGAGGTTTGTCAATCCCAAGGTGATTTGGGAAGGGTTTTCAGTGTTTATTTTCTGTTAGCTGTCAATTGAATGGAGTACTTTAGTAGTAGCCAGCATTTCATTGACACTACAAAAGGATGTTCCCAACAGCTGACTGACTTAATTTTCACCGCAAGGTCATGTTTGGCATGAAGGGCAGGCTATGTTTGGAAGGGACAAACTGATTGAGAATATGACACACTCAGCAAGCGATTGTGGCCCAAGTTTAACTGCTGGCCCACACCTCAGGACCAGTGTTTACATGCCGTTAAGTAAGTAACCAAAGCAATCAAGTGTCCTGGCCAAAGGCTGGGAGCTTCTGCATCAACATCCGCAAGATTGGTAGCCTCCAGAACCCTACTTGACAATTTATCAAGTCCAGGGACTATCATCTTCTGGTGCTGCAAAGTTTCCACAGTTGCTGTGCATTGTAGGCAATATCAGCAATGAGTCGTCTAGCTATGTAACTGGACTTTCCTTGACCCTAGAGGTAGTGATGACTGCAGATGCTGGAGAGGCAGAGTCGATAAAGTGTGGCGCTGAAAAAGCACAGCAGATCAGGCAGCATGTGAGGAGCAGGAGAATCGACATTTCGGGCAGGACCCTATTGAAGGGCTTTTTCCAGTTCCACACTTTATCAACTGTTTCCTCGACCCTACACCAGAAGATGATAGTCCCTGAACTCGATCTCTTGTTGAGTTGGGTTCTGGAGGCTATCAATCTTGCGGATGCTGATACAGAAGCTCGCAGCCTTTGGCCAGGACATTTGATTGCCTTTGGTCACTGACTGTTGCTTATTTAACAGCTAATCGACATTGGTCCTGAGGTGTGGGCCAGCAGTATAGAAGTTGGACCACAATTACTTGCTGAGTGTGTCATATTCTCAATCAGTTTGTCCCTTCCATAAATAGTCTGCCCTTCATACCAAACATGACCTTGCAGTGGAAATTAAGTCAGTCAGCTGTTGGGAACATCCTTCTGTAGTGTCAACGAAATATACTTGGAGAGGGCTCACACACTACCCGGTGTTGGCCACAAATCTTGTATTGAAATGAGACCAAATAATGGGCCAAAATAAACTTCTGGGTGGATCAGTTTACATCTCTTTCTGTCCATCCAACCTTCATCGAGTTAAATAATTAATTGCCTCATCTTTCAATTTCGGTCATTGGCTTTGGGTTTGAGTAGACAGTGGATTTCCTGTGGTGGATATGGTTATTGTACCGTCTGACTGTGCAAACTGGACAGCATTTTTCCTGGTTCCCTTCTGCTTAACCATGTGAACTGCAGGGTCTCCCATTATCTCACTTGATGACCTTGGTCTTGAAGAACTGATAAGCCACACAAAGCCCCTTATCCCCCTGTGATCCATCCAATGGTCACCAACATAGGGAGGAGTCGAAATGGGAACTGTATGTGATGCCACCATTTTAGTAATTGTGCCTCAAGCTGAAAAAGAGCAGTTTTGGTATCTCCGCTAAAGTAAGTAGAGGGCACATGTGCTGCGAAGAAGCATAGGTTCAACTTTATACAGGCAAGCCACAACTATAATGGCAAGAAACCGCTTGAAGAATACACTATGTGCAGTACTTTTCTGTCACATCATACATTTGTGTCCCACCTGATCTCTGAAGTGTGTTGGTGCTTCATTGAGTCTTCTACTGTACAGCAGAGCTATCCTGAATTTCCACAAAAAGTAAGGTCAGGGTGCTGTGTGGCACAGTGACACCGATTTGACTGGAGAGAATTCAGTCTGCCCGAATGCTCCTCCCAATGCCAGCCTGCCATCCTGGCAGGGTCCCTTCCACCTCGTTTTACATCCACTACCCAATACCCAAGATCCTCATTGGATCTCTTTCTCTCACCGTGATGGCCATGACGGCAATCCCTTGCCTTCTCTCAGGACAGGCCTCTCCTACCTAAAGCTGTGAAAGAATGAACAATAGGTGAGTGACAGGAAAGAGAGAGGAAACAGATGAGATAAACAAGAATATCAAGGAAGCTGAGGAGAAGGGAGCAACATGGACAGTCCAAGGAGTGAAGTTGGATACAGGAGAAAGGAACACATGGGAAGGATGTGTCCCATTCCCTCTGACGTTTAGACACCCCAGGGAGGAGAAAGAAGGAATGTTGTATTTGGCCAGGCATGAGCAATGCCATGCAAGATTCATTGGTTAGGGCCTTCAAAGAGCAAAGCATTAGTGGTTTTGAAACCCATCTTACAGAGATTATTTAAAACTTAGTTGTCTAATGGTGATTGTTTGACATGGCATCAGAAGGAGGGGCAGGAAAGAATACAGAAAAACTGGTGACCTAATTTACAACTGCTGTTTTAATGTGACGTGGACATGCACTCAAATTTAGATCACACAAAGCATTGGCAGCATGTTACCCACATTCGTGTCTGCCCATACCCACACTCCGATTTACAGTGTGTGTCTCCCATCTGTGAAGCAAATGGTCAGATGATAAATATGTGCTAATTGTTGTGTATACACTACCTCCTGTGTCGAAAAATGGCAGCCAGGTTTATTTTTAAATCAAAAGAATTGCCTTAATTGCTACATTCTGTGCAGTCTATCTTCATTTTAGTTTTTTTTTGTTCCGGAATTTATGAGTGATCTCCCTTAATGAATCTCTGCCCTCATTATGACGATGGCACATCACTGTGATGCTGCTGCATTCTACAAAGATTTGTGCTTCCAGATATACGTACCTCATGTTGTCAAATGTTCATTGGCATTCCACTCCCTGCTGTGGCAATATTGACTGATTTGACAACCATTTCAATTTTAGACAGCAGTGCTGCCTTTGAGGATCTCCACTTGAACCAGTTCAAAAACAGTGTTGTGAAAGAACTTATCAGAGGCTGGGACCTTTGCTGTCATCTTGGCTTGACTCATCTCACTCTTTCTGGTCTCAAATCCTGCTATTAAACCACATGACTTTGTGGCCAGCAAGCAAAGGATTGTCGTCCGTGCCAGTCTATACAGGTGGTGCACATTTATCAGGTTGTCCATTCACTCTGCACTTAACTGTCCAGTGGCTGCTCTGTCAAATCCAGAGCAGCCACTGACATGGCTGAAAGAGCACAGAAATAATAGGCAAATATAAGGGATGTATTACTGCTGTAGGGTAGAATGCTATTCAAAGGAGAAACAGACCTTCATATTAATCTTATCAGAAAGTCTTCATTTTGTTTGCATCCGTCCAGCAGCATCTGATGCAATGGAAATTGTGCTAGAAATTAACAGTCTGTTATATGTAATATCATTTGGGGGAGAAGGACCTGGTGTCTACTGAAATAAAGATTTCCCTTTTAAAAAACTCTGCTTTGAGTTGCGTGCCTCAGTCAATGAGAGAGTTCAGGTCTGGAATCCTCAGAATGTGCGGTCGATTCATTTTCTGTGCACCATGAATTGTCATTACAGTCAATGGTAAGGATGGCTGAGAATAAATCAGATAGTGAGGAAACATCTCCTGGCGCAAAGCTATTTAATGACCATAAGCATATCACTGTCCTGCACCACTGACTGAAGCTGCTTGACACAGTCTTGATAAAATGTAAACATTTTACCTGCTGAGAGACTGCAAACAAGCTCAAACCTATTTTAGTTTTTGAAACCACTTTTTTCTACAACTGCCATTCAGACTCAGTATCTGTAACCAACCAATTGATTGCTGGTCTTGCGGTTTTTTTTCCCCAGAAGCCTGGCAATCTATGTTGCATTGATAGCCTCCTGAATCAGAGGTGTGAGGAATACTTTGGCACTCTTTGTGCATTAATTGGCACTGTGAGTACAGGAACTGACTCATTCTTAAAATTTCCCACGCCTCAGCACCACATCCCCACCTTTCCAAACACAAACTCAGAAAACGCATTGCAGAATTAGAGACTTGCTTTTACATGTCCCCAAGCAGCTCCCTCAGCCTCACGATGCCATTCATCACTTTGCAGCCAAAGACACGTGATGTGTAGTTACAGATTTACCATAGAACATCCAGTCACCAGTTTGTGAAAATTAAGTGTTCTAATTGAACTAATTGAGAAATAAATATTGGGAAGGACACTGGAAAGAGCTCTCTCGCCCTTCTTGGGTATAGTGCTATGAAATCTTTCTGTGAGAGATAAAACTGCAGTTTAAGGTTTGATCCAATTTTTTATATCTCTGACAGTACTGTGAGAGACAGCCAACCAGGTTTGTGTGCTCAATCATTTAGAGCGAGACTTGAACCCACATCATGCTAACTCACAAACAAGAGTGATACCACCAAGTTGCAAATCAGAGAGGAGAGCATATCATAGTTAGAAAGACTAATATGTTCCCTTTTCACCTTTCTCTCTTCTTAAATTACACTTTCTATAGGCTCTCGCAACCCTGTTCAAGGCAGTGTGTCTTAAGTGCTCCCATCCTATTCAACGGTGGGTTCAGTGTGGAGAGGTCATAGATACTTACATCCTTACGTAAGCACGCGTGCACCTGACATTCCTGCACATTGATGTTTCAGAATGCCAGTGTTTCTGCTGAATCTGTCATTCAATGCCATGCCAGGAATCAAGCCTCCAGAGTTGTTTGGCTCAGTCACATACAGTTGCTGCATCACCTCTTGAGCCATGTATTTTCTGGTTTCCTTTGACATTGAATCCCTCCATTAGATCATTGACCTATAACCACAATTGGGATCCAATATTTTCCAAGAGCTGGCAGGAAATTATAACAGCAAATGCAAGCATATGAAGTGCTGCAGTCTGTAATTCTAGACCTTAGAAGCAGTAGAAGCTTTCTAAGGTTTAAGTAATTGAATTTTCTGTGCAGACTACCTGACAATACAATTAGTCAGTGAAATGCCTATGTTAGTGATAGATCATGTATTAACTTGAATTTGCTACAACATATTGAGTGCCTGTTTCTAGCATTTGTTTTTTTTAAAATTTCTAAACATTTTGACCAATTACTTACTGAAAAGACTCTCTGTTGGCATTATTGAATGGAGTTAGAAACAAGAGATATGATGTGGAATGGAGAAATGAGTCTGGCTTTCTGGTTGTCATGGGGAAGTGGTTGTAGATAATTTTCATTGTACTGTTGATCTATAGGAGATTGAGAAAGGTCCTTTGTGACACCTGGAGACTATGCAGTGCACCTGGCCCTGCACACAAAGATTAGCCAAAAGACGTCATCTCTAACTCACCCCAACTTTATTTTTTTTTGTCGTTTTGAGATCAAAGTTTATGGAATTTGAAATGCTGCACAAACTGAAAAATGATGGTCTATTTTTTTCCACCACCCATTATTCTTTGCAGCTTTTTTTTTGCAAAGTGCCTTGTGTTCCTGATGGACTGCAGGCTTTAATGTAGATGTGGACAAAAGACCTTTATGGTATTGCTTGACAGACTCATAAAGGAGGCTGGTTTCAATGAGATCAGATGGTGGAGATAAGTTGTGTCTAAATGCACTGAATATGCAGTGGATAGATCGCAAAGATGCGGATAATATGGATCAAAGGATTTTTAGTTAAACTGCTTTTTTTGCATTATTTAACTTTTCTTTCATTTTCATTCAGATTGGTGGCTTAGAGTTGTTATTGCCAAGTACAGAAGTGTCTGACAGTAATATCCCATTACCATTATATGAATGAATCTTGTTCTATGCTGTGCTGGGGATACTGACATTTTCTCTAAGCTGAAACCTTATACTAGCTTTTAAACATACCCTGCATTAGAGTGAGCTTTGATGTGATTTGACGTACTGTAAACTTCCCACATTTCCTAACCTGACTATCTAATAAGTATTGACTCTGTTTTTATGTTTGATGAAATGTGATCTGCAAATAGGATATTAAGTAATATGATTGAACTTTACCTATTGCTGTACAGGAAATAAATTTGATTAACCCCCTTGCAATTGATAGGCCTACATTCTGGCCAGTTTTTGAACTAGATGAAAGAGCGAATCTGGAATTAATCTTTAGAATAGAATATTGTGGCCGTTTACCTTCAGATGACATTGCACTCATACTTAACAGACAAGGTGACAAAGCGCTATGCGTGTTTGGCATTGGTCTTTGATCAAGAAGACCTGTCTTAAGTTTTGACAGGATTGAGGGGTTTTGAATATGATAGCCAACTATCATGCAGTCAGTCTGCTTTCCAAATTGATTGCTTGCATTTATTGATAGAAATCAGTAGTTCTCCTGCTCCCCAACTCCCTTTACTCCCACCCAAATCTGTTGCTGCAGAGGATTAAAATTCTCATATACACTGAATGGGTGTGAATTCGTCACCTTGCCTTTCATCGAAGGACAGAGCCAATAGTAATAATAGTGAATAGAATAAAAGGATGTGTGTGTGTGAGAGAGAGAATGAGTGCGAGAGACTGGTCCACGAAACACAATGGGAAGAAGGAAGGATTTTGTAAGTAAGCTGTGAGGGAGAAGGCTTGTACCAGTGTGAACTGTTGGCTCAGGACCATCAGACTGATGTGAACTGGAAGAGACAGAGATGAGAAGGAGGGGAACGCTAGTATGATCTGATACGAGGAGAATCAGTTCCATTGTGGTGGGTGGCAGGGTGAGGGATGTGTGGGTGGGACAGGGGGTGATGTTGAGAAACAGATTGGATCAAAAATGTCAGCAAGGAAGAACACTAACAGAACTGATTGTGGAGATAAAGGGTGTCTGGAGGAACTGATGAGAAGGTGAGGCATCCCATTGGAACTGATGGAGAGTGTACAAAGGCAAACTGGATAGATATGTGAGAATGGTGCCTCTGTGAACCATAGGGAGAAAGAGAGAAATGTTCTCCCATGTCACTTTGTGACCTAGTTAAATTCTGAAACAATATGTAACTGTGTAATGTGCTTGTCTAGGTTGCCCGTGATTTCCCCACAACTCACGGGGGCGATTCTGTGCAGATTTTGTCACAATGACCGACTCTGCACCTGCAGCTTCATTTACGACAGGCCTGTGCCCCACTGTGATGCCAGTTATACTTCATGGGTGCACATTTTCAGGAATCCTTTCTGGAGCTGTCAGGTTTTGCTTGATCTTTATACATGAGATACATTTAGACAGTTACAGTCCAACTTCTGGTGAGTACATGCCCATAGCATTAAACTGCCCTTAATTCAGCACTCAGTTTGCTCAAAACTGGCTACTTCAATCCAAGAAGCCACAGAATGGCTGATGTGGAAAATTGAAAATGTCACACTGATACATTAGTGTATGCTGTTCTGAGATTTGGCTGAGGCTCATTATTGAGCAGAGTTGGCAGAGTGAGGAGGTCGTAACTGAATATACTGTTCCTGACCTGGGAATGCTTGGTACTGGTGTTGAGCACTCAAAATAATAAAACATTCTACTCCTCAGCACTAACCTCACTGGCTTCGATGACCAAAAAAAAAGTTAGATGCCTCGAAGGCGAAGCTAGCTCAAGGCATACTGCTGATTTAAAGTTTGAACAGAAAAACTAATGAATCAAATAAATGCCTTTTTAAGACAACAAAACAGCAAAATTCCCAAGTCCCAAGTAATGAAGTCTTTGCAAAACAATGGCTCTGGCCAGATGATTTGGACATCATTCCCCCAATGCAGAGTGTATTGAGTGCATTAGAATTGCTTTCAGATTATGCCATAAGTTGCCACATGACTCCTGAATAATATGATATTGTGGCTATTGTATCAAATTGCGGTTAGCCCTGTTTGGGGGTGTGTAGAATTTGGAATACACACCCTCTCTACTGCTAATTGGTGCATTCTATTGATATATAAACTTCAGGTGCTAGCTTATGTTTTATTTTGAACATGGGACAAGAGGCTGATTGGTTTGAAAGATTGTTGTTTGAGGGAAATTATAAATTACCTTAGTGGAGGCAAAATATTTCCATGTCACGTTTGTTTGTGGTATACTGTATGGTATGAGACTGTGACAGTTTGGCAGTGACCTGGTGTGTTTTGGATACATTAGCACATAAGTGGGTCCTAAGAATATGATTTGGTGAGCCAGTAATGTAACAAATACCAACATTTGTTCTTGTAATATTGATGTACCATTAATGGTACATCATTACCCACACACATTTAGATTTTTTTCAGGGTGAATATTCATTTGAAAATCATTATTCAATTCCCACCAGAACCTTAACTGAAAGTAATCTGATATTACTGCTGTTATATTAAGTTTCATAGTCCGTATACAGATATACCTTTAAGAGATACTGTGATGTGCATTTAGTCTTCAGGGTATTTTGCAGGATGTAGCAATGCTTCTGTTTATCCTCCTAACATAAGTCATCAGTGAAGTCATGGAAGGTATGGCCAAAAGTGTTATCAAACAGCACTTGCTTGGCAATAACCCGCTCAGTGACGCCCAGTTTGGGTTCTCTCAGGGCCACTCAGCTTCTGACCTCATTATAGCCTTGGTTCTAACATGGACAAAAATGCTGAATACCAGATTGAACATCAAGGCTGTATTCAACCAAGTGTGGCATTCAGGAGCCCTAGGAAAACTGGAAACAATGAATTTCAGGGGACAAAGTCTCCGCAGGTTGGAAGCATACCTGGCACATTAAAGATGGTTGTAGTTGTTAGAGGTCAGTCACCTCAACTCCAGGACATCTCTCCAGGACTTCCTCAGCGTAGCGTCCTAGGCCCAGTCATCTTCAGCTGCTTCATCAACGATTTTCCCTCCATCATAAGGTCAAGTGAGGATGTTTGTTAATGATTGCACAATGTTCAGCACAACTTCTGACTCTTCAGATGCTGAAGCAGTCCATGTTCAAAAGCAACGAAATCTGGGCAACATCCAGGTTTGGACTGACAAGTGGCAAGCAACATTCACGTCACACAATTGCCATGCAATAATCATCTCCACAAAGGACATTGTAACCATCACACTTTGATATTCAGTGCTGATACCATTCCTGAATCTCCCTGCAATCAGCATCCTAAGGGGGGGGGCGTCAACATTGACCAGAAATTCAACTGGATCTGCCATATAAATACAGTGACTACAAGAGCAGGTCAGGCGCTAGTTATACTGTGCCAAGTAATTCACATCCTGACTCCCCAAAGCCTATCCGCCATCTACAAGGTAGAAGTCAGGTGTGTGATGGAATACTCCCCACCTGCCTGGATGGATGTAGACTAAACAAGACTAAGAACCTTCACGTCATTCAAGACAAGGCAGCCAGTTTGATTAGCACCAGATCCATAATCGTGTACTCCCTCCACCATCACAGCAGTGTGTACCATCTACAAGATGCACTGCAGAAATTCACCAAAAATCCTAGACAACATTTTCCAAACCCATTATAGCTTCCATCTCAAAGGACAGATACATGGGAACATCCTCACCTGCAAATTCTTCTCCATGTACTCACCATCCTGATTTGGAAATATGTGGCTGTTACTCCAGTGTCACTGGGTGAGAATCCTGGAGTTTCTTCATTAAGGGCATTTGAAGCAACCTCCAGCACATGAACTGCACTGGTCCAAGAAGGCAGCTCACCATCACGGGCAGCTAGGGTCAGGCAACAAATGCTGGCCAGCCAGTAGTGCCCACATCCCATGAGCGAATAAAAAAAAGCTAGGTGTGAATAACATGATACTGAAGAATCTCAACAAATGTTCATTATTGTTGGCTGCTATATACAAACATTACATTGACAGGCACATTAGTATCCACATTAAGGGTAAGCTGTGAGGTTACAGACAACAACATACTTTCAATAACATGTCATGCTTCTGACAGCCTGAGTGAAGGTGGAGTCTGAGATCTTTATACCCTCACGTCAGTTGCTGTGATACAGTGAAGATGTCATGAGCATGTTTTGCCAAGCTACGCTGACAATGAGACACAACATAAGTGTATTGAAGTCCCTGTCGATCTCTCTAGTAATTCAGGAACCCTGAATTTGGGTTTCCTCATTGAGCCTGGATTTGAAGAGTGCGAGGGAGTCTGTATGATGGCTGCAGAGAAAGACCTGCACTGCACTTCACACCCTTCCTTATTTCTTGTCCAGTTCCCTTGAGCACGCACATAGATATGTGTTGATGGGTGGGCCCCAAATCCAATCATCTGCTGCAATGTAGCAATCCATTGTCTTAGCCAGAAAATGTAACTTCTGGTTTTGAAGAATTTAATGGATTCTGCATTGTATCAAAAATATCATCAACCAGCAGAGAAAAAGACTCTGAGCTTCACATTACATCTGGTGAGAGATTCATTGTTGTATCGAAGTAATCAGACTTTAAAACTTTGTGGTTGGATGACAAAAAAGAAATTCCTTCTCAATGTGTCTAATTCAAAGCAACCTGCAATGTGCTGAGGAAGTGTTTTCAGTTGACCTGAGAAGCTCTAAGGAGAGCACTAAAGTGAATCCTACAGGGAGAGTGCAGTGGCCCTTCTCCTTAATGTTCAGTTTGCTGCTGAATACCATATGTATAAGTAGGCTATTACAGCTTTATCACTCATAAAAGCACAACTGAAATGCACCACTAGTTCATGAGGTTTATACCGCATTTGGCAGTGAAATGTAAACTCAAACCTTCCCAACCAAGCTGTCATCATATATTACACCATTTTGTGCGTATGTACTTTTAGGTGAAGGTCATTTTAAATAGTGTTGATAAATCTCAACTCAGCTGAAGGGGTCATGTGCAGGGAATGGCGATGCAGCGGAAACTGGTACAAAAAGCCATCAACAGATGTGTGTGCAAGCCTTGTCAGTGTAATGTTATTGCAGATTTATTTGCCCTCTGCTGGTGATACTTCAAGAAATTCTGAATATATTTTCATTTTAGTTCTATAAAAACTGGTTATAGACAAAATCCTCAACTCAGTATTGCAGTGAAATCTGAATCCTCCTATGATGTGATCCAGTCTTTATATTCCCCACCACTGACACTGATGTAAACTTAAAATGCATTAAAACCTCTTGCACAGAGTCACACTGAGCAACAAGGACACTTGTCTGTATAGTCAACTGATCTCAGTCGGGTGTTGGTAAGATCATTATAATAGCCTTTGCACCAAGGTCAGGAGGGAAGAAACTGCCCATAGTGCTTGTATCTCATCGCTGGTTGGTAACACTTTCCAAGTGGAGTCTGTCTGGTCAACATCATTTTTGTTGCCAACATTTGAATAAGATCCTCGGTTAAAAGAATGGCTACTTGGGTAAGGTATCAAGAGTCAAAGAGTGTGGTGCGGGCAAAGCAGAGCTGGTCAGGCAGCATCCAAGGAGCAGGAGAATTGATGTTTCGAGCATAAGTCCTTCATCAGAGCTGATGCTTGAAACATCGATTCTCCTGATGCTTGGATTCTGCCTGATTGGCTGTGCTTTTCCAGCACCACACTCTTTGACTTTGATCTCCAGCATCTGCAGTCTTCCCTTTCTCCTAAGATATCAAACAGCCAACTAAAGAGAGGAGCAGAGGTCGCTACTTATAAAAGAGAGAAACTGCGGTATGCAAAACTCTTCCCTTTTTATGAGTATTGATGCATTTTAAGTGAAGCATGTGCAGAAGAAAGGAATAGAAGGTCATGCTGATAGAGTTAGGGATGCCGAAGGGAAATGTGTGTTGAATATAACCTCTGACATGGATTAGTTGGGCACAATGATCTGTTTCTGCACTGTGTAATCGGTGCAATTCCATGTTTTTTTTAAGATTACTTACAGTGTGGAAACGGGCCCTTCAGCCCAACAAGTCCACACCGACCTGCCGAAGCGCAACTCACCCAGACCCATTCCCCTATATTTACCCCTTCATCTAACACTACAGGCAATTTGACTTGGCCAATTCACCTAACCTGTGGGAGGAAACCAGAGCACCCAGAGGAAACCCACGCAGACACGGGGAGACTGTGCAAACTCCACACAGAGAGTCGCCTGAGGCGGGAATTGAACCCGGCTGTATGGCGCTGTGTGGCAGCAGTGCTAACCACTGCCGCCCAAATTATTCTGTATTAAGCATTCAACACTTAACAAATGGAGGGAATGTGCATCTTCCCTCCCCACAGTCTTGTTGAGTTGATTTGAGAGTCATTTGATGGTTCTCAGGGTGGGTGCATTAGACATTCAGAGACAGCTTTAATCAGCTGTTGTAGTGAACTTCCAAGGAAGTCAAGATAATGGCTGACAGATGCTAGATGCTGCTTAAGTGCCTCAATGAGACACTAAAAAACGGCATTTACAAACTTCCCCAAAGTCACAGCATCCCTTAAACCACCACTGCAGGTCTCGATGAAAGCAGTAAAATGGTTGAGTGGTGTCTGTAAACTGAAGGTTTGGAATATTTAGAGATTCTTCAACAATAGTAATGCTGCAGGGTCAAAATCCGTATCTGCTTTATCTGAAGGTGGCTTCTAATATATGAAGGTCCTCTGTCACTGACAATTTTTTTTTGAAAGAAAGATCCTTTGAGGCTGGCGGTCCCTTCTGACATGATACTATACAGAGGAATGGACCATCTACTGTCTATTGTTCTAACAATGTAGCCTGAATTGTGAATGTTATAAATGATAATCCAATTGCAGAGGTTAGATAATGTAAACTTTGCAGCAGAACCAAGGAGTATTTGCACAGTAGTGTCAGGTAACATGAACAGTTTCCTGTCTTTCATCCTATGACCTGCTAATGCTGACACTCCCAGATTGAGTGACAACTGTATGGCGGTCTGAGCTGAGTCACAGAATCATGAGCAATGTTTGAACAGCGGGTCCTTAAATGGTTCTGGTGGAAATGATGCTGGATTTTCACGAGGGGCACTATTGAGCCTGAAGTTTTAATAAACCCCATGGTCATGGTGAATTATTTTACTATTAACTTGAACTCTCTCCAATGTGTAGTGCTCAGTAGCTTTCTTTTCCCTTGCAGTTTTTATTTTGCGTGTGTGTGTGTGTGTGTGTGTGTATGTATGTAAGTGAAAGTCAGACAAACAACCACCAGACCAACCCATGAACGCATTGAATGTTGAAGCAGATTCAAAGGGCTGAATGGCCTACTCTTGCCTCTTAGCTGGTGGAGTCAAACTGCACCATTCAATACTGAATGACCATTCTATGTTTCTGATGACATGTCCTGAAGGAATGCATTGAATCATGTCCACTTTGCATTTTCTGATTGTTTGCATTTTTCTCTCTTCTCGGTTCCTATCGATGGTTGTTGTTGCTGATCTTCCACACCGTTGCATGTATCCTCACTTTCTCATTTCAGGTATGTTTAATTTAAATTCCATTCCATTTCTTGAGATCAGTGCTAAATGTGCGCAAAAAACCTATTTAAAAATGTTTTAAAATCACAAATAATATTTTAATATGATTTTTATTAATTGGTACAAGGTATGTCAGCAAAATGTTGACACTTCCTCCTCTTTACATCCTCAGCTCTTAATGCATAGGTCATGGCTTCATGTGGGATGCATTCATCGAAAAAATTAGAGCAGGAGTAGGCCATTTAGCCTTTCAAGCCTGCACCAGCATTCAGTATGATCGTGGTTGATCATGCAGTCGCAGTAATCCATTCCCACTTTCTGTCTATATCTCTTGATCCCTTTAGCCACAAAGGCCATGTCCAGCTCCCTTTTAAATATGTCTAATGAACTGGTCCCAACAACTTTCTGTGGGAGAGAATTCCACGGGCTCTCAACTTTCTAAGGGAAGATATTCTTCCTCAGCTCAGTCCTAAATGGTCTTTCCCTTATTTGTAGACTGTGATCCCTAGTTCTGGACTTGCCCAGCATTAGGAACATTCTTCCTGCATCTAACCTGTCCAATCCCATCACCCATCAGGATTTTATTTGTTTATATGAGACACCCTCCCCCCCCAGCATTCTTCTAAATTGCAGCGAGTGCAAGCCCAGTCTATCCAGCCTTTCTCCTTCTTGTGTCAGTCCTACCATCCTGGGAATCAGTCTGGTGACCCTTTGTTGGACTTCCTCAGTTTCCTTCCAATGTCTCATCCAAGAAGCCATTGACTATAAGTGAATTGTGTTGGTAATTGCTGGTTAACCCTGTAAGTCTGGAGATATTTACAGTGCACCAGCACTTTCTAACAAGTGTCACTTGGTGGTGATTGGAAATGTCAACACTTGTCCCTTCCCAACAAAATGGATACTGTGACCTTCAAATGCAATCCGTGATGTTTCAATTTATTCAGCATGGAACAAGGATCAAACCTGGCACAGTCTTGGTGCATAGCGACCAATGCTGAGGGCTTTCCTTTAGAGTGAGAGGGGAATGCCCAAGGCGTCAGTTGTTTATAAGTTAATTTTAGTTTGAAAAAGTGCCTTTGTTTCCATTTGAGAAAAACAGCCTTAAGAAACATTCTGCATGGTGTTTTAAATACATGTCTTATTTAGTATGCGTTATTACTGCATTTTCAAGAATTTATGTTCATACGTGTATTTAATGAGGTTTCTACGTTTTGATTATAGAGTGTGGGATGATATTTGTTGCAATATTTCTGGAGGCATGTGCAGATTTGAAAGTTGAAAGGTATTGCCCCTGGTTGTTTTGGATCTTATTTCGGTTTTAGCAAGTTCATAATTTGTATTTCAATTGGTGTTTATTTTCTGGGTCAGCAAATCTAAGGAACAGATGAGCAAGGTGTTCAGTTCTAACAAACCTATCCGTGCTGACATGTCGACAGTCTTTTTGTAAGATAATATCCATCAAAGATGTGTTTTTGATAATGTGGCATACTTTGAATGCATTTGATCTTTCTGGGGTAAATGAGCCTATTTAGACCAAAATTTCTCTCCAGTTTCTACTCTGAACCCATTTAGATAATGTTGAACACAAAATCTGCCAAGAGCGAGGAATTTGGCAGCATTTTCAAATGGAATTTTTTTTCATGCTTTTGGAAAATAATTGAAATTTAGAAAGAGGGAATATGGTGCAGTTCGATCAATATATCTGAAAATGGATTTGCCGTAAACAAACATTTCAAATCGCATCAAATCAATCAATCTACCAATCTAACGTGATTTTAAATGATACAAAAAATCCTGCATTAATCTGAATCTTAATCCTAATCCTAACATTAACCCTAATTGTAAACATACACAGAACTATTTCCTAGTTATGTTGAAATACAGTAATCAGCTTTATTATAAATGACAAAGTAAAATACTTATTGGCTTCCCATCATGTTCTTTGTAACCTAAAACAATCAGCTTTATGTTTAGGTACACACAAAGGAACTAGAAAACTAGCACAGTCAGAGGTAACACCTAATTACAGTTCATTGATGTGGGGATGTGGTCACTGTTACCAGTTATCGGTGTGATTCCTAACAGCTCAATGTTTTTAAACTACTGCAAAAATTCAATTTTTGTTTAATTTATGTAAAAATTCTTTTTTTTTCCCTTGAGTTGCAATGACTTTGGAGAAATGCAAAGTCCAGTTCAGACCTAAATCATTATAAGCAAAACAATCAGTATAAGAAAAAACTTGGCTAGCCTCAAGTGTCTGCTCCCAGTCAAGATTTTCTGCTCCAAGGTAAATGTTTTGCAAATCAGTGGGTCATTTACTTGGCTTCATTCAGAATATGAAGATATACTTTGGGGAGAACAAATTTCATATGAATACCATAACATAAATCCAAGATGTCGTAAAATGGCTTTTAAATATTATTTTGACAGCAGGACATTAGGATGTTGCTTAATTCACTTCAGGGAGTGCAACTTTAAAAAGAGTCCCTTCCTTTGTTAAGTTTTCTCGTGCTGAAAATGTATTGCTGGAAAAGCGCAGCAGGTCATGCAGCATCCAAGGAGCAGGAGAATCGATGTTTCGGGCATGAGCCCTTCTTCAGGAATGAGGAAAGTGTGTCCAGCAGGCTAAGATGAAAGGTAGGGAGGAGAGACTTGGGGGATGGACGTTGGAAATGTCATAGGTAGAAGGAGGTAAAGGTGAGGGTGATAGGTCAGAGTGGGGGTGAGGCGGAGAGGTCAGGAAGAAGATTGAAGGTTAGGAAGGTGGTGCTGAGTTCAAGGGTTGGGACTGAGACAAGGTGGGGGTGAGGGGAAATGAGGAAACTGGAGAAATCTGAGTTCATCACTTGTGGTTGGAGGGTTCCTAGGCTGAAGATGAGGCACTCTTCCTCCAGCCGTCATGTTGCTATGGTCTGGTGGTGGAGGAGTCCAAGGACCTGCATGTCCTTGGTGTAGTATGGGGGGCGCGGGGGGGGACAGTGTTGAAGTGTTGAGCCACGGGGTGGTTGGGTTGGTTGTTCCGGGTATCCCAGAAGTGTTCTCTGAAACGTTCCACAAGTAGGCGGCCTGTCTCCCCAATATAGAGGATGCCACACCGGGTGCAACGGATGTAGTAAATGAAGTGTGTGGAGGTGCAGGTGAAATTGTGGCAGATATGGAAGGATCCCTTGGGGCCTTGGAGGGAAGTAAGGGGGGAGGTGTGGGCGCAAGTTTTGCATTTCTTGCGGTTGCAGGGGAAGGTGCCGGGAGTGGAGGTTGGGTTGGTGGGGGGTGTGGACCTGACGAGGGAGTCACAGAGGGAGTAGTCTTTTCGGAATGCTGATAGGGAAGGGGAGGGAAATATATCCCTGGTGGTGGGGTCCGTTTGGAGGTGGCGGAAATGACGACGGATGATACGATGTATATGGGGGTTGGTGGGGTGGTAAGTGAGGACCAGTGGGGTTCTGTCCTGGTGGCGATTGGAGGGGCGGGGCTCATGGCCTTTCTCGTGGCCTTTTTCACCCTGTTCACTCTCATTCTCGTCACTTCTCGTTTCCTTTTGAATATTGCACCAACCTCTTGCTCGGTTCAAAAATTTGATCTTTCCCCTTTTGGATCCACCCGAGAAAGGAGAGAGTTATTGAATATTCTCCATCTTTAAAATGTTCATCATGTTGCCTCTCAGCACCAGGGACTCAGGTTCAATTCCAGCCTCGGGCGATTGTCTGTCTGGAGTTTGTACACTCTCCCCATGTCTGCATGTGGTTCCTCTGGGTGCTCCGGTTTCCTCCCGCAGTCCAAAGGGTGAATTGGCCATGCTAAATTGCCTATAGTGTTCAGGGGTGTGTAGGTTAGGTGCATTAGTCAAGGTAAATGTAGACTAATAAGGTAGAGGAATGGGTCTGGATAGGCTACTCTTCGGAGGGTCGGTATGGATTTGTAGGAATTGTGTGGTTCTATGACTCTAGGTACTGCAGTTTATATAAACCAACAAAATAAAACAAAGAACTACAGATGCTGGAAATCAGAAACAAAACAGGAATTGCTGGAAAAACACTGCAACTCCAGTGATTCTTATTCAGTTCTGAAAATGGGTCACTGGACCTGAAATGTTAACTCTGCGTTCTCTCCACAGATCAGCAATGTTGTTTCCACTATCGTCTGCTTTTATTGTAAAATTTTAGGCTGTTGTAGCTTATTTCCTATGTGTGAAGGAAGCCATTTCCTGAAAACTTATGAAGACCTTGTTTTTCCCTTCTTGATTTCCTTTCACATGATTGAAAAAATTCAAAGCTTTAATAGCTATATTAGATAAAAGGCATGAAAGGGAAACCAATCTGAATCCGGATATAATCACTTGTCGTAGATGTAATATTACTTAAAAAGAAAATAATCACCTTCTTAAAATTGGAAGAGAAATAAGGTTTTTGTGAAGGACAAGAAATTTCTATTTAAGTCCATGAGCAAAGGTTGCATCATTTGGGTCATAGTCGTGAAGATCGCCCAATGATTGGATTCCCTAAAACGTACTGAACAAAGGGAATCACCGCTGTTGGCTGTGGTGAATTTAGAAGTGTTCAAGAATACTCTTGACTGCCTTAACTTCTGTAAAAAGTTTCACATTGTTAGGCATTGTCACCAAGGCCTTGCCTCAGGTTTGAAATTAATTCCAGTTACACAGTGGAAGATATTCGGAGGTAAGTACAAAATCATAAGTACCAAATGTCCTGTTTCCTGTAGAGCAAGGTAATAACATTGTAAAAGCAAAATACTTTGGATGCCAGAAGTTCCAAAAGAATAACAGAAGATGCTGGAAATGCTCAGCGGGTTAGGCAGCATTTATGGGAAGAGGAACAGAATTCATTTTCAAGTTGATTTTCTGTATTTAATTAATGAAATATTCTTTGTGATATTTGGTCTGTGCTGTAGTATAAAAAAAACCATGCATTTGTGTGTTGGCTGGCCATTTGTGCTTGTTTTGTACAGCAGATTGAAAATCAATTGGAGGCAGCTGGCAAAAAGTCTGAACTATGTTCAATCCAAACAAAAACTACTACAAATACTCAGCAGGTCAGAACAACATCTGCGGGGAGCGAAATTGAGTTAATTCCATTTGTACCACATTGTAGAATTGAAAATTATCAGATGGGCCCTGTAACAAAAAAATCAAAGGAATTAAAAGAATCCTTGATACCTGTGTTATTATTTTAAAATGTAAATAATACAATAAAAGCCCACAACTTCCAAATATTATTATCTTATGTTCCTTGAAGCTAGAAACTAGTTTTGTTCAAAATAGTGGTGCTTCTACAGGCAGCAGTGGCTACTGATCTGAGATAGCTTTTTCGTTGCCATTCAGATCTAGTGAAGGACTCTGTGGTAGTCATTACCGACAGTTCTGTTGCAATTTAATTTAATTTGATTCAATTTGTTTAATTTAATCTACATAACAGTAACTAATTGGCATAAACATTGGCTTGGAGATTGTGTTGATGCAAGGAAGATGATGACCTAAAGCCTGCCTTGTCCCTGCTGCAACCACTTCATGACTTGATAAATGAACAATTCAGGTTCAGTAGTGTGTTGGGACAGCAGCCATCCAGGAGATAAAATGAGGAAGCTCAAAAGTGATCATTGCAGATGGGTTTTGTTATGCTTTAAGATTGAATTATACAGTGAGTGGTAACTGTTTTGATAGCATGGCATCAATTTGATAAGTTAATTGATATGTAAATATAGGCTACTCTCCAGTGATTTGAGAATACCATCTAACCAACTCTTCACTACAACACTAAGAGAGTGCTGCTTTGTCAGAAATGCCATATTCCACATGACACTCCATCTGCCGTCTTAGGCGATCCCAGAGTGCTATTTGAAGAAGAAAGAGTTCCCAATATTCTGGCCAATATTTATCCCTTAATTAGAACCATGAGAACTAGCTGATCCTGTCATTAATTTCATTTGGTTTTTTTGGCATTTTATTGTTTCTGTAATTGCAGTTTCATTTCCTACGTTCAACTGTGACTGGACCTCAGAGGTAGTTTATAGGATGTAAAGTGCTGTGGGATGATGTGAGGTCACAAAAAGTACTATATAAATGCAAGTCTTCCTTTTCACCAATAGTGTAGTGATACAACACCACAAATAATTTCTGTTTTAAGTAGTGACCTGAATGTCCAAAGGTTTTCACGAGAGTGTTAGCAAATAAAATGTGACACTCGGCCGTCAAGGTAAATATTAGAGCAGTTGAGCAAATGTTTGTTCAAATGGCTAGCCTTTAACAAGTGACTTAAGGATTTGACCTTTATGGGTTGGGTTTTTCCCAGGCTTGGGATCAAGGCAGCTGAAGGCATGGCCATCATCGGTGGGGCAGTTAAAATGGGGAATGCTCAAAAGGCCAGGTTTGAAGGAACCCAGATGTCTGGGAGCGATGTGGGCCTGGAGGAAATGACAGAGATAAGAAAGGGGGTGATCAAAGAGGGAGTTGGCAAGAGTAGATAAGAATTTTTAAATCTGCTTGAAGAGGAGCTAATATAGTTCACTGAGTGCAAGAGTGATGGGTGAACAGGATTTTTATATTACCATGTTTATTCATGAGTTGCTAATATAGGTGGAGGGCCCATCCTTAGTTGTCTTTACAAAGCTTCTGATAGGCTGCTGTCTTGAACCACAGGACAGCCATAGTGATGATAGGAAGGAGGTTCCAGGATTTTGACCCAGCAACATAGCAATATCCTTCCAACTTGAATGGTGCACAGCTTGATGGGAGCTTGCACAAGATGTTTCATCAGCAGAGGTGTGCGAACTCTGGCAAAATCTGGAGTTTGGCCCTGACCGAATGAGAACAA
Source organism: Hemiscyllium ocellatum (assembly GCF_020745735.1). Taxonomy (NCBI): domain Eukaryota; kingdom Metazoa; phylum Chordata; class Chondrichthyes; order Orectolobiformes; family Hemiscylliidae; genus Hemiscyllium; species Hemiscyllium ocellatum. The sequence goes on along the minus strand of NC_083413.1, from coordinate 70,198,178 downwards.
AAGTGGAGAAAATCCAGTTCTGGAGAAGAGATAATGTGTCCACTCAGTTTTTCACTCCACAGATACTACCATGTCTGCTGAGTATTTCAAGCACTTTGTGGGTTTTGCAAAAGTGTCGCCCTGTTTGGCTTTGGGGATAGTTCCACCCGAAACATCTGATTTATCTTGCACATGTTGAACATCAATGTTTTAGCTAAAGCCACTTTGTACTGACCTAAAATCTGAAATGAAATGTTCAAGGTGATTCCATTTATCACGGTGACTCCTGTAAGAGTTGTGCTCCCAGTTACTTTTTTCTTTGGACAGGCTATTGATAAAGCTGTGTGTATTTGCAGAGAAGAAATGTGTACGATTTTTATGCTGCTATTTTCAGGACTCAATACCTGAACTCTCAAAAGACTTCAATGACATTCAGCTGCTGTGTTGAACTACAGTCTTGGGAAAAGCACAGGTCAAATAACATTGAAAATTTGTAGCCAATATTGTCCTTCCTTAGTCTGCTTCTGTGGTTGTAGTTATATTGAATTTTGAAATTGAAATTCTTTTGTATTATTTCTGTAACTTTGATTTGGAAGGTTGATATTGTGATTTCTTTGTTCAAAAGTCAATTGTATCTTTCACTGTATATCTTCAAATTCTCAGACAGAACATGATGTCTTATATAAATACCTTGTGCTGTACTGGCCATATGTAGTGTTCTTTATTACTTTCATAATGGCATTAAATGCAGACTTGTGCAATGCCAGTCTCTCCTAGCCAAGTGCAAGGGAGGGACATAAGTTCTGAGCTTTCGGGGGAAGGAATTTTGGGTTATACATTGATTCTGTATAGATTTAAATTCCAGTGCATTTAAGGTACAGGAACAGCTCTGGGGCATCGACTTCCTCATATCAAGGGGATATGTCTGTCAAAGTTCCCCAATTACCTCTGGAAGTGTGTCTGAAATGGTCCTCAGTGGAGTTGTTGATACCCGACTTGGTATAAGTCCTTTTGAGGCACTGTGGAAATCCGACACCTTTACTCAGGGAAAGTCACCGCCCTAGGCAGATGTCCCTAGTACAGCTCTGAAATGTTGGCAGGATACAAGTTTGTTTGTCACCTTGGGAACCACTGTAAATCTGTAACATCGCTTCTATGTTTTAAATATTCTTAGGTACTCCGAGCTTTTCCTTGTACTTAGTTTTTCCTATCCTTTGTTGTGGGCATCTATTAAAACATCACTTATTTTTCCTTTATTCTAATGGCTTCAGTTACCTTCCCTATCATCCACCAGGTTTTCCATTGAATTCTGGAGTCTACTCCATTTCACTTGCACGCAGCTTAATACTTATGTTGATTTGTTTTGTTTAATTTCCCTTTCCCTGTCCTGACATTCTGTTCCCTGGCTCCCCAGTTGCTCGCCCACAGAATTTCCTACTAAATATTTTCCTGTTCCATGTTTGACCAAGTCTTCATTTCTAGTCTGAGATGTTGATTCATGCAACAGTCCCTCGGTAGATCTAGAAATTAAAGACTCTTTTCAGCACTAGCCTTGCCCATACTCCATTAGACATTTGGATGTTTAAAATCCATTCCCCACCACCACCAAGACGTCCCTCCTTATTAATGTACGGTCTGTGCTGAATGTCTTCCTCAATCCCTAGTGGAATAAAAATAACTGTAACGTACAGCAGCAAATTCCCATCAGCGTTTTTTTTTCCCTGTGTTTCCTTGATTTAATTACATCCAGAGTGATTCAGTCTCCCCTGAGCCCTCTTTGAAGTCGTGCATTTAATGTTTTTCTCTCTACATAACATGACTCCTCCTCCTTCATGCTGACATTTCCCTCTTTCAGTCAGTGAATGCACTTCTAGTGGGATGTCGTGTCCCTCTGCTTTAGCCACCCATTCCCCACACCCTGGTGTGATGTCCGTACAACTTGTGTACTCAAACCCTACTTTTTTTCTGAATCACCATTTCTGCTGTTGGAATGCAAGCAGTTAAGATGAAATGTTTAGGTTTTTGAAAGCCACTATTATTGTTTGTAAAGGATAAAGAATCCCTACTGTGTGGAAAAAGTTCATTCAGCCCATCGTGTTCACACTGATCCTCTGAAGTGCACCTCCATCCAGATCCACTCCCCCTACCCTATCCCTGCGGCCCTGCATTCCCAATGGCTCGTCCACCTAATTTGCACATCCCTGGTCACTGAGCAATTTAGCACAGCCAATCCACCTCACCGACACACCTTTAAGCTGTGGGAGGAAGCTGGAGCAACTGTAGGGAACCATTGCAGACACAGGGCGAATGTGCAAATTCCACACAGTTGGCCAAAGCTGGAATCGAACCCAGGTCTCTGGTGCTGTGTGGTAGCAGTGCTAACCACTGAGCCACCGTGCCTCACATATTGATAAATTTTATTCATAATATATTGAAATATGCATTCTAAAAAGTTTCAGATTGGACATTGTTGGCAATGCAACAAAATACAACTTTAGTCCATTGAGCTTGTTGCACTCCTAATTGTCCCAGTCCAATTGTAATACCTGTGATGTTTCACACAGATGCAGTCACTGCCAACTGCACTGCCTGAGGACTTCTGTAAGTTAACAGTCTCCCTGTGTATTTAAAAGGTCCTTGGGTGCGACCTTCCACTAGGCCTCTGCAGCAGCTGCCCCAAGGTTTAGTGTGTCTCTCAGCACGTAGTCCTGGGCCTCGGAATGTTGTCATCTGCAAAGGTCCCACAGGAGAGACCTCCTTTTTCTGGAAGACCAGCAAGGTTTGGGTGGTCAAAGAGGGGTCTTTCACCAAGTTGATGGTCTTCCAGATGCAGTTGACAGAATATGTCCCGGGGAACAGACTGGAGAGTTCTGCATCATGGAAGAGTTTGGGATCAACCTTTGTCGAAAAACACCACATCTTTTTCCAAACCTCCTTTGCATAGGCACATTCCAGAAGAAAAGAGTGTCTTCCTCATCACTTTGAGGATCCAATGGGAATAGCTTTTCTCACCACCAGCTAAACTACATCCTAATGTTTCTTTTGTCAGTTCAGAGAGGGAAGCATTCTCACAGAGTCATGGAGTCCTACAGCATGGAGACAGGCCCTTTGCCCAAACTGGTCCAAGCCAACCAAAAATGTCTGTCCATGTTAACCCCATATTCCTGTACTTGGCTCATATCCTTCTAATCTTTTCCTATCAATGTATTTGTCCAAATGCCTTTTGAATATTAATGTACTCATCTTAACCATTTCTGCTGGCAGCTCTTTCCATAAGTATACCACCCTCTGTGTAAAAATGATGTCCCTCAGGTTCTCTTTTATTCTTTCCCCTCTCAACTTAAACTGATGCACTCTAGTCCTCGATTCACCAACCCTGGGAAAAAGAGTGAGTGCATTCATCCCATCCATGCCTCTCATGATCTTATACACCTCTCTCAAGGTCCCCCCTCAGTCTCCTATGCTCTAAAGAAAAGAAAGTCCTAGCTTGTGAAATAACTTTGCACAGTCTATTCGAGGAAGCATTCAACAAGATCTACCATCTCCTTCTGCAAAGAAGTTAAGCGCTGGCCACTGAGTTGAAAAGTAGCTATTCCCAATTGCTACTTGTTGGCCTATGGCCAGTGAGTGCACCTCAGAGATGACAGCAGCCTGCTTTAGTAGTGAATGCGGTAATTGCTGGGCATTTTCCTGAAAGTTTTAATCCACCTAATCAATCAGTTTTATTTTCACTTTCAAATATTTATATTAATAGTTGGAAGTGAAATGCATCTTTAATGCTCAAGGGCTGCAGGATGGAGCTCATGGGAGGATAGCTCTCATGTCTCTGTTCTCTCTGTAATGACAGCTTTGGCCTGGAACTAAATCTTGCATACCCACTTGTTCCGGTGTAGGCAGAGTTGCATGGCTGTAACGTCGGTGCACTACTGGCTGTGCTACTCAGAGCTAAATCTCGATGTGTAGCATTTGCTCTCTCAAGACCTGGCTGCAAAATTCCGAAATGTTGAGCTTGCGGTAAGTGCCACGGTGTAGATTATGTGTTATTAGAACAAAATCTCAGTGGCATAGCCTGACTAAAATGGAGTGCTAGGTAAAACCTGCAAAAATAAGTGACTCTACACAGGTTAACTGACTGTTATTAAAGTCTAAAAAGAGACCCTGTAACGCTGGGTCAAAAAGCAGGTGTTCCCTCCTTACAACATTGTGGGGCTACCTATACTGGTCTAAGAAGGCAGCTCATCACCACCTTCTCATGTTCAACTAGGGGCAGACAATAAATGCTGGTCCATCCCATCCCATATTTAATCTTCCAATGCCTCTTCGCTGTCTTCCATGTTACATCACACTGGGGCAGTGCACTGGAAATGAAGCCCCACTATTCTCAGAGTTGTTACAAACATTAAATATTTTAAAACAACATGCAAAGTTATCCAATTGCTATTTGTCTTTCGGACCAGATCAAGAGACAGCATGGACTGAGTTTCTGTGCTTCACAAGATTTACTATTATTTACAAATAAATAGATTCTAACTAGAAGTAAATAATAATGAACAGTCAATCTATAACTCTTCTAGTTAAAGTGCTAACCCACAGATAATCTCTACACACGTTTGACAGGTAAAATAATCACGGTGTTCTGGACAGATGAAAAGACTGGAAAGCAGTTCAGTGGTCCCTGCCAACTGTTTGTGCTGAGATGTCTCTTTACATTTGTGAGGACTTGCTGCTTGATTTTCCTTCACTGAGTATGTTCACTTGCTTGCAGAAGTTGTAAAGTGGCTGTCTCACCCTTACAATACCTCAGACTTGTTGGTTAAGGGCCACTGCTTACAGCATCTGATGAGGAAAAATAACCCTGACTTTCATCAAGTTTTACCCCAGGAGACAAAGACAGCTTCTACCTTTCTGGAGATCCAAATGGCTCAAACTTTCACACCTGAAAGCTGTTTGGCTGCCAGGTAGCCAATCACACAGTTGTTGGTAGGCAGATGGCCTTAGTCATTGACATTTCCCAAACCAATCAGCTGCTTGTTGCCAGCTGAATTTCCCTTTGTATACACTCCTGGCTCTGTCTCGTCTCCAGTAACTTTACCCCACTGCTTGAACAAACAGCAGTATAAACCAGCACTTGGAACGGGTGTCAGATAACGTGCTTTTAAAAAATGCAGAAACCCTTTCCACAAGCCTTTGTTTTAAAACAGTCCTTTTCCCACTTCAGTCCACAATTAAAAATGCATAAAAATAAAAAGATATAGTCTTTATATCGAGATGAGTGGAACTACATTCACTTTGTTCCATTCTGATATTCACTTCTAGACAGAGAATCATCACGATTACAATCAGCTTGACCTCCAAACCATCTCTTGTAATGTCCTATACTATCCCTTCCTTGTTGGAATGCTCATCCAGCAATGACTACTGGCAGTTATTTATTTGAAGTAATGATTGGGAAGACCAAAGCAATTGTGTTCAGTCACTTACACACAGTATCTTTGCTTCCCACTAACTCCGTGTAGCTCTCTGGCAACCATCTGAAGCTGAATGAGACAAGTCAAAATCTTGGTTGTGAATTCAATCCCAAGGTGAATTTCCAAGCACATACCTACACAATCATCAACTATGCTTCTTTCAACCTTGGTTACATGCCTTTTCCTGAGATCACATGCAGCTGAAGCTCTCCTCCATGTCTGCATTGCTTTCAAGCTTGACAACTCTACTGTTTTTCTAACCTGCCTTCCAGCTATGACCTATACACTGGAGCTCATTCCAAACACTGCCGTCGTCAACTTGCACTAAATCTCATTTAGCCATCATTCCTTTGTTGGCTGCTCCATGTTGGGTCCCACTTAAGTAACACTGCAGTTTTATTTTTCTAATCCTTATTTCTGATTCTCCGCCTGTCCTCATCCTTTCCTGTCCAACTTTAAAACATTATGAAACTCTGATGCTCCTCCAGTTCTGGCCTCAGTGCAGTCCGCTGTTTTAATTGTGTCAGTTGCCCAGGACATAAGTCCTGGTAATCCTTCCTTAGACCTACCTCCCTCTCTCTCTCTCTCTCTCTCTCCCTCTCTCTCTCTCTCTCTCTCTCTCTCTCTAAACCCTTCCAATCAATCTGTCTCTCTTTCTCTCTATCTCTCTCTCTCTATCTCTGTTTTAAAAGATTGACCAAGGTATTAGTCATCTCCCATAGTATCTCCTTTGGCAGATTAGTGTCAAATTGTGCAGGCATGAAACATCTTTGGCCATTTCACTACATTAGAGATATTTAAATGAATGTTGTTGTTGGGCTTGAACCTTGGTAGTGCTGCAATCAACTGTCAGGTACAAAATGTTTCAATAAATAAAAAATTAATGCTGAACTCACTTTACCTCCTTTTCCCTTTACTTACCTTGTATTTTAGTTTCTTAAGCTGATAACTCAAAACATGCTGAGCGGACAGAAAGGCCGAGGGGGGGCTCAGAATTGGCATGTGTGCTTTGATTCAGAAAATAGAGTAAAATGGAACCAGAAGTGTAAGAGAGCTATCCAAATGGATAAATGTTTGACTGGCTTAAACAGATCAAATACTCAGCATATGAACATATTTGACAGTGCAAGACATTTTGCTGCAGAATTTGGGCCCGAAGACAATTGAACTAAGAAACGTTTTGCCCTGTGGTATTTTTTTAATGTAGAAAAAAATACAATAAGCCATTTAAAAGTTTTTTTTGAGCAAATGCAATTGAATTCATGGTTCAGACTCTAGCTGAGTGGAAAGGTTGATTCCTTAAGCAGTAAATGCCTGAAAGCATTGATGTCCCAGGATCAAGCTATTGTCTGCTGCAGCTCACAAGGCTAAGTGTAAGTTACTTTGTCCCACTGCCTCCTCCCCTCCCCACGTTTTCATAGAAGTTGTCATTGTGCAGGCTACTTTAGAGTCAGATGTGCACTGGGAATCCATCAACAGGGAATTTTTTTTTCCCCACTCGGTTATTCTGAGTAGGGTATTAATGTGGCGTGAAAGCAGTGTTAAGCCATGGGCCTCTTTCTCAGCCAGCAGGAGTGCTATCTGGACCAAGTTCCCCGCTGTGACGTTGGCACTAATGGTGCGATCAGTTAAATTCAGGATCAGCCAAAATTTTTATTCTTTATCTGAACACTGTGCCGTCGAAAACAAGAGCGAATCTGACAGCTGTACTGGGCTGTTGCGATTCCTTCAGAAGGGATTTGAGCATAGACTGCAGGTTTGAACAAAGCCTTTTGAAACCACACTGGATAGTTAGGAGGCTGAATGCCTTTGCTTGTCATATATTTTTTAAAAATCCAATGATTTTAAATAAGTGACGGTGGCAACCCGAGCTCAGCTGCTCCTGTGAACTAGTTTGAAATGCTGAACTGAAAGCATGAGCTTATCTGCAGACATTTCATAAAACCCTCAGAGGAAGTGATTGCAAAATTGCAGTCCAAAGGAGTAAAAAGATGCATTAATTTCCCTCTTTAATCATACTTGTTGTTGCAAGAATAGAGAGGATACATGGTGAAAATGAGAAGTATTCAATATCGTTGGATAAAAGGATTCAGCACAGTTACTTAACTCTGAAGTTGTTTTCTCTCTGTGCTCTCTCCTTTTTGACTTGCCTTTCTGTCTGGGTGACAGATTTGCAAATACAGAGGACAACCTTGGGACGTTGCCACTCATTGTGACACAGCCACACCCTGAATTGGCTCTCAGCAACATTGAGGAAGCCATAATTGACAGGAGTAATAGTACATTTTTCTGTTGATCTAGGGAAAAGTTGAGACATTTTCAAGGTTTTTTTTTAAAGAAACAGAGGCTTTTTAAGTGAAGTGCTGCTCTTTCGCAAAGATCTTGCCCTAACATAGACCTCCCCTTTTGAAAACACAATTTAGTTTAATTCCATAAAGTCAAAATGCAGATTGGTATTTAGTTGTACAGTCCAAACTTCTTCTCCACGTACTCCCCCCAGCTACAAAGCTGATGTGAGCACAGAAAGTAAATTTATCAGGTTCATTCATCATGGATTTCAAGCATGGTACAGTTGAAGAGATTACAATGAGTAAACAATGCAAGGCCAAATGATGTGAGATACCAGCAGGCCTGGTATAATTTACTATAGGGAAGTCTACATGGTATTAATCTCACATGCACCAGGATCCATGCTTCTCACTGGTCTGCTGAATCTGTAAGGATATTTTGCATGAGTGCAATAGATTTGGGGAGTAAGTGAAAAGCAATTTTAAATGGTGTCGTCATATCATCCAGTGAAGAAAACAAGAGGATTCTTATTGTAGAACAACCCTTCCCTTTGGAAGGCAGTTTGTAATCCAGCAACAGGCAGGGCTACAATTAATCCGGTATCCCTGATCTTGTTTAGGTTAAGCCCACTTCTTGTTGCTATGTTTCCATGGTTCGTATAACGAATGCCCAGTATTCTGTTTAGAGATGTGGGATGCTCTTCTGCAAGGCTGTGCCCCTGCAGAAGACATGTTGAGACGAATACAGATAAATTACAGGGAGGACAGGGTCTGTGGTGTTGTTGAAGGGCTCATATTGGAGGTGCTGGAAAATTATTTCCTGGCTTTATGTGCCATTTCGCTAGTGGAAACTACATAATTCCAGACTCATAGTCCCATGATAACTTGCATGGAAATGCCAAAGCAATAAAGTTATGGAAAACCTGCCCAACTGCTGGGCACATAACATTGAAAGGAATCTGAATGCATCACAAAAAATAGCGTGAAACACAACATGAAAGTCATGGTGAGGTGCAGCAGACAAATTGCAGGGAGAGGAGGCAGAGACTTCATGGAACCCATTTGAATCGAAAGAAAACATGCTCAACGTTTAGTAGTAGCAGCGAGAATAATTTGATATTTCACAACACAATCACATTGAGCAGCGAGTGTGAAAGGGTGTTGTGAGTATTGTTGAATGCCTGACTAGAACTGGCTTGAGCAGAAATAAAGAGATTTAAGTTCATGATTTGCATTTTTGTCAACTCGGGCAAGTCTGCTTTTAGAGGCAAACACTTATCTGTTTGGGAAAAATAATTCCCTGCCTGCTGTCCCATCGATATTGCAGAATGGGTTCCAGCAGTGTTTTAACTCTGCAGTAAGCTGGTGCATAGGCAATTACTTAGGTGTTTGCATGCCATCCATTTTAATAAATGCAGAAATGTGCTTGATGGCTTTGAAAGGACTGGACTAGCGAAACAGACCCTGTAAAAGGAGATGCAAGCCTTTCAGCCATTGGTAGGCGGTGTTTGTTTTCTCTGCTCACAACTGAAGGACATTCTCAAGGGCCAGGCCAAATTACATTGATATGGTGCCTTTGGCTTAGGTGCAACTTCCATGGTCTTCACTGCAGTGACACTGGTTCTGATGACAAAAGTTACAGCCACTAACTTCAGCGGTCTCTGCTGCAGCCAGTGTCGATGGCCAACAATAAATTTGCGCCAACTATATGAATATGCTCAGATCCAAATTTAATAGACGTTTACAGTCCAACAGCAGCAGCAACAAATTTTCTTTCCCCCAAGACTTTTGCTGCACCAATTATTCCAACACACTTGAGTTTCTGAGCCCTAAAGGAACTGAGTCTGGCAATAATAATAAGAGAAAAAAAATCCAAATTATGACATGCACTTTTAAGGAACACAATTAAATAATTGGTTTCATTAGCTTTCCCTAGAGAAAATCTATTACCTTAGGCCATCAGAAGAATGATCTTCTGCCTGCCCGTCAGAAGAAAGATTTTTGAAGTCTTTCTGTTTGTGTATACCTGTGTGACTAAAGCCTGTGGTTCTCTCATCTGTCAAACTGCAGCAAGGTTACATCTCTTTAAGAGCAGTCAGTCATCTGTGCCAGTAGCCAGAGGCTGCAGGAGCAATGAGGATTGCATTCACCCCACTCACATCAGTAGCTTTCTCCTTTAGTTCACTACTGTCAATACCATTCTTCATTAAACTCCAAGCCATTTCCCCCTATTTCAGTCAAATGGCATCAATTTCTGGAGGGAGCACCTGGACAGTTCAGTTGGATGGCCAGGTATTCATTGTGAAGAAGACCATTGCACAAAACAAGATTTTGTAGCAATTTGCAACATTCACCTGTTTGCTAGTGGCCCTGTGTAGTTTAAAAGCAATGTAGCTTTCCTTTAGAAGGATCTCACCTCTGATGGCAGTGCCCGTCCGTTGGATCTTGAACTGCTTTCATGATTTCCTTGGACTTTCTAGCTATCACAGACGCTCACTTGCAGGAGGTCCTGCTTTTAAGTACGATCCTAATGTCAAACTTTTCCAGGTTTGTCTAGCTCCTGACACTTGATCCTAGTGACATCAACATTCGTAAAATCCCAGTTGCAAGATTAGTTATTGCAATGATCTGTCCCTCTACCTCTTGGTTCAGGAGTTTAATACTCAACCAAGATGAGAATGTTCCCCCGTGTGTCACTGGTGCTGACTATTGAACAGAAACTGAACTAGTCATTTAAGTACAAGAGCAGATCGAAGCTTGTATTCTTGTAGCGCTTAGCTTACCTACCGATTCCCCAGAAGCCTATTTGCCATTTACAAACCACAAGTCAGAGTGTGATGGAATACTCCCCACTTGCAGCTCCAACAATACTTCAGAAGCTTGACATCATCCAGGACAAAGCAGCCACTGAATTAGCATCAGATCTAGAAACATTAATCTCTAACACCAATGCACTATACCAGCAATGACTACTATCTACAAGATAAAGTGCAGAAATTTGTAAAGGCACCTTTGTGAGCACTTTTCAAACCCATGACTGCTACCAGCTAGAAGGACAAGGGCATCAGGTACATTGAAACACTACTACCTGCACATTCCAATCGCCTTTTATTCAGTGGCTACTTCCTCGAACTCCCTCCCGAGCACCATTGTGGGTTTGCCCATGGACTACAGCAGTTCAACAAGGTAACATATCGCCACCTTCTGAACGGCAACTAGATTTGGACAATAGATGCTAACCCAGCTAGTGACTCCCACATCCTGTTGGTGAATAACAAAAATAAATGATATTTATGAATAATACCCCTGAATCTATGTGGTCAGTGGGTAGCCAGCCAACATTTCTGAAATGACCTTGATGTAATTCCATTAACCTTCATCCCTTTACCATGCCATGCCTGTGTGAGTGTAGAGTCAGGATTTTAAATGCATGGTTTTGTGTTTCAGGTAAGCAAAACATCCAGAATATCATGTCATGAATTCTAGTATGTTGAATAATCAGAAGAACAGAGGGAAGGGGGAAAGCCATTCAGCTCTCTCAGACAGTTCAATCAAGTGTCAGTTCAAATTCACAATTCCAAATTGACAATAACAACAGACATTTCTGGAAAAGTTCAGTAGCTCTCCGTGGAGAGAGAAATGGAGTTCATATTTTAGGTTGATGAGCTTTCAACAGAACTGGAAGGTGCTGCAGATGGACAGCCTTAAACCAAACGCAGCAGCAGGAACAAAAGGGCAGGAGTGAGTAAATAACAAAAGTGATGATGCTGCAACAGCCACAGAAATGATCGTGGATCAAATGTACAAGCAAAAGATAGGTTAAGACAAGCTGCAAATGGCCACACAGGTTGGGGGAAGCATAGAAAATTGACAAACTAGTAAAGGCCCCAGTGGCCCAGAAACGTTGCAGAAGAAAAGTCATTTTTGATCGCAGATATGCAGACTGCCAGTCAGGTAGCTGTAGGGACTCTCCATGCTACTTTCAGTCTTCATTGCAAAATTTAACAACTGCTGACTTAGCTCACGTTGCGCTGTTTCATAAACTGTTCATCAAAGCTCCTCGTTCCTTTGCAGAAAGGGCCATGTGTCTTTACTGATTGAAGCCACATGAAACAAAACTGCATAATCCAGTATTTCACATGAACTGTAATGGCTGAGGTCATTTTCTTTGTGTGCTGCCCTTTGAAAACAATAGTCCATTTTAAACATGATTTCAATAGACAATAGGTGCAGGAGTAGGCCATTCTGCCCTTCGAGCCTGCACCACCATTCAATATGATCATGGCTGATCATCCTTAATCAGTATCCTGTTCCTGCCTTATCTCCATAACCCTTGATTCCACTATCCTTGAGAGCTCTATCCAACTCTTTCTTAAATGAATCCAGAGACTGGGCTTCCACTGCCCTCTGGGGAAGAGAATTCCACACAGCCACCACTCTCTGGGTGAAGACCTTTTTCCTCATCTCTGTCCTAAATGGTCTACCCCATATTTTTAAGCTGTGTCCTCTGGTTTGGCATTTACCCATCAGCGGACACATGTTTCCTGCCGCCAGAGTGTCCAAACCTTTAATAATCTTATATGTCTCAATCAGATCCCCTCTCAGTCTTCTAAACTCAAGGGTATACAAGCCCAGTTGCTCCAGTCTTTCAGTGTAAGGTAATCCCGCCATTCCAGGAATAGACCTCGTGAACCTACGCTGTACTCCCTCAATAGCCAGAATGTCTTTCCTCAGATTTGGAGACCAGAACTGCACACAGTACTCCAGATGTGGTCTTACCAGGGCCCTGTACAGCTGCAGAAGAACCTCTTTGCTTCTACACTCAATCCCTCTTGTTATGAAGGACAGCATGCTATTAGCCTTCTTCACTATCTGCTGTACCTGCATGCTTACCTTCATTGACTGGTGTACAAGAACACCCAGATCTCTCTGTACTGCCCCTTTACCTAAATTGATTCCATTTAGGTAGTAATCTGCCTTCCTGTTCTGGCCACCAAAGTAAATAACCATACATTTATCCGCATTAAACTGCATCTGTCATGCATCTGCCCACTCACCTAACTTGTCCAGGTCACCCTGTAATCCCCTAACATCCTCCTCACATTTCTCCCTGCCACCCAGCTTAGTATCATCAGCAAATTTGCTAATGTTATTGCTAATACCATCTTCTATATCATTAACATATATTGTAAAAAGCTGCGGTCCTAGTACTGATCCCTGCGGTATCCCACTGGTCACTGCCTGCCATTCCGAAATGGAGCCGTTTATCGCGACTCTTTGTTTCCTATCAGCCAAGCAACTTTCAATCCAAGTTAGTACTTTGACCCCAATACCATGCACCCTAATTTTGCTCACTAACCTCCTATGTGGGACTTTTATCAAAAGCTTTCTGAAAGTCCAGATACAACACATCTACTGGATCTCCCTTGTCCGTCTTCAGAGTTACATCCTCAAAAAATTCCAGAAGATTAGTCAAGCATGACTTCCCCTTCATAAATCCATGCTGACTCTGACCTATTTCAAGTTGATTACTGCATTGTGAAAGTAATCTTTGATTTTGAACAGGATACCTGTAATGTTCTTGTGTATACTCTTTGGTCTGCACCTCCTTAAACTATCCTTCCCACTTCAACTTCCCTCTGCCCTTTTGAAAGTCCAAAGTTTGTTTGAGGGTAGGCTGTGATGGTAATTGTGGAGATGTTTGAGGGAGCCATTGAAAATGCCATTTCTTTTTGGGGTTGGGAAGGAGAGTTTGGGTGGTCAGGGGTTCAGTAGGTTAAGCAATCAATGTATCAGGGATATATATGGATGGTTTTGGAAAGGACATGGAAAACATTGAGGCACAGGAGGTCTGCAGGAAGGCTGATGTTTCCCCACAGGCTGGAGCCTGAGGAAACCTAGGAACACGATAAAATGCAGCTGAGGAAATTAAATTGATATTAATATCTAGCCAACCTGTTCAGGGATATTATTACTCACGTCTGGAGCAGGTGGGGTTTGAACCCAGGTCTCCTGCCTCAGAAGTAGGGACACTACCACTGCACTTCAGGAGCCGGAAATTGCATTAATGGCATCCATGACAAAGTAATTCAGGTGTTTCAATACTTACCGTCAGAATGGAATAGTTAGGGCTGATAAAATTAGTAGTTTTTTGGGTTTGGAGAATGAGAGCCTAAACTTGAACCACCAAAGTGATCCCAAAATCTAGATTGGATATGGTTAAGGAGTATGAAGCATGACCATGCTGTGTATTATCGTAACTGCATGTTTAGGATATGCGACAAATAGGGGTAACGTTTTAATGAGCCGATACCTTTCCATTTGGCCCCATGTTAGTTGGAAATTGGCATGTGAAGTGATCCTGAATTTTGCGATTGTGTTGATGCTTTGAAATTCACCATGAGGTTTGCCCTTACCTCTGTCGTGACCATTCACTTTAGAGCTACATGTTTCTCATCTGCTTCTGAGATGAGGTCCTCCCAAAAGAAATTTGCATGAAATGAGAACCGATTTGATCAGGCACTAAGGTCAGCTCAGCTGATTCTCTTGGATCAAGGAATAGTTATATTTATATCAGAAAATAAACCAAATTGTGTAAGCTTCCCAAAATATTCATGTGTCCCAATTTTCTGCCAGTTTCTTCAGTGGGTCATTGATGGGTCCCAATGAACGTATGATTCGTAATGAATGTCAGAGTAAAGACATGAACTGATTTCCCATTGGCTGATGATTTCTTTTCAGGTAGCCTAGTTTGAACATGGAAATGAAATGCCTTCAGATCGGATCATACAAGCTTACAGCACGGAAGGAAACCATTTGGCCTATCACTCAGCTGATCTCGACCAGTGATGCAACTCTTCACGCTGCCATGTGCTTGTGGCGGGTGGAGATCTGCCACTTTCTGTTGATTCCTGTTGCGTAGCGGGGTGTTAGAAATTAGCTGTGATGCTATCTGTGGTCAAATTGCCTACTGGCATGCACTCTGCCACTGTTGGAACTCTCCAGCCAGAAAGCACAACCCTCATTACATGTTGGTCTGGCTTCCTTACAATATCAGAGAAATAGTGCAGCAAATTATTATTAAGTAATAAAACAGAAAGGTGCCAGAAAGAATTCACAATTCAATGGTTCACCAAAAATAGTTGATTTTAAGACCAAGATAAAGAAAGTTTAATGCGACTCAGAATCTGATAGACACACTGAAATCTTTTCTCCAGTTTATTGCTAAAACTGGGATTAATCTCGTGGGATTAAATTGAAAAGTCAGTGCTTTCAAACTTCAACCACTTGAACACTGTAAAAATTACTTTGTTTTGCACTAACATTCATCCAAAAAATGCTCCAATTTTTGGATCTAAACCAAACCATTTGGACAAGGAGCATCAGGCTTTGCATGTCTGAACACAGGCAAATTCCAGTGAATTGAAGCTTGAAATGTGTGCGTGTGTGTGCGAGGAGTGATCATTAGCAGAGGGACTGATGTATGCCGAGCATGCGTCACTGGAATGCTGGAAATGGATTCAATTTCTCAGTACTAGAATTCCTACAGTACAATTTTTGTGCAGATTACTTCCAGTTGAACAAAAATGTTGGCAGTTTTCAAGCAAAGAAGCTGTGAATGCACAACTGTTAAAATTAGGGTCATTTATAGTCTGATCACAGAACAGTACTGTGATAGTATGGTGTGCAGTTATTATGCACAGAGGATGCAGTCTTAACAAACTCTGTTACACCCAGTCATACCAAAGATTTGCTGCTTTTATGTCTGAACTAAAGGACATGTTGAAACTGCTGAAGGAGCTTTGAGTATGATTGTTAAAGCAATTATTGTATCTTTTCTCGCCAGTCTTTGCCATTTTCCTCCAGAAAGCGTTGGTTGCTTGCTAGATCCAGGTTTCATGGACACCTTATTGCATTCCAATGCCTCATTTAGATTGCAGTCAGTCAATTGATTGAACTGTGGCCTACCCACCATTCTGTAGTCTGGTTGCTGTATTTCAGCCAGTGACTGTGTGTCACGCAATGGCATTGTGGTATTACATCATTACAGAAGTAAGTGTAGACCTACATGAATGTGAACTGAGCAGAGTATATATATTGACTGATAGCAGTTAGTAAGCCTGTATAAAGCAAAATTGCTCCTAATAAAAGAAAGTAGGTTTAATTTGCTGTGAGTTTGGACATGGGATCATCTTAGTCAGTCAGTGGAGTCACATGGAGAAAGTGAGGTCTGCAGATGCTGGAGATCAGAGCTGAAAATGTGTTGCTGGAAAAGCGCAGCAGGTCAGGCAGCATCCAAGGAACAGGAAACTCGACGTTTCGGGCATAAGCCCTTCATCAGTGGAGTCACATGACTGTAACTGGTCAGGTTATACAATGGGTGAGTAGATTAATAAACTGCACACACAAAGTAAAACCAACATTATTGTTCTTAGGACAGAGAGTGAGGTCATGCATGCAACACGAGAAAATATTGAGTTTTCAAAACCACTTTGCAAGGTGATAGTTATGTGAGTATGGCCAGGACGATGTCAGTGATGTGGAGTCTGTCCTCTGTGGTCAGCTGCCTGGATGCTATTTGAAGGGACAGTTTTTCTTTTAGCTTATATATTGTCACCTCCGTCATAATGACTTCAAGACCACAGTTTGTAGTAAAAGTCATGTGTTATAGTCTTAGCAGACCATTGGGCTGCTCTCTCAGTAGAGAGAGATGACTGGTGATGGTCTAACCTGAGGATCACCATGCTTCAGGTGGGGGGAGAGGCTGAGAAGGAGAGTTCTCCATGGTAGCCTCAGCCAGTGTGAGAATTGAACCCAATCTTGTTGTCAATTGTGCGAATAAAATAAATCAACAAATTGAAACAAGGAAATCCAAGGCCTATGTTGACAAGATTATTTTTGCCAGAACAATGAATGAGATATTAAGCTTCTCGATGCCAGTATGAAGCGATGGTTCAGTCAACAGAACAATCATTTTGTTTATCACTGCATCCTACAAGAGGAATTGATGTCTGATGCTTTCTATAGTATAAGTGCCTTGTGCTCTGGGAGCCAGCAGATTCATAATCGTGAACTTTCCAATATGATATTGAATTACAATAGCTGGACTTGGTGAAGTTACAGCGAGGTAGTGTCTTGATGTCCTTCTAACACAGCAGGGGAGACTACTGTGACTGGAATCTGACTCTAAGATTAAAATAGGGGGAAATGTTGCTGAAAGACAATTCCATCTCAGTGGGAGAGAAAGACATACTTGAACCGCACTTAGCAGTATGAGTGCTCATAAGACCACTTTGTGGGATGTATCGAACCTGATGGTGAGAGGGAATTGAGCTAATGTACCAGTAAGGAGCAGTTCATTATTACTCCTCTGATAAACACACTGGAGTGTCCATTGTTGGCTTACCAGATAGGGCCCATGTTAAATTGCTGCACTGTGCTGAGGCAGCTGATCTCTGGTAGTGAACTCATATGCAGCTTGGGAGGGAGAAATCAGCCAATGTCATTGTCCAGTAGCCATTCGTGGACTGCTGGTATGCAGGTCAGCTGGGGAGGATTGAAATCAAAATAAAAATAGTAAATGCCGGAAATCCTTAGTAAGTCAGGGCAAAGTCTGTGGAGAGAGAATGTTTCAGGTCAGTAACTCGCATTAGAACTGGACTGAACTTCATTGCAATATCCTCCACCCTCTCAGTACATCCCCAACACTCACCTTTGACGCTCGAAAGTGGCCACTTGGGATGGCATTAGTACTCTTGACAATGTATACTCCAGGAACAGCTACATATCAGCTGGTAGCCTTGACAAACACGCTACTACGGGGCTTGACAGACAGGGAGAAAATTTGCCAAGGGATAACTTAAGATGCCTGGGCGCCATGTTTTTATCCTGTTTGTACTTTGACCAAATATTTTATCTCCATCCCTCAGTGCACGCAGAAGGTTGAGGCAATGGTCCCAGCTGCCAGCGGTATTGTGGATGGTTGCCTCCAAGCTTAGTAGCAGTTTCTCAAAATTTCTGGTGCACTGAAGGGAGTAATATTTCCAAAGATCTGTTTTGACGACTTGTTTTAGTCAGCTCAAGAAGAACCCAGAAAAATCAGAGTCCCCGTGTGGGAGGCGAGAAGAGTCAGTCCAGTTTTTAAAAATTCGAACATGTACCTTCTTGTAGCCCAGTTCACAGGGGAGTGCACCGCCCACAGGCACCCATCAAGTGAATCATAGAGGCAATATGGAATGAATCAGTTGCCTTGATGACTGAATCTGTGCTGTATGAGAGGAAATGAGCCAGCATGTTGCCGTGTGTTTTAATACTTTGCAAAGGAATTAGAAGTGGAGTGTGTTTTAATTAACAGCAAGTTAACAAAGACAATAAAGAGGCAGATGGTTTGTGTATTGGTGCTGCTGAAAGTTTTATTCTCTGTTGAAGGATACATTAATCCTCCTTGTCTGCTGAGGCACTTCTCGGTTCTGAACAGATCTCGTGGGACAATTCCCAGTCAACTGCAAAATATGCCGTACAGTACACAGCACACATGGGTTGCTACATTTAATGATGGCTTTGAGTTGCTTCACTTGAGTTTAAAATATCTTCTTAAACTCATTTTTCTCTCCACTATGTACCCTTTTGCATATGGTCACCAAAAAGAGCAATTACTGGTGATAGTTTAACTGCATCTAAGATGACAACCCAGTGATGGTTCTCAGATAGTGTGTGTTGGGTATGTGCATGAATTATGTGAGGGCCATCATAAATGGAGATAGCCTCATAGTGGAATAGGTCTTGGGCACTTACTTTGCTGAAACAATTAATGTCTTTTTGTCCCAGGAAACATACTGATCTTGTATTGTACACAAATGCTGTTGTTGCAAATGCAAAGTTCATCAGATGCTTACGTTTTGGGAATGTCTATTTAGCTTAGGATGAATGAGAAGAATGAAAGGGGTCATGCAATTTGTTCTGAATTCTGACTGATGATTTGGATACCTCAGTTGTAAAAGGTAGAAGGATGATAAGGTTGTCTTACTGGGAATGAGCAGTAAGATACATGCATGTAAATAGTGACCAAGGTGTCCATAGAGATGGTGGATAGACTTGTGTCTACAAACCTCACAGGGAGATGTTAAGGATGTCAGATTTTTAAAACAGCAATATTTTGAACTTTCTGTTTAATTTCATGAGAAAATGGATTTAGGAAATCTAAAAGTTACAAGAAATTTAATGGGGCTGGAAGATTTGCGTAGCTTTGGATATAATCTGTAATCTCCAGGGCAGCTCACACTCGGAAAGTCATTTCAACATAATTTGGCTTGAACAAATTGTTTTCAGTTTGGAAGCTGAGAATATCTTTATGCTGGATCTTGAAGAATGAAGTACCCTTAAAGGAACAAAGGAAAGTATAGCTATGGAGAAGAATTTTCAATCATTTTAGGAGTTAACTAGGGGAATCTTGCTGTAGTCTAGACTTTAAATTGTCAACAAAAATACTTTTTAGTTAATACTATTAGGTTGGAGAAAGTGAAGACTCCAGATGCTGGCGTTGATAGTCAGAAAATGTGATCCTGGAAAAGCACAGCTGGTCAGGCAGCAGCCGTGGGGCAGGAAAGTTGACGTTTTACCTTCTTCATCAGGTGGGGGAGGGGTGTCCAAGGGGGCTGAGAGATAAATGTGAGTGGGGGTGGGGCTGGTGGGGGTTCGCGATTACTGGGAATGTCATAGATAGGTGAAGATGGGGGGTATAGTGATAGGTCGGAGAGGAGGGTGGAGCCGATAGGTGGGAAGGGAGATGGACAGGTCGGGCAGTTCAAGAGGGCGGTGCCAAGTTGGAGGATTGGATCTTGGATAAGGTGGGGAGAGGGGAGTTCAGGAAACTGGTAAAATCAACACTAATCCTGTGTGGTTGGAGGCAAAAGATAGGGTGTTCATCCTCCAGGTGTTGGGTGGCTAGAATCTGGCGGTGGAGGAGGCCCAGGACTTGCATGTCCTTGGTGGATGGGGAGGGGGAGTTGAAGTTTTCCGCCACTGGGTAGTGGGATTGATTGGTGCATGTGTCCTGGAGATGTTCTCTGAAACATTCTGCAAGTTGGCATCCTGTCTCCCCAATGTAGAGGAGACCGCATCGAGATCAACGGACATGGTAAATGAGGTGTTTGGAGGTGCAGGAAAATCTCTGCCAGATGTGGAAGGATCATTTGGGACCTTGGTTGGAGGTGAGGAGGGAGGAGTGGATGTAGGTTTTACATCTTTTTGTTGTTTGTTACAGGAAGTGTCTTTAAATTTAAAGTATTGTTGTGTGATCCTCCTAGTCACTGGAAAATCTTTTTTTTTAAAAGTCTGTCCAGGGATAACAACAGTATTAACCCCATATGCTTCCGAGCATGTCAACAAATGCAATGAGCAATAAAAAGTAGTAAGGCTCCATATTCTGATGAGCTAAGTCCACAATAATCATTTCAAAGTACATCCAAGAGAGCAAGACAAAAGGACATTAATTGAAATTAGTTAAAAGTGCTTTTGGAACAGTTAACAAGAGGAAAAAAACATAATAAATAATCAACCATGTTTGGTAAATAAGGTAGGTGATACTAATCAGAATTAGACTCCATGCTGAGATTGTCCCATCATACCCCTGCTATCCATCATCCCAAAAGATTTTACCAAAGCCCTCATAGACCCAAAACTTATGTAAGATACTCACTCATTATTTGTATCTCAATTTATTTTTTGGAGAATGAAGTTACACCATGTTTAGTGGGGTTCTGTGTGTTGCAGTTGATTTTTGTCTCCTATCTAAGCTACTATGCAACCTCATTGTTGATTAAGGTGCAAATTTCCGTTTTCTCAAAGGACCATTATAAATGATAATGGGTGGTGTCGGTTCTGCAAAGCATTCAAATTGTGTATTTTGACGGGACAATATCTTGTCTCATTTCTAGTTTGTTCTGTTCAACATCTGACCAGTTCTTGGGGTTTGTAAGTTGACCATTCGTGCGAATACTTTCTCTTTATAAAATTAACATCGAGCAGTCCACTGACAAACTGATGAATGTTGACCTTGTGAAGGCAGCAGAACTATAGGATTGAATTTGAATTTGAAGCCATTGCTGCAGAGATTCAATTATTTCATTCGGTAATGTAAAGGAAGAATTTTGTGGACATTATTCAGTTTTTCCCACCGTGGAATCAGAGGTTTTGCCCCATTAGCTCTTGCATATGTCTTGATTTTACCCTAAACTCAATCATCATGGTCAGTAACTTGCAAACAAAAAAAAAGAAATTGCTGGAGATGCTCAGCAGGTCTGGCATCATCTGAGGAGAGAAATCAGACTTAACATTTAGAGTCAACTGACCCTTCCCCAGAAACGTGGCGTGAGATTTAAGAGGTTCAGAAACATTGTACTTCGTTATACTCTGGAAGAACGGTGAGGGAGGTTGAAGTTACACTTGAAAAGAGGAAGTCTGAAAGGCTCCAGGGGCTAGAGATTAATCGGATAACTTTTTGAAAAACCTGCGATAGGCATATGAGCCAAATAATTCTGCACCTTCAAAGTCTTTGAAATAAACACCCTTCCCTTCAACAACCTATCAGGCATGTCCCAGATTTATAACATGCCCTTCTTTGCCTGTTGTAGTTAATCCGCCATTAGACAGCAATTACGTATTGTGTGTACTTTCACTACTGCTGAAAGTCCCCAGATGATCCTGTTTTGTATGCATTTTGTGCTTGTGATCCAACTCCCAAATTCAGCAGAGGTGACCCATTAAAGATTTTCGAGTTATTTCTGTGCTGAACCCCAGGTTTGACAAGAGGTCATTCATTATTGCTCAAGCACCATGTGGTCATGGAACTGCAAACCTAAAAGGCCATCTAAGTCCCAAATGAGCAGACCATCACTGGGCTCTCAGCCCACCTTTCTAGCCAACTCAGTTTGTTCTAGTTGTTTTTATTTTGTGACCACTTGTGCTGCTCACAGTTTGGAATGAACCTTGGTACATTTTGTGCAACAGAAATTGAACAGCCCAAGTTGAGAATTTCATGAGCAAAAATGATTGCCATGTGCTAGTCTCCATTTCCAAAGTAACAATAATTTAACTAGTGAACCATCTTGAATGGTAATTACACATGATTACATATCTTCATTATCAAACTGCTGTATTTAATAATGATTTGCCTGTTAAATTTCTGGTTACATTGGAAAAGGGGAACCAAGGTCTTCTGACAATGCAATTGTGCAGGTGGTGTATTTTGCGATGCGATTTCCTTTTTCACCTTGGTTCAGATGACTTTGCATGAACAGCATCAGCTGCCTTGCTTGTTCCATGCTGCATATAATCTCTTCACTTATTTACACATCTTGCTGTGACTTCTACCTAATAACTGTAATTGCAGTAAATGAGGTCAATGAGCCCTTGCTGTTCTGATATAAAATTTGCTCTGCATTATCATCATTCCCTGAGCAGTAAGGGTGATTTGTTGCAAGTTGGCAGAATATCATTTCGAAACCTGGGTTTTGTTGTGTCATTCCAAGTGTGTCAACTTGGCTGACTGAGTCAGAAGGTCAAGAGTTCCTGGCATTAGACTGTCGTTCAAGTGCGGTCCCGAGAAAATACGTGATTGTTGATATGCCCTGCTAACATTTAATTGAGCACAACTCCTCAGGAGAGCTCATTGGCACACGGACTGGAGCAGTTCAAAAGGAAGACCCACTCCCACCACCTCTGAACACTGACAGATTGGTCATAAATGCTGCATTATCACAAAAAATTAAATGTAACATCTGGCTATTGAAAATAATTCTGGTGGACACATGAATCTCATGAGCATCTTTGAAGACAAATAGCACAAATCTTTCCTCACCAACAACACCGAAAATGCATAAACTGGGTATTTACCTATTGCTTATTAGAATTTTGCTGTGTGCAAAATCCTTCCACATTTCTCAATTTTAAGGCAGTTCTTTTATGAATCTCTTTTTGGGATGTTCCCAAGGATTTCTTTTTTGAGTTGCAGGGCTGTCAATTTAATGCATTTGGGAAGATTAAGCATTGGCCAGTGCACAACTACTAGGACAGCAGATTGGAAACGATGAGGCATCATGGCTCTAAATTAGATCTCTGTGTGTAACAGAAAACCTAAGAGTTCAAATGTTAGCAGAAACTGTGATTAATAGGAAAGACTTCAATGTGTCTCAAGTGCCTTTCTCAGACAGTATCTGTCATGCTTGGAGACAGCAAATTCCCTTGTTTTCTGCAAGCAGCCAGGTCTGAACTGTCTCAAGTGGAGGCTATTGAGTTTTGTCAGAAAGAAATGAAACTCTAGGGATGGCGGCTAACCTTGATTTTAACTATTAGCTAACAGTCAGTCCAGTTCAATTTGCCACCCAACAACTCTATCGTCATAACTGCATCGGGCTATTTTCGACAAAGTATTAATACGTGTCTTCCACTAAGAATTGCAGTTGTCTCCCTATCTTTCACGAGTACCTTCAATGACAAATGTCTGCATTCTGATATTGTCATTGTGGACTTATTTTGTTGGGTCTGTTGAGGGGGTTAAAGGAGTTTTGGGATTGTTACATTGTACAGCAAGACCCAGTTAACAATATGTTCCATCTGTTTGTTCAACGACCTCATCAATTTCTGTCAGATGGCGAACTCTTGCCATTGGACATTTGTTTTATGATGTCGGACCACATTTATCACCCAGCATGCAGTGTGAGTGCAAGCTCAGAAAGGTGAAAGGTTGGGAGATCCTGAATATGTTGTTAGTGTGTTTCCTGGCAGTAGGCCATCCAGTCAAGAATTATTGGCTGGGACTTCACGTTGACATGACTCATAAACAAGATGCAAATGTAGAACAGTTGCAAGCAAAACAGAAGAATGACTTTTTCTTGCAGTGGGAACAGAGTTCAAGTTTATTTTGATGAAGCTGCAGCCAGAGAGATTCAACAGGATATCGGCTGCAATGGTGTGGATAAAGCCTCAAACTTGTAGTCTGGTTCAAGGGCCCAGAGTGAAGTAGGGAAGTTAATCCCATTCATGAGAAACCAATAATCTGAATGTTTAAAATGTGGCACAGAGAGAGTGGTGGAGTCATGTTACTGTCCTCTAAAAAGCTGTTGGAACTTGTCTGTTCATTCAAACATTATTAGAACATCACAAACTAAAACCCACACACTCCTTCTCCCCACTAAATAAAACACTCTCCCACAAGTCATGATGCCCATGATGTTGCACATGCCCTGTGACTTGGCAATGACCTGCCTCTTGTGCTTTGTGCTACAGTGTGCATGGTCTGAACTCGCTTTCTTTAACAGTTCTGACTCTGAAGCCCCTCACAACTTGTGCAAAAGCAGGGAAGCCAGACTGAGTGGCTCTGCTGGGAATAGTCGAGAGATTGCCTTCCTTCAGAATGGTTTCTCTTGTCTGAAAGATTGACGGGCAGTGATTTCCAGTGCATTAGCAGTGATCTGCGACTTAGTGTCGGAAATGTGTGATTGCCGGATGATTGTTGATGTGGGGAATTACTGTGGTTGTGCTGCTTCTGAGCCATTTACTGAAGGTTTCCAGCTGAACAGGACAAAATAAAGCTGTTTACTGTGTACAAACACCCCACGATGGGACAAAGATGCTCTAACAACCACCAACAGTGAGCTTTTAAGGGAAAATTGCAGCCGTTCAGTTTAACGGTCTTTTGCTGCTTTGTTATCAAAGAAGAAGTGCTGTACATTGTCCTTACTGTGGGACTTGTGGTTCTGTTTATCTCTTGTTGCTCTTTCCCTGCGATCTTGTTTGTTATACACTCCTGCAGCTGCTGACTGCCTTCGTGTGTCATTCTTCAAAGGGTGACATCTTTAAAGCTGTAAACTCACTTGGGCTTCTGGAAGTTTCCACTCCTGGGTAAGCTGTTCAATTTCAGTGTAGTGCTTTGTGGTCTTAGGCAATAGTGCTCCACGCCAATCACAGTGTGCTGTCTTGTCAGGGGAACAAGGCTGACACTTATCCAGTTTTGTGTCCCAATACTAAAGCCACAATCTCTAAGCCACAAGTTTAAGTTTCAGTCCCCACTTCCTCCAGCTGTTTGTTGTCACATGTTGGAACAGATGGGTAAAAATAACTCTAGATCTTCACTGTATGAGATCTAAAATGTTCTGCTTTATCCCCGTCCAAGCCATCAAGACATTCATAGATTGGGTGAAGCTAATGCAGTGTCCAAACTCAACCCTTCCAGAACCATTACCTCATAGAATTTTAGAATACCTACAGTGTAGAAAGAGGCCATTCTGCCCATTGAGTCTGTACTGACCTTTCAAAGAGCATCCGACCCAGATCCACCACCCTATTTCATCCCCATAATCTCACACCGGGTTTTTACCAAAGCCAATTCACCTAACCTGCACATCTTTGGACTGTGGGAGGAACCTAGAGCACCTGGAGGAAATCCACGCAGCCACGGGATGAATGTGCAATGTCTACACGGACAGTTGCCCAAGGCTGGAATCGGATACAGATCCCTGGTGCTGTGAGGCAGCAGTGCCAATCACAGTGCAACTCTTGTCACAGAATACAAGAACAGGATATGGATTCAGAAGTATTGATGTTATTGGCAATGGCAGGGAAGAGAGAACATTAAGTTTGTGTTTTTACTTCCTGCAAGGAAGAGTT
This sequence comes from Hemiscyllium ocellatum, assembly GCF_020745735.1. Lineage (NCBI taxonomy): Eukaryota > Metazoa > Chordata > Chondrichthyes > Orectolobiformes > Hemiscylliidae > Hemiscyllium > Hemiscyllium ocellatum. The sequence goes on along the minus strand of NC_083413.1, from coordinate 70,172,779 downwards.
GTCTCAGCTGAATAGCTGTCTTTACTTTACGAGCTTAATTCCAATCAGACCTGCTGACGTTTATGGTACCCTGCATATTGAAAACAAGGGATGGAAAGCTGGAATTCTATTAAGGTCACGTTGAACACATTCATTTTGTAGCAGACTTGAAGCTGGCTCATACGCAACATTAACTTTCTGCCTTGCCTGTCGAGAAAGCAGTAGGCCTGACGTAGCTCTCCAGCTGACTATGCTCACCCTCCCCCCGCCCCGTGCAGTATTTTGAGATTCCAAGAATGAAAGATTAATCTCCCAGGCGTCAGTGTGAGCAATCCAGGAGCAAAAGTTTCTCGAACATGTTGGCATGGAGGGGAAATAGGCAGAGCATTGGGTTTATCAAGGGAACAGGGAAGTTATAAGCCATCGGGATTGCATCACTCATTACTATACTAATCTTAAAAGGTGCTTATTCGTGTTTGTCAATTATTCTAATTGCAATTACACTTAATCCAGTCATCATACATAAGAACATGATTGTTTTCATTACACTTTCCTGTCTGTCCCCTACACCTCTTGTCTTCCATGTCTATGAGAATCCATCTAACTCCACCATGAATAAATTCAATTCTGGGAAGGAGGATTCAATAGAATCATGACCCTCACATAAAAATTATTCTAATCTCCATTTTAAAAAAGAGTCTAGGACCAGAAAGCATAATCTCAGAATAAGGGGCTGCGAATTGAAAACAGAGATGTGGAGGAATTTCTTCACAGAGGGTAGTGAATCTGGAATTCTTTCCTGCGGAGGGCTTTCAGGGCCGTGTGTGGGTGTGTGTGTGAGTGACAAAGATAGAGAAAGATTTTAAATCAGTAAGAAAATCGAGAGTTATGGGAAAAAAAAGACAGCAGTGTGATAAGGATGATCTGTACACACATGATCTCAATGAATGATGCAACAGACTGGATGGGATGAATAGCCTACTTCCACTCCTGTGTCTTATGGTCTTATGAAAAGGAGACATCTTACTGAACAGTGTCCCTTAGTGCTGCATTCCCCACAGGAGGAGGGGTTTGCAAGTCCATGTGCACCACTGTAAGAGGTTCTGTTTCATCCACTTTGCTTGTTACTTTCTCAAAAAGATGTCATAGATTAGTTAAGTGCAATCTCCCTTTCACAAAATTACATCGATGCTGCCTGATCACAGTGTGGTTTTCTAAGCATCCTACCTAGTGACGGATTCTGACAAATTGCCTGTGTCAGTCTTCCCAAACTAGGGCTCAAGATCCCTAGTGGGGCCACCAGCTGTAACTTTGGGGTTACGGGCTCTGAGGGAGCTTTGCCTGAGTTCCAACAGCTGGGTGACCCACATAAGTCATTGCAGTGTTTTTAATAGTGGGTTTGGTCTAACAGCCTAATCCTCAAGGCATGGTTGCTGTGTAGCAAGATCCAGAAGAAACATAGGTTCTCTTAAAATCAGCATGGATTAAACAATTCTTCACTCCTTGTTCTCAAAGTCTCTCACCCTCTCTTCCTACTCACATTGTGACACTTACCCCTACCACCCTTCAGTATCACACAGTAACACTCACTCTCAGATCCAGGTTAATAGCAAATTTCAAGCAGCTACAGAGACTCAGAATGCAGAGACGTTTGAGGAGGGTTATGCTCGACTAACTGGTGTAAAATTTCCTTTTTTTCGGTTTCTCTATTTTCTTGAATAAAGGTGTTATATTAGCTATTTTCCATTCCACTGAGACTCTTCAAGAATCTAAGGAATTTTGGAAAATTACAACATCCGCTATTTCCACAATCAGTTCTTTTAAGATCGTATAGTGAAGCAATCGGGTCCTGGGGAATTGTCGGCTATTGATCTAATAATTTTCCAGCATCTTTTCACATTATTTGAAGTCAAAAGAAACCTCTTTATTTTTGAGATTCTTTCTCACTCTTCCCAGCAATACTCACAGCAAAGAGAATCAAAGGCTGCACTCTCATTAGGGAGAGAGAGGGAGGACTGGTGGTGAGTTTAACTTGAAGGTCACCGCACTTCGGGCAAGGGCAAGGTTGAGAAGGTAAAGCATCCATGGTGATCTCACCCAAACGGGAGTGGTACCCATGTTGTTGGTGTCACTGTGCAAATATAAACTCTACATCCAGGCAGACATGCAATACCTGTGATTTCCTGTTTCCCATTATCTATTCCCCAGACTCTCTTTCCTGGGGGCTGACCTGAGCTTTACTCTGACATTGCTTTTATGTTTCCCACGGCCTGCACTGGTGTCCCTGAACGTCATGTTCTCTCACCTTAACTGTGCAAATAGGTCACAGGCCCAAATACAAAGATGCTGGGACTCACTAAAGCTGGCTGTTGTTTCTCCACGTTGATCTGAATTCCCTGGCTTGTGAATTTTGCTACTTGTTTGTTTGCAATAAAAAACTGGTCTCCACCTATTTATATACATTCTTTGAATGTAATAAAACATTCCAAGAAGCTACACAGGGGTATTATAAAACAAAATGGGACAGCAAGCCACATAAAGAGACTGCAATGTTATTCAAACTGAGTTGGGGAATTTATTGGTATGCATTTTTACATGTGTATATCTGGAGTGCCACATCACCACTGAATTCAGTCAGTGCACTCAGAAATAATGTATTAGTCCACAGCAAATGATGATGTCTGAGAAGTACGTCCAGTGTCAGCTCATGTATTTTTATCTAAAACTGTGATTATTTAAAACTGCTGGGGACCACGGAACAAGGGAGCTATTAGGTCAGATGTCAAAAAGCTTGGTCAAAAGAGGTAGATCTTCAGGAATGTCTTAGAGAAGGAAAGCAAGGCAGAGAGATGTAAGAAGGAAATTCCAGAGTTTCTGGCCTAGACAACTGAAGGCAGGGCTTCTGAGGGTGGCGCAATTAAAATTGGGGATGCACAAAAGCCAGGATTAAAGGAGCATGAATATCTTGGAGGTTGTGAGGCTGGAAGCAAGTTTAGAAATAAAGAGGAGAGAGTCCTTGGGAGGACTGGATAGGAAGAAGGAGGGCTGTAAAAATCAAGATGTTGTTTGATTGTAAACCAGTATAGCTCAGTGAGCAGACGGACTATAAAGGAGTGCAAAGTGGTGTGAATTAACACAGAGCAGAGTTTTGAATGACGTTCACTTTACAGAGGGTGGATTGTGGGAGACTAATAGTGATTGCACAGGAATTATGAAGACTAGAGATATTATGCATTGTTTTGTGCGACACTAAGCTGATCTATATTTTCTCAAGTCAGAGTTTGTTCTTTTCAGTCTGGTTAATTTATAGGCTCTTCCTTTTATCTCCAACATGTGTACTTCCCTTAAAGGTGTAATCAAATGGACGATACAGATCTGGTTGACTGGTTTCAAGCTTTTTGGTTACATGTTAATTTCAGTTCAGATTGCTCCTTGGTTATTGATAGTTTCTGGCGGCTTGGCTGAAACTATTGTTGGGTGATCACTGTGATTGTTTATAAGTCATTTTGAAACCTTTTCAATCAATGAATGTTCCAGATATTAAAATTAGAAGCTGGAAGTTGAAAATTGATAGTCTGTATTTTATCACTGCAAGCAGCTAAATGTTGGAGAATTTTATTTATACCTCCCCAACTGCAAGGAACTTCTGTCGATAAGTACAATGTTCTCAGAATATAAAACTTGTTTGAATGAGGTTTCAGTCACAAAAGTTTATTTTCTGTATAGTGATGTGAGATCCATGATTGTGGCAATGCAAAATGTCCTTCAGCTCTGATTGTGACTGGTGAATGCTGGACAGTCTCCTTGTTGGTGTGGCTCGGTGCTTGTTACTTATCTAATGTCTCCGATTCCTCCGAGATGACACTAGTTTCTGGGTTGGTAACAAGATTTATTTTCATTGTTTTAAAGTGTCAACTCCATTTCAAAATATTGACTTCCAGTTCTTTGTAACTTTTATTTACTTTTCACTGAATACACATCCAGGCATAGCCAATCGAGCATAGTGAGGATCATCAGTAAACTGCCTCTCACAATCAAAAGAAGAACAATTGAGTACTGCAGCAGCAAATTACGGCAGATGCTGAAATCTGTACTGAAAACAGCAGGTCAGACAGCATCAATGGAGATAGTGCAAGTTTTGAGTCTAGTTGACTCTTCACAAGAACTGAATGCTGTCTTTACAGCAGGCTATGGTGAGGTCCTTGGAATTAGAATTCTTATCAACATGTCTGTAAGAAAGATAGCCTTAGCTTTTCTGCATCCTGAAGGCAATGGCACTCTGTGTACTTCTGTTTGCAACATTAGTGGTTTGTATCTGGTATTGCTGGATATTGTGCCTTTTGGAAAGCTGTTGAAACGTGGCCTTGAACTGAAGGTCACTGACTTGAAATGGTGATGAAATGGTTCCCAAGGGCAATGACTAATATCCAAAATGTGTTTTTTTTTACTGATCTACTAAGGGCAAAAAAGATGTTGGAAGGGGGCATAATATCCCCCCTATGGGGAAAGAATTGTCTTGTTGTCTGCTTTGAAGCTGCCACAAAATGGTGGCTAAACACCTCTGACGTTGGTTCTAGCAAGCAACAGTGTAAGTGCAGTGTCACCCCAAATCCAGGTTACAGGATCAAATCTTGTTCCTTCCATTTTTGGGAAGTGAAAGGCAATTGCAAAACATCATTAGTGCACAGTCTTTCCTCTAAAGCTGCGTTCCCCGCCTTTGAGAAAATCAATAGCAATCACCAGAATAAATTCCTGCGAAAGCAGAAGTCAGATCAAGGTTGAAGTCAATTCCAAGGATGTGAAAATAAAAGCCAGCTTCAATTATTTCCTTTTAACATGTATATGTCTGTATGTGCTGTTCAGTCACAGAGATAGCAAATAATTTGTGTGTCAGTATTGTATTGGGAATATGTCAAACCAGGTTAGTGCTTACCCTGTGTGTAGCCGAATCACATAGGGCAAAGGTGGTCTCCAATTTGATTCTTGGCCAGTGCTTTAAGCTTAGGGAGGGGATATTAGCTAGGTTTCCTGCTTTGCTTTGATTGTCATTCTATCACACCAGCATGTGGAACAATTCAACTTTCAGACTGAGTGAAAAATTAAGTAACGTGCTCAAGTACAAAGATTCATTTAATTACTGCTCTGTTGAAGGAGAGTTATTATTATCCTTCTAAGAATGCGCGATGATGCACATTTACCCATATGTAGTTCCCTACGTATTATTGAATATTTCTTTAGTGATATCTATTTATAGGGCTGTATGTTATGGTAGCAGGGAGTGAAATGTTTCCTTGCTATACAGCAATGAGATATGGAATCATCAATTGACAGGTGAGCCCTGTGCCTGTTTTGAATATCTGTTGTGCTTTAGGACAAATTCAGTGGAGGTATATGCGCCAATGCTGTCGCTAGGTAATAGAGTCCTGTTGGATACTCAAGGCTCATGGTTGCATGAGTAAAATGGGGGAAGAGGGCAGTTTAACTTTGAGGTTTTGTTTTAAGCCAGTCCTTTGAGAATTAAAACCTTGATGCGATCTGCTCTCTGGAAGCTGGGATGCACAAGTCTGGTATTGACAGTGAGAGTATCGCATACCTGTCCTTGAAAACACTTCAAGGTAACTGTACCTTAAAACTGATCCAGAGGAGAGCTTTTAACTATGCCTAGTCTCCACTAAAATTGCCTTTCAGCAGTTGTAATTTCCCCAATGGCCTAGTTTAGCAAATGCATTCTTAATATAGTATTGAGCTGTGCAGAGAGAATAGTTCCAGGGTTAATTCCAAGTCTGTGCTGAGTTAACTGTTTTCAATCAAACTGTAGGTCAGCATGATGCAGTGTTCTTGATAAAAGAAGGGAGAAGGATGATTGTGACCTGGAATCCCATGAAGAGAAGCGTGTGCTTGTGATCACTGAGGACAGAATTAGCTTCCACTATGATGACCCCCTTGGTGGAATAGCCCAGAAACTTTGGCTATCAAGGCTCACATGAGGTTGATGCTGGAATGTTGCCAGCACCCACTAAATGATGCTTGAACAAAAATCTGTGCCTCCAAGTAGATGAGCAGAGAAAATTGCTGAAAGCACAATTGTGTGGGACAGCGAGAAACACAAAATAAAAAGCAGGCATCAGATTTGTTTAGATGAGCGATACTGATACTGCTACTGCGCGCAGGGATCGAACTGACATATTCTCCAATTTTCTTCAACATAATTGGAGAGCACTTTCCCATCCAGGGGCGAATCTCATCTGATTTTTAATTACTGAGCTCCAACAGTGTGGAGCTCTTTAAAACTGATTTACCTCCATAGCTGCCAGTCACCCAAGAAAGCCGGAGGCTTCATTGCTACACATTGTCACCCTCATTGTGCCCAAATGTTTGACCTACGCTGAGCATGAAAGAAAATCTGACATTATTGGATGGTAATGAAAAGCAAGGAAGACATTCCCTCCCCTTCAGTGAATTCACTACCGTTGCAGCAAGGTTCTGAGCAACTGAACAAATTGTGGGGGCTGAAGAGATTTAAATGAATATGTTTACATGGTCTGTGATTGGCATTTGTAAAGGTTAATGTGGATGATTAATCTCCTTAAAAGGGAACTGGATTTGCATTAGCTGATACATAATCCTTTTTGTTATGTTTGCAAAAGAGATTTCTGCTTCTGTTAGTGTGGTACTGTTGCTTATCACACAAAAAGTGCTGGTCATCCACTTGGTCCACGCTCTAATGCCCCTCTCTTCCCCCTCCCCCTGAAAATGAAGCTTCAGCTGGCACGTGCAGCATCCAATGCATAGCAGGTAGACCGACTGAAAAGGCCTGGCCAGTTCAGTTATTGGAGTGCTCGAGTTGGTTGACATCAGTTTTTGTCATGTCACAGTGCTCCAATGGAATTTAATGACCTTGGATTAGGGAACTGGGTAGCCTGTTGAGAACCTGCTCCTGTTCACTCAGCACTGACCTCTGCTGCAATGGTACACAATCCAGAACAGGGTCACCAACAAATGTAACCACTTTGAGTCAGACAAAATATAATATCGGCAAATCCAATGTCCGTTCTGTTTTGTACTCTTGAATCTTTGAAATCTTTTTTTATATAGAATCCCTACAGTATGGAAGTCAATGCCACCTTCCTAAGAGTAACCTACCCAGACCCATTCCCTTTATCCTATTACTCAACATTTAAATGTAACTAATGCACCTAACCTAGGCATCCCTGAACATAATGGGCAATTGAACATGGACAATTCACCTGACCTGCACTTCTTTGGATTGTGGGAGGAAACCGGAACACCCGGAGAAACCCCACACAGACAGTTACCTGAGGCTGTAATTGAACTGGGGTCCCTGGTGCTGTGAGGCAGTAGTGCTCACCACTGAGCCACTGTGCCAGCCCCAATATTGCACTCTCAACTTCCATCTGTTTCTTGCTCTTTTTGTTTATCAGAGACCTACAGCACAGAGACAGGCCCTTTGGCCCAAACTGGTCCATGCTGACCAAAATGTCCATCCATGCTCACATTCATCTTGCTGCTTCTTCCTTCCTTCTGTTTCTGTTTCTGCTTCACTTCTGTCTCTCAATTCTTTTGCTGTAGCTCACTCCTCCCCCTCCATTTCCTTGTTTCCCCTCTCAGTTCTAACTTCTCTTAATGTTCTGTCTTGTTTTGTTCTTCCTTTTGCCTCCTTTGCCTTATATTTATGACAAGATTACTCTAGTTTTCAGTTGGGCTGTGGTGTCAGCCCAGTCTGGCAGAGCACTGGGAGCTGCAGCATGAGGGTTGGGCAGATGGGTAAGTGAAGAAACCTTCCCCAGGTGGCTTGGTAGCCAAAGGCAGCAGAATCGGTGGCCTCTCCATCTAAATCCTGGCTTTTGTGCCATCTGCAATTCCATCTGAACTGTAAGCTGACAGATCAACATTTGTGTAACAAGATACACAGTTGTCTGCTGCTGGTAACTGATGGTGTTTTTGAGAAGCTGAGGCAAGGTACTAAAATGCTTTCAACCCAGTGATGAACAAGGTATCCCCACACAAGTTGTTACAGTTCTCAATGATTAAGGGAGGAATAGTTCAGACCAAGTTTAATGAAAGCTGATTCAGTACAGTTCGGTGTTTGAGGACATGACTAGAACTGAATATTGCGGCTGTTGTAACTGCAATCATATCCTTTTGTGTCTTAATTTGTTCGTTGATGCTTATGTATTATACAATATTTAGCCTTTAAACTGTGCATTTATCTAAAAAAGCATTGTCTCCACCATTGCTGCCCTATCCCAGAAGAACTGGAGTTTGTAATTTGATGTGTTTTTATTGCTTTGCATAACAAACCCTTAGAAGTTGTCTGTGATTGTTCACATTGTCTACCATGATGGTATTTTAGTACCCCTGTTTTAGAAGGGTTTAAAATGATTTTTTTTTGTTAACATGGAAACTGTGAGCTTTCAACAAAGGTATCATTGAACAAGGTGACTGTGAGCTAGGAAGCCGTAAACTTAGACAAGGTCAAGCAGATCATTAGATTCTCAACTGGGTGTTCCTCTTGAGAATTACAATCGTATGATTTAGAGAACCTCATCTTCCCCATTTCAGCTAGACAGTAGAGCTGAGAATTCACCATAGCATTGTACTCAGTACTCCTCATAGGAGTGCACTGGATAAGATGGCTTTTTGAGGCAAGATGGCCTTTGATGTAACATGCATTTCACTGTTAATATTTCAACTTCCAATTCACATGATTTGTTTCTTTGAGTTGTCGACACTTGTGTTGTTCAGAACACAAATTGTCCCACTGATTGTCTTGGCACTGCTCTCTTCCTGTCCTCCCTGTATAGACACTTCCTCCAGACTGGCTTGGCCACTGGGGACTTTTAGGTCTGCGTTGCTATGTTTGATGTAATCCTGAGCTTGACTTGCATCCAGGCTCAAGATATGCTGAGAAGCACTCTGCACTGGTGGGAGCAAATGTAAACACAAAATTTTTCATGTCAAGTTAACTTGATGCAGTCTGGGTCATAAAGGCAGGATGACTTGATCAATCTTTTACAGATTGAAATATTTTTAACATGCTTCCTTATTAACTTCATTACTATTAATAGGATTCTTTCTTTGACCTTTTAGATAGCAGCATTTTACATTGAATTTCAGCTGCACCAGAGTACTCCAGTGCTCCGTACCAAGAGTCTTTGTGCTATCACTTAGTATGAAGAGTCCATTACATTGTGAAGATTTTTGCACATAAAATACAGATGAACAATTATGCAAATGAATGGCAGAAACAGCTCAAAGGGCTAAATGGCCTACTTCTGTTCCTTTGTTCCACTGCAGATGTACACTTTGACTGCATAATTTCACAGTGTGTTAGCTATCAGAAAGCTGAAGAGAAAGGTTTGGATTTCATCATCTAAACATTTTTTTTTATATTACTTGTCTTGTCTTGACAACTCTTTTTCAGACTAGCAAGGTTGTCCTGTTCTTGTGTCCACTGGTTTCACACCTTGGATTTTGAGACAGAAATCTGCTCCCAAATTGTCAACACTGGCCCATTTTGCCAGTAACGCAGACATGCCCTCACACCAACTTTACCTACTGGAGTAAATAACAGTCGATTTTTAATCATAGCTGTAATTACCCAGCTCAGTGACATATCCCCTGCTGTCCTAACCTCATGTCTCGTTTAAAAAAATTCTCATGATCTAACTTCCTTTTGGATAGCATTCCAGAGTTCCACGCTTGTTGTGTGAAGACATTCTAACTCTACATCTACCCTTGGGCAACTGTCTGTGTGGAGTTTGCACATTCTCCCCGTGTCTGCTTGGGTTCCTGTGGGTGCCTTGATTTCCTCCCACGGTTCAAAGATGTGCACATTAGATGGATTGGCCATGCTAAATTGCCCACAGTGTTCAGGTATGCACAGACTAGATGGATTACCACGACAAAAGCAGGATTACAGGGATAGAGTAGAGGCCTGGTTCTGGGTGGGATGCTCTTCAGAATGTCAGTGTGGATTCAATGGGCCAAATGGCCTGCTTCTATATTCTGGGGGTTCTGTGATTCAAGCTCTAATTATAAGGTGGTGCGTCCTTGCTGTGAACTTTCCCAACATCGCTAATCGTTTCCATTTACCTCAACAAGTCTTTCATCATTTTAACCACCCGGTGGATTTATGCTAAATAGAATAATATGGAAAGATAAACTTATGTAACTCAGAAGGAATGATGGATGCTTCCCTTTGAATACTCTGCTCTGATTTCCCTATGTGCTTTCCCCATCCTGCTTTCAAGTGGGAACTGGGACATAGAAACTGCAACCCATCAAGCAGTAGCTGCGAACATCTCTTGAAGAAACAACACGGACCTTGTATAATTCTCTCACATCCCGTACATGTCCCAGAGCACTTAAGAGCTAAATGAATTACTTTTGCAGTGCAGTCACTTATTTCATAGACAAACGTAACAACTGCTAAATCCTACAAATAAGCATGAAGCAAATGACCAGTTAAGTTGTTTGTGTTGTGACTGAGGCAAATATGCTGCCATGGATATTGTCATCAAATCTTTTAATGCTGCCAAATTGTTCCAGTTAGATCAGGAGTATTTTTAGCAACAGCAAAAAAACCTTTACATCACATGAACCGGTAACCTATTAACTAAATCCAATTCACGTTCTTGCCTTCTCATCAAATCGTTTAAATCTCTCTGTCCCTCTTTCTCCAGTTTCCTTTCTGTTGTCTGTGTCAGAGAGATTACCTGGCTATGCAAAAAGCTCACTTACAAAATGAAACATTAAAGCTCCTTGATTGGTTTTCTTGATGGCTTAGCAAGTTTATCCAGGACATACTTGACCTGTCTGCATTTGGAAGCTTTGCGGGTTCAACCCGTTGGTCTGTACCGAGTTAACTGACCGTAGTCAGCATTATTATAGGCGGTGGAGAAAGTGAGGATTGCAGACGCTGGAGATCAGAGCTTAAAAATGTGTTGCTGGAAAAGCACAGCAGCTCAGGCAGCATCAAAGGAACAGGAGAATCGACATTTTGAGCATAAGCCCTTAAACATTTAGATGAGGTTACTACCCCAGCTTACTACAGAACAAGCTGTGCTTGATTTGTGAGCAAGTCTAGGTGTCTGGCAAGGACAAGGTTTGCTGTGATTTCCTTTTCTGATGCGTGACCCCTTCAGGACAATTCCGAAACACAGGAAAAGCCATCACATCATGTTGGGAGCTCATCCTGAGATTTGGCAGTAATAAGTGCCCTTTGAGGCTGAATTTTCTTCCTCGAACTTGAGCACTGAGGCCACTTGTTTCATTTTCTTTGTTCGTTGTACATCAATGTTAACAAGTCATGTAGATAAAAGTAGACATCTAGCAGCAGTTGGGACTGAAGGGAACAAACATAAATGGCTTCAAAAAGGGCTAGGAAAGCAGCAGATTACTCTATGTTGGTTGAATTAAATGAGCTCACTTTAATTCTGAGGTGAAACAGGTTGCTCCTTGGAGGCTGTGCTCCTAAAGCTGCAGATTGTCACCTCACGGCAGATAATATTAACAATACTATTTTTACTGTGGTCATCTATAATTTACAAGTACTCACTCTCAGGGGGCAATTCAAAAGCATGAGTGGAAATTTGGAGGTAAATGAGGCAGGGGTGGGGCCAAGAACATTAACAATTAGTACTGAAAAGAAAGATTGCAAACAGATTTCAGTTGGAGTTTTTTTGCTGCTTTGAGGTTAACTTATTTAAAGGGTGAAAATTGATCTAAACAGAAAATTGATCTTAAGATCCACTTCTATCTGCGACTTTCATTTCCTTCAGTAACGTTGACCCAGTCTGATCCGGAATATTCTTCATGATGTACGATGTAATCACTTTGACTTGGGCTGAACTGCCTGAAGTAGTACTGCCCTGGATTTTGCATTCAGCACTGTGGTATTCACTGTAACTCAGAAGGTATGACGGATGCCTCCCTTTGAATTCTCTGCCCTGATTTCCCTATTTCTTGCTGAAAAGAGTGGCAATTGCTCCATGCTGTGGGTTTTGTAGGGTTCTGGTTTGCACTCAGTAATTTGCTGATTTTAGAAGGTTCAGATCACCCCCAGATTTCTGGTTCTAGACACTGGACTTATTTAGGGAGTGTGAAATGAAGAAGGCAGTAGATAGGTGTTTCAAGACAAAAGAATCTCTGTGTTTATTTAACAACAAAAAGGTAAGTACAGTACAAGAAATAACAGTAAATGTAATAAATAGTGAAACTACCAATATCTTTACCTGACGAAAGGGCAGTGTTCCAAAAACTTGTGATTTCAAATAAGCCTGTTGGGCTGTAACCTGGTGTGTGTGACTTCTGACCTTGTCCACCCTAGACCAACACCAGTACTTGCACATCATAAAACTAAAAGGAGGGAAGGACTGCCAGGTCCAGTAATGAAGTGTCTTTCTGTTTCACTGCTGAATGCAGCTTACCATCTTCCACCCATATATCATCTCTACCCTGACCTGCTCCAGCCCCCTTGTCTGCAATATTAATCTCACTGTTATTTCTGTCACAAAATCCAGGCCAACATGTCAAAATAATACACTGAAACAAGTGTCATATTAAGGAAGCTTCATATATATTGGGTCTTCTTGCAACGCAAACTATTTTCAAATCATAGAGATCTCCTTTTGAATAAATTTGTTAGGTTTGAGCAAAGGTACAGTCTTATTTAATCAAACGGCCATCTGTGTACTTCTACAATAAATGTCTGCTGGTTTATTATAGATGAGAAGCATGAATCCTGACCTGTCTTTACACATTGTACACTTTGCATGATAATTACTAGATAACGAAATAACGAGAGATTGGATTTCTTCACTTTTTTTTAACAAGGAATAGGAAAGCACTGACAGTATAGTACTGGATGAGTTTGGCTAACTCTGCACAAATTAGAGATCCAAACTGGCCCTTTTTGATTGTTGTACTTACTGAGTGAAACAATGCGAACCATATGGAGAACAGGCTTTGGAATTACTAATGTTTCTTTTCCTTTCCCAACTTCCACAAATTGCTGATTTAAAAAAAAGCGTTACCATATCTTTAAGTGGTTGGACATCTGTGGATAAGTGTACTTGAGCTGTTATTAGTGCCCAGAGCTTCTCAATAGTCCATTGCATGAGACTAGAATTCATTTCAGATGGTGCCTTGAGACTGGTTTCTATAAATAGGTACCTTGCCACTGAAAGAGCAATTTTCTGCTCTCTGATGTGGTGAATTTTTTTTTAGGAAGTGCATGCTACAAAATGATTCGTTGTGTAGGAGACCAGGCTAACTGTGCCATGTGGAGCTAAGATGCGGATCTATGGTCACAGATCTATGCAACAAAATACCCATTCTCAGCAGGGGCAATGCCAAGGTTTGGAGGGTTTGAGCTATAGGGGAAGGCTAAACAGACTGGGGCGGTTTTCCCTGGAATGTTGGATGCTGCGGGGTGACCTTTTAGAGGCTTATAAAATCATGAGGGGGATGGAATAGGGTGAACAGCCAAGGTCTTATTCCCAGGGTAAGGAGGAATCCAAACCTAGAGGGCACAAGTTGATGGTGAAAGGAGAACGATTGAAAAGGGATCTATGGAGGCGAGCTACCAGAGGAATGGTGGAAGCTGGTGCAATTGTAACATTGAAGAGGCATCTGGATGGGTATATGAATAGGAAGGGTTTAGAGGGACATGGGCCAAATGCTGGCAAATGGCACTAGATTAACTTAGGATATCTGGTCAGCATGGACAAATTGGATCAAAGGATCTGTTTCTGTGCAGTACAACACTAAGACTCAATAATAATGGTTAGTTGAACTCAGGACTATCTTGCCTTGGAAAGTCCAGACAATAAGTCCTCCTTGCAGCCAGTTTTTGCTCAGGATATTGGGGAACTGACAAGGCTGGTTGTCCTGATAAGGAGGTGTTGGAGAGGTTTGCCTCTGAATAAGACTTGCACTGGTGGAGTCCTGGGCGCAACTAATCTGACTCAGCATTCTTGTAAATGAAGTGCATTGCAAGAGCAGAACAAATGATTTCTTTCCCTCCTGAGCCATTGTGAACTCTCCCAAGTTACTTAAACAGCAGACGGAAGTATCCAAGTGTAAACCTACACAACTCGCTTTTTAATAATAAGTTGCAATAAAGTCACGCTTGAGGCAAGACTGCATGTAATATATCGATGTCTATAAAAGTTGACTCTTGTGGCTCAATGATAATGTCCATGCCTCTGGACCAGGAGACTGGGGTTCATATCCCACCTATTCCAGAGGTGTATAATAACATCTCTCAACAGGTCAGTTAGAAAAAAGGGATTAAATAAAGAAAATATAAAAGTTGACAGTGTTGAAGATCTGTTTCACTATAAAATTAAAGGCCATTCATTTCAAATCAAAGTAATTAATACAAAATTGCTGCCTCTGCAATTACCTATTGCCAGGTTCTGGTGTTTAGACCACTAGCAAGTGCAGTTACTCACTATGCTGTTCGAAGTATGCATTCAGTGTCCATGTTTCCCTCAAGTTTGTTGTAGCTGGCAATTCTTATTATTCCTAAACATTAAAGGCAGCTTCCTGAGGGGTGGGAAGAAGATGTTTCTAGTGTTGAAATCTGCTACAGTGTTTGAGACCAGATAGACTCTAAGCGCATTCCTTCCACAGCTCTGCCACTTTTAAAAATGAACATGGAAGGAAGCAATTGCATTCCTTTCTGAGGGTAGGAGAAGAGGAGTTGACATTTCCATGGAGTCTCTCTTTTCCTTCTGTCATTTTTCTTTTGCCCCTCGACAAACAAAAGATAAACCCGACTAAAGAATGGGCCAAGTCGATTAAGCTTTGTTTGATACGGCGGCTGATGAAAAGACCCTTCAGCCATTGTGTGCCCTACATTGCTGAATAATAACGTCCTCTCGCAGCACAATGACATTGATCTGGTGGGTGTGGTTGGCAGAGACATTATGTCCTCTGTTTCTTAAGTGTTACTGTGGGTGCGTTTCTTAAATAGAACCTTGCATGAGACCTAGAAAGTTTGGTGGATAATTGGCCTGGGAAAAAAAAACAAAATAAATCCTGCTCTCTGTACAAGAAAGAACATGCCTCCCTCCCTGCCGAGTTTATCAGGCTTGTACTGGGCCTTTCTCTCCTTGGACACAATAGACAGTTTGTTGCTCAAGTTACAAAACAAAGACTCCCAAGATTATGCAGCTGCTTTCTGTGAGGCTATAACATTTTGGAACACTGAGATAAATCTAAACCAGCTTGATGGTTCATTGGAATGCTTGCATTCAAATCTCTGGGTGGCCTCACCCCTCCCTTTTTCTGTTCCATAATCCTGAGAACACGCTATTCCTCCAATTATTGCCTCTTGCGCAACTCCCACTTCCTTCATTTCAACATTAGCAGCTCTTCTTTCTGGTGCCTTGGTCCTAAACGTGAGGGATTCCCTCTCTGAAGCCCTCCATTTCACCATCTCTCTCCCTCTATCTTTGAAATATTGCTTGAAATGTGGCTGTTTGCTTGGCCACTTGTCCAAGCATTGCCTGCTTTGGCTCAACTTCGGTTTACGACCCGGTGTCGTGTGTGAACCCGAAGTCCACGTTTCCACGCCAACACAAAAGATGGCCTGTCTTCACCTTCTTAACCTCAAATGACTCTGCCCCCATCTGCCTCAGCTTACCTAATATTTCAAACTACATCCATTTTCATTCCCTTTCCAGATGTGTGCACATTTGACCTGCCTCTCATTCTCCACCACCGACAAACTTGGTCGTTCAAAACTCTGAGGTTTCTATCCCAACCTGCACTACATTCTGTTCACTATCACTCATAGTCACTGAGTCATACAGCATGGGAACAGATCACTTGGTCCAACCAGGAGAAAGTGAGTACTGCAGATGCAGGTGATCAGAGTTGAAAAGTGTGGTGCTGGAAAAGCACAGCAGGTCAGGCAGCATCGTGGGAGCAGGATGGTCGACGTTTCAAAAATGAGCTCTTCATCAACTCATGCCTAAAACACCGACTCTCCTGCTCCTCGGATGCTTTTCCAGCACCACACTTTTCAAAATGGTCCAACCAGTCCACATGAACCGTGTCCCCAAACTAAATCAGTCTGTCTGCCTGCACTTGGCTCCTATCTCCAAACCTTTCATATTCATTAACTTATCCAAATGTTTTGTAAATGTTGGAACTGTGCCTGTATCCACCACTTCCTTTGGCAGTTCATTCCACACGTGAACCACTCTGTGTAAAAATAAAAACTGTTTGAATCTGTTGGTTCTCACTTTAAAAATATGCCCCCTAGTTTTGAAAGTCCCGCAGCCGAGGGAAGAAACACCTGCATCTGCCGCTTGTGATATTATAAACCTCACTAAGGTCACCCCTCAACCTCCTACACTCCAATGAAAAAAAGTCCCTGCCTTTTATAACTCAAACCCTTCATTCCCTGCAACATCCTGGTAACACTTTCCTGAACCCTCTCCAGTTTAATAATATCCTTCTTGTAACAGGATGACTAGAACAACAGTGGTTCTTTCTTTATTGGCTGCCTTCCTATCTTGTAACCCTCCCAGCCCACTCCAAAACCCCCAGCACTGAAACTTCCTTTAAGCTGTCTGCACATCTCACAGTTCTGACCTTTTGTACATCCCTGATTTTAATCATTGCGCTGTTGTTTACTGCCCCCCCCCTACCCCTGGTTCCAAGGGCTGAATACTCTCCTGCCTCATTTAGAATGCTCAATAAAATTTCATAAGATCTTTATGAAATAGCATCTTTGACTAAGATTTTGGTATACTGCTTCAAGAGTTGGAGTTTTCTGCTCCCAATAGTGATGCATTCGGAGACAGGAAGGGCAGTTAATTAGATCCTCGACCACTATCGTCTCCCCCTGCCTTCCAGAGTTCAGTTCTGGACATGGTCAATAACAGCTTGAGGGGCCTTATTCTGCCTTCACTCCTTGATTAAAGCCAGCTACAAATGACCGTTGCCGTATGGTGTTTGAGATCGCTTAGGCTGCTTTTCACCTTGGTGGTCAGGAGGTGGGTTGGTGTTGAGTTGGGAGGTGGAGTCCCTTTGATCAAAACCAGTCAGCATCTGTTTCTTGGGGGGGCGTTGGACATCAAGCAATGCATTAAGTCTTGGGTGGACATCCCTGTGCCACCATCTCCCAGCAATCCCTAACCCAATGACACATTATGCACATACACAAATCGTGTCAATTAGCCATGCCCTGGATTATTCCTGGGGCTCTGGGGACACTCCTTCTAGCATTTCCCATTGGATACCTCCCACCAACTCTATGGTTTGATTCCTGCTGGTGGCCTTACCGCTGATTGTCATGTGATTGGGTGGAAGGGCCAGCACAGCACTCCCATCAACACTCCAGCCATTAGGAAAAGCCCCCCCCCTTCAATAAAAGAGTTTGCCTGCTCACTCCTACTGTGGCTTGCTGCCAAGGTGTTTTTTTTTCTCATAAGACCCCTGTGACTAACCTTTACATTGTTCACATGATTTGTAAAAAGGCACAAAATAGATGTAAATTGTTGCTACTGAAATAGTTTCAGTCAAGAATGCGGTATTCAAAAAAAGGGGCATGGAAAAATCCATCGCTGCACCAACCCTGTTCTACTTGTGGAGCAAATGAGCATCATGACCCACATGGTTTCCCCTCCTTTCAGAACACATAGGTGCAGAAGTAGGCCATTCAGCCCATCAAGTTGGCTCTGCTGTTTAATGAGATCATTGCTGATCTGATGATAATCCTTAAGTTCACTTCCCGACCTTTTCCCCATAATCCTTGATTCCCTGACCGATGAAGAATTTGTCTATCTTGGCCATCAGCAGATTAACATTACATCTTGACAGTGCTTTATAGCAAAGAAATCTAAAGATTCGTTTCCACTGAGAGATGAAATTCATCCTTATCTCTGTCTTAAGTGAGCAATCTTTTAATTTGAAATGATGACCTCTGGTTCTCTATTCAGCCAAAGAGCAACCAACCTCTCTACATTGACTGTATCAAGTCCCCTATGCTTCAATAAGGATGCCTCTCATACTCCTAAACTCAATAAATATGGGCTCAACTTATTCAACCTCACCTCAGAATAATATCCCTCAATACCTGTGATCAATTCAGTGAACCTTCTCTGGACTGCTGCCAATGCCAGTATATTGCTCCTTGGATAAGGGGGCCAAAACTGTTCACAGTATTTCAGGTGACATGTGTGAAAGGCCTGACTACTTTTATATACCATTCCTTCTGAAATAAAGGTCAGCAGTCCAACTTTCCCTGGGACCAGAGGGCATAATGTCAGAGTAACGTGTCACCTATTTCAATCAGAAAAAAGGAGAGAATTTTTCTCTGAGGGGAACAAGTCTGTGGAATTCTTTACTGCAGAGGGCGGTAGACTTCAGGAGAATCGACGTTTCGGGCATAAGCCCTTCTTCAGGAATGGCTCATTCCTGAAGAAGGGCTTATGCCCGAAACATCAATTCTCCTGCTCTTTGGATGCTGCCTGACCTGCTGCGCTTTTCCAGCAACACATTTTCAGCTCTGATCTCCAGCATCTGCAGTCCTCACTTTCTCCTCGTAGACTTTAGGAGTCAAGTCAAGTCGAGTCAAGAGTAGCCTTATTTGTCATTTCTATCATAGACTGATACAGTAAAAACAAAACAGTGTTCCTCCAGGACTAAGATGCTACACACCCACAAACCACCTCTGGGAGAGGCAAACATACACCCACAGATATAGAAATAAACTAACTCCAATAAATGGGGAAAAGATTTGGTAAATTCCTCTCGAGCTCCTTAAATCAAGACAAATCAGGAACTTCCAGTGACTTCAAGAGACTTCTACATCCTTGACCTTTCAGCCGGTAGACTGTGATATCATCCAACATTAAGAACATAACCAGCTTCTCTCCTAATGGTTGCATATTTACTGCACAAGTCATAAAGTTGTTGCAAAGTACAATGGCTCCCTGCGAATCAAGAAACCTCTTCACTTCTCATCCAGTTCTACACTAATATAGACATGTACCAGGTTCGTTCTAACCTGTTTCATTCAGGTCGTCTGCTCAAGCTTTCAAAAGCAGAAATTTCCATCAACTGTACCTTGTTGATATTATCATTCTCAGCACTTTCTCCACAGTTAATGACTTCGTATTTTTTTGTTTTTAATAACAGTGTCAGGGTGGCTGGCATGTTTTGCTTGGGACTTGCACTTCTGATACAATGGAACAAATTTTGTCGAGTCATCAGGGCCAGCCCCTGGGAAGGCTCTGTTTATAACCTTTAAAAATAAAATTGGTCTTCAGTGGTCCGACATACCCAATCAACAAGCAGCATGGAGGTACCATGTCAGTCTCATTCACAAACAGCAAATCGTACAACAGAACCCATGAAAGGCATTTACACTGAGAAAAACAAAGCCTGTACATCTCATCAATGGACTTTACAGGGGAACAAAAAGGGGGTCTTTCAATCCAACATACTCGAGTCGGCCCACTCCCCTGCACTTTCACCAAAGCCCTAACATTTTTCCTGTTGTTTTTTTTTCAAAAAAATTCATTTCCAGTACCCTTTCACATTGTTTAAAAATGTTGTCATCTTCCCTTCGGTTCTTTTGCCAATTACCGTAAATTTGTGCCCTCTGGTTATTGACCCACTGCCATTAGAAACAGTTCCTTTGTATTTACTCTGTCAGAACCCTGTGTAGTTTTCAACAGATATTGAATCTTGCCTTCTCTGTTCAAAGGAGAACACTCTCAGCCTCTCTAATCACGCCACATAAGTGGGGACTCATGTCCCTGGTACAATTCTGGGAAATCTTTGTGCTCTCCCCAGGATCTTCACAGCCTTTTCCTATCAATACAATGAAGTTGGTTTAATTGCATCAGTCTCCACTTGCAGCAAAGTTAACTGTGTAAAATAGACTTTAATTATAACCAGTTACAATGTGTATTTATGTACAAACTTTGCAAATCATATTGTAAATATTCATGATACAGACCATTCTTGTAATGAAAGAGGGGTCCATTTACTGTATCCATCAACTCAACTGACTTGAAAATGATGTTAAGATCAAACCATTGATTGGGAAAACCACCAACCTTGAATAAATTCACAACAGAATTGCTTGTTTCTGGAACATGCAGACCCATCCCCTCCACATTCCCATCAACATCCTCCTCTTACCGCCCCTTCCCCACCCCTGAGAAGGCTTAAACTCCAGCTGTGCATTTATTACCATTTATCACAGCCAGCCGTAGTGCTAACTTTGGATTCGATCCCTAACTTTACTTAAATATTGTCAATGCATTTACTCTGAATGAGCTAAGTAATGTGTGTCAATCACAGATCAGTTAATGAAAACAAAATATGCGAGCCCTTCTATTTATTTTTTGGTGCCACATCAATGTATTCAGTACCTTTGTGTGTGCTCAGTGAGAGAGCATTTTGATCAGATAATTGAATGTTACACTTGTCCTGACAGGTTTTATTCATTTTTCACAACTACCAAATTCCATCACAAAATTCCTGTCACCATCACTATAAATGTTTTGTGTTTCTTCATAAACCCCCATTTCACGCAAAAATGTGTAGTCCTATTCTAGCTGCAATATTCTCGCTTCCTCTCTAGCCAAGTAATTGAAGACACAAAAATTCATTTATGTCGACTCTTTCATGACTTCTAAAAGGCCCAAAATGCTTTTCAGCCAATGAGGTACACAGTAGGCAGTGTTGTGATGTAGGCAAAGGATGCACTGAGTTCAAGCTCCCATGGGCCGCAATGGGGTAGTGAGTTCAATCTGTTTGCTTGTTTATGAGTGGATGGGTAAAATTGAACTGGGATATATGGCCCATATGCCCCCAGGTTTCGTTCTCATTCTGTGTTATGTTAGCTGATCTCAACTCTGTAAATGCCAGTGCTACGATTGGGTCGAGAGCGTCCTTTCTGATGAAGGGCTTATACCTAAAACGTCGATTCACCTGCACCTTGGATGCTGCCTGACCTGCTGTGCTTTTCCACTCGCGACTCCAGCATCTGCAGTCCTCACTTTCTCCTGGTGCTATGGTTGGGCCTCAGGACGAGTTGGTGACGAGAACAATTGGAAACGGATAGAACTGTGGACGCTAGAAACAAACTGATCAAAAAACTCAGCAGGTCTGGCAGCATCTATGGAGAGAAATCAGAGTTAATGTTTCGGGTCCGGTGACCCTGCTTCAGAACCGAGAACAATGGTTAGGTTTCACACACTGGTCAATCTGATTAGGGTGTGCATGCTTGAAGGTCACATGCTGATGGGATCTGTGTGTGTGCTGTAGCAGCCCTCTGGCTGATGAAACATGCTGTCTAACTGGGCAGGGGCTATGCCTTTACACAGCAGGGCTTGCCATCAGAAATTTCTAGAAC
The DNA here is from genome assembly GCF_020745735.1 of Hemiscyllium ocellatum. NCBI lineage: Eukaryota > Metazoa > Chordata > Chondrichthyes > Orectolobiformes > Hemiscylliidae > Hemiscyllium > Hemiscyllium ocellatum. The sequence continues at coordinate 70,151,388 of NC_083413.1, read as the reverse complement.
CCCCTGTAATCTCCAAAAAAGTTTTGACCTCTTGGTCTACAAATCTACCCTGTTTAGAAGTTTCCCATTTGAGTGGAATTTGATTTGAGAATGTTTGAAATGAAGCTCAGTGCTATAAACAAATGGATGATATCAATTTACGGTCAAATTAGGACAGTGATATAGCTCTCTATTCAGAGGCAGCTTGTGCAGGCAATGAGCTGAAATTAAAGTCATTTCCAAATATTGAGAAGCAAATCAATGATTTCAATTTGTGATTACATTCAGCTCTAAAATCTGAGTGGAAAGTGAAGTTTTCAGCAATATTGCCTTTCAAAAAGAAATATTGGAATGGAGGTAACTTAAGCCAGGAGAACCGATCCATATCTATCCTGTAATTCTTTATGTTCATTGAACTTCACTGCAGTCTTTCAGATAGCTAATGTGATGATAATGGTTAAGTGCTACCTTGGGTTACATGATTGCACCGTTTAGTTTAACACAATGCTCAAATGTCAGGTTTTCACTTTAGTTTCTACTTGCTGTTCACGCACATAGGAAGCAGCAAACTGGCATTATTTTATTTTGCATATTGTTTGCACAGCTTGCTCGTGGATTGGGCCATAAAGCCACTTGGTAATGCTGTGCTGATGATCTGAGGTCCACATCTTACCTCAGGCTGGTTACTAGTGCTTCTCTCAACTGGCTTTGCCTTGCGCATGATCCCTGTTGGGGAGTGTGTGTTTTCCTTCTGAGTTTGGAAGCATCGCAGTGAAATTCAGTCCTGTTCTCAAACCACATAGAGTCATACAGCATGGAAGCAGATCCTTCAGGCAAACCAGTCCATGCCGACTAATCCCACCTGCCTGGTCTTGCAGGGTCCATATCCCTCCAATCCTTACCTATCACGTACATATCCAAACTTCTTGTAAGCATTGTAATTGTACTCACATCCATCACGTTGTCAGGAAGTTCATCCCATACACAAACCACCCTCTGTGTAAAAACAAAACTGCCCCCATGTCTTTTTAATATCCTTCTCATCTCATCTTAAAAATGTGCCCCTCATCTTAAAATCCCCTATCCTAGGGAAAAGGCAACTACCATCAAATCTAGCTAGACCCCTCATTATTTTATATCTTCATGAAGGGTGTACATCTTCATGTAGCAATTAAGATATTTGGCCACAGGCTGGTTACTTGTTCCCCAAACCAACCCCACCCCAACCCCCTTTCAAAATACTACAGCCAATGCATTGCTTTAGTGAGCTAACTCACTACAAATCAGGGATTGAGTCTGAGATCCTCCTGAGCTATTAACTGATTGGTGGAGTCACAGCCATTCTGCTTGATGCTTTTTTTCCACTGAGCTAATGGGAAGCTGTGTAATTTTCAAATATAATGTGTCTGCTGCTTTAATGGACTGCATCTTTCTTTTATACAGTTGCAGTTATCATTATTACCATAGCAATTCTCTGGAAAACATAACCATCAAACTGTGGTATGCCTGGCTTTATTTCTCATGTCAAGCACTTTTTTTTTCTTAATTCCCTTTTGTACATAACTCATTACTGTGATACTTACTCCTCCTAAGGTGACCACATCAGAGGAAATAATTATAAACTATAGGATTGCACAAAGAGGAGACAGAGGTTTGTAACTTTTGTACACTATTAATTCTGTTTATCTGAATATTTCTACTGTGAATCTGATAACTATCTCAGGTAGTGACAGACAAGTTCAGATAACTGGCACATTTGTATCAGTGATGTTTGAGTAAGTCACTGTAGAGTGTTTCACTTAAAAATATTTACGGGGAAAAATAACAAAATGAGACCCATTAAGAGAGAGAAATCATCCCGCTGTATTCCTAAATGTTAATCAGGCAAAAGTTCTTGTTTTGCTGGTCCCTCAGTACCTTGGTTTCAGAAATATTGGAAAAGATGCAGGCCATTCAGCCCCTCAAATCTGTTCCAGCATTCAGTCAGATCATGATTGGCCTGACACCTAAACCCATTTGTGCCTCCATTTCCACATAATCCATTAATACAATTGGTTAACAAAAATCTATTGATCCTAGCATCCACTGGCAGCTGTAGAAGAGTGTTTGAACCTTGTCCCAAAGTACTGTTGTAATTTTGTGTGTGGATGGGAGGGGATTTGGATTGCTAATCGTCATTCACTGATCCCTGGTGCAAGTGCTTTAGGATGTTGGAGGAAAACATATTTCAACTCTACTGTGCTATGCAGAGAGGCTAAATTATGGTGCAGCTTAATGTGCAATCACAGATAGTAGGTAATGTTAGAGCAAGAGGAGCTATTGTGATTGAGACATCTTCCAGGACAAACAAAATATAATCCTGAGGATGGAACTTCAGGTAGTTCCTAAGTATTGACTTTTCCTATTCATGTTCCTTCTCTGTCCAAATTCTCTCCCTTTTAATCAGATATTTTACAAGGATGTTGCCAGGGTTGGAGGATTTGAGCAATAGGGAGAGGTTGAATAGGCTGGGGCTGTTTTCCCTGGAGCATCGGAGGTTGAGGGCTGACCTTATAGAGGCTTATAAAATCATGAGGGGCATGGCTAGGGTAAATAGGCAAAGTCTTTTCCCTGGGGTGGGGAAGTCCAGAACTAGAGGGCATAGGTTTAGGGTGGGAGGGCAAAGATATAAAAGAGACTTAAGAGGCAACTTTTTCTCTGAGGGTGAAAAATATAACCATCAAACTGCGGTTTATAGAATGATCTGCCAGAGGAAGTGGTGGAGGCCAGTGCAATTGCAACATTTAAAAGGCATCTGGATGGGTATATGAATAGGAAGGGTTTGGAGGGATATGGGCCGGGTGCTGGCAGGTGGTACTACATTGGGTTGGGATATCTGGTTGGCATGGGCGAGTTGAACCCAAGGGTCTGTTTCCATGCTGTACATCTCTATGACTCTATGAGATATCCCCAGTTGAGGAAAGGTGGAAGATCAGAATGCGAATGTGTAATACTCAGTGCTGTACCAATTGGTGTGCATATATGATGGGCAATACTGCCTGCTGCAGTAACACATTGGGCTGTCCAAGTTGCCCTTTACAATATATGTGGAGTTCTTTTTTATTCATGGATGGGATGTGGATGTTGCAGGCTAGGCCAGTATTTATTGCTGATCCCTAATTGCTCAGAGAATCAACCACACTGCTAAGGGTCTGCAGTCTCATTTTGGTCATACCAAGTAAGGCAGGCAGTTTTTCTTCCCTCAAGGACATTAGTGAACCAGTTGGGTTTTTCTGACATTCAGCCACAGTTTCTTGGTCATCAACAGACTCAGATTTGAAACTGTATTCAATTTGTACCATTTGTCATTGCAGGATTTGAACTTGGGTCCCTGGGTCATTAGATGGGTCTCATTAGTCTAATGATCACACCACTAGGCCATCATCTCCTCTATACAAATAAAACTGTATAGCCTGAAATGTAGCAATTTCAGTCACATTTGAAACCATAGCTTTCTACTTATTGATTGCAAGGTGATTCTAATTTCTTGTATTGCAGCTTTGACTTGTCCATTGGGACTTCAGCGTTCAAGGATAGGGATACAAACAAGAATCAAATGTTAAACCCTAACATAAGACTTATGAAAGGAGGATTGGGCTAAGACTGTAGGTGCTCAACCTTTCTCAGGCTTTGATTTCTAAACTGCTTATTTTTTCCTCTCTGATAACTTTGTTTGGCCCTAGCCAAATAATTCAACTTTACGCACCCAACTGTCTGTTAGCCTGTGTAACATAACCGTGAGTTTCTCACAACGTTTGCCTTTCGAGTGAGCTCCAATCTGTTTTGACAAGCTTCCTGAACTGGGCGATTGGGTTACAACCCAGCTCTTTGTTAATTTACTTCAATACTCCATTGAGTGGGTGGCAATGCTATTTTCATTCCTCAGTAACCACCTTCAGGTAATGCACAACTGGCGGCAATCCATTACACATTCTGGATCTAATCAAAGTTCCTGTGCACTGCGAGCCATTAAACAGAAGCAGCATTATACAATTAGTGTGGGACCTCCTCAAGGAAAACAAGGTGCAATATCCATCTGATTCCCCTGCCACATGGAAAATAAATGGAGCAAAATAGATAGATATACGTGGATGGATGAAAATTTCCATTTTTCTTCAGCTTTAATGATTTGCATTTCACTTATGTTCCCTTTATTCTTATGCTCCTGTCATTCTAAAGTGTTTTCACCATTATTTGTGTTAGTCTCATATAAATGAATTGGGTAGATGATGTTTGAGATGGTTTTATGCGTCCAGCACTGTTGAAGTCAGTGAACATGGTTTATTTGGACTTTCAAAGTGCTTCAGACAAAACCCCACATAAATGATTCTGGTGTAAAGTTAAAACGCTTGGGATTTGGGGGTAATATATTGCGATGCATAGAAAATTGTTTAATATATAGGAAACAAAGACAAGGAATAAATGGGTCTTTTTCTGAATGTCAGACAGTGACTAATGGGGAAACCCAGAGACTGGTGTTGAGACTCCAGCTATCCACAACTAATGTCAATAATTTCTACAAGGAAACTAAATGGAATATCTCAAAATTTGTAGACGACACAAAGCTGGGTGGAAGGGTGAGCTCTGAAGAGGATGCAGAGATGCTGCAATGTGGTTTGGACAGTCTGAGTGAGTGGGTTAATGCATGGCAGACACTATATAATGTGGTTAAATGTGAAGTTATCCTGCATTTATGTTGGCCTTCATAGCGAGAGAATTTGAGAACAGGAACAACAATGTCTTGCTGCAATTAGACAGGGCATTGGAGAGGCCACACCTAGAATATTGTGGACAATTTTGGTTTCCTTTTCTGAGGACGGATGTTCTTGCTACAGAAGAAATGCAGTGAAGGTTTATCCAATTGTTTCCTAGGATGGTAGGACTGGTGTATGAGGAGAGATTGTACCAATCTATCAAACTAACAAGATGAGAGAGGTGAGATGCAGGATGTCCCCAGTGGTGATGGAGTCCAGATCAAGGGATCATAAGGATAAGGAGTAATGTGAGGGGAGGGGAGGATTAGTGTATTACGTTCTATGATGATCCATGATCATATTGAATGGTGGAGCAGACTCGAGGCGTCAAATGGCCTCCTCTTTTCTGTGTTTCTGTGAACTTGAAGCCACAGATTCCAATTCAGGTGAAATTGTAACTGATTGAGTTATGCTGACACGTCACATTTTTGAATTTTAATATCTTCTGCACTAGAACAAAAAGAACATACAAAAGCTTCTGTTGGCTTAGATCCTACATTCCAGAAAATTGCCAACTTTCACTGTCACTGGGAATGAAGACTTTGTTGAGATGAAGAGCCACTGTGAGGTAGATGGTATGTGGTGTGGGTCTATCACACAGTTTCATCTGAGCTGTGAGTGTGATTGTTACAGATCTCCCACTCAAGACTTGCGCTCAGGTCATCATCAAGCAGTTGTCAGGTTCTGATGCAGTTTCTTGCATGTCTGAAGTGTTGAAGCACAATCAAGTCTCATCAGTATTCAGGTGAAGCTCTTGCACAGTCAGCTTGGATGTACTGGCCCTGTGTCTGCACGGCCAAAACTATGTCCCACATTGGGTCTTCCTCTCTTAACCCTCAAATGGCAATATTTCAGAGAGAACCAAGTAAATGCTTCAGTGTGACCTCATTGACCTTACTGACTGGGAAGCACTTACTGCCCGTCTTTCAAAATGGCAACAGCCTGGCCCTCAAGCCAATCCACTCCAAGTTCTAACATGGTCTTCATGATGCAGATGAACAGCACAGAAAGAAGGAAATTGAAGCGAATCTTGCACTTTGGATGCCAATGCCACGTGAGACCCCCTTGCCCCACATGCTCAAAGATCTGTGCGTTGAAACTTGCACCCCCCCCAACAGTTACATTCATCCGTGGTTGAAACTTGCTTCCTTTGAGGACACATCATCCTGGAATCATGTGACAATGTTAACAACAGAATATAGTTGGAAGAATGTTACTGTTAATCAGGTTTTATATATTTTCAATCAACCTGTTCAGAGATGCTTCAACATACCTTTGTGGAGCAGGTGGGACTTGAACCCATTAAGCAGGTGTCAGTCTTCCAATGTCTCCAGTTTATCACTCTTCAGCTTTGTGCTCTATGTGTTGGAACTTAAAAGGATTCTGCAGTGTCCTACAGATCTTATGTGAAGTCATTATGAACATATTGATGTCAGTCCTTCAGCATGCCAGTGATGAGGCAGTAAAATATGTGTGTCTATTTCTGTTCCAGTGTTTTTCATTTCTAAACTGGCCACTGGAGGTTTCAGAAATATCAGTCAGGAATACGATAATGCTCACTAAGAGGACGCTTGAACTCTCACTTTCTATTTGTGTGTCTTTCAGACACCCTGGCCAGCATCTTCATGAAGCTTTGGGCAACTGGGCTGCTAAATGGCGAGTTGGCAAAAGCCATGCACTGCCTCTTCAAAGGCCAATCCAGCTGCAGGGCGGCTGGAGGTGTTTGTGAAGGTCTGGCACTACTTCCGCAATGCATGAGAGAGTAGCCAATGAGACTGTGGCAGGTCTTATACTCAACAGCACATTGGAGAACTGTCCCCTCCCCTGCCAGAGCCCCAGCATTGCAGAAGGCTATAGAACATTGCTAAGTTGGGATTGGTGTTCTTGGATTGGTGGTCGTGGGAAGAGTGGACAGGAGTTTGGACACAGGACAGAGGACTATCTCCCATCTTAGCCAGTGTCCAGTCCCTCAATCAGGCATTAATTGCTTTGGAACAAGAGCCCACACCTACCCACTGAGGTGACAAACTGTGCAAGTGGTACCAAGTATACATGCTTCACAGTGACCAGCCCACAGTGCAGCATTGTTAATGCCAATGGAGGTAGGCTTAAGTCCTCAAGGGATCTTTCATTGGCCATTTCAAGGTCTCAAATGGTGGTCGGCCAAGAACCTTTCTGCCCAGAACCTAAGGCGGGCTTTGGGTGTGCAACCATGTCACTTAATGAAGTGCAGTTCCTGCCTCCATGATTGCCATCTTCAGGAGCAAAAGTAGCCAGTCTATGGGATGAATACAACTCCTCCATCCCATCTCGCTTGGCTTCACACGACCTGGTTAGCACTGCTGCTTCACAGTGCCAGGGGCCCAGGTTCGATTCCAGCTTTGGATGACTGTCTGTGTGGAGTTTGGTCCTTCTCCCTGTGTCTGCGTAGGTTTCCTCCGGGTGCTCTGGTTTCCTCCCACAATCCAAAGATGTGCAGGTTAGGTGAATTGGCCATGCTAAATTGCCCATAGTGTTCAGGGATATGCAAGCTAAGTGCATTAGTTAGGGGTATTATAGAGTAATAAGGTAGGGGAATGGGTCTGGGTGGGATGCTCTTCGGAGGGTCGGCATGGACTTGTTGGGCCAAATGGCCTGGTTCCACACTGTAGGGATTCTATGATTCTTCTGTGAAGACACAGTTCAACAATGGGAGTTTGGATTTTGGACTCTTTTAGTGTTAATTATGGCCCCATCATTGTTGGTTTGTGCTGAATCACCCTTGCCAAGGTGGCAGGATAATTGTTGTCCTCTACATCCCAAACCTGGGTGATCATGAAAGCATAACAGAAAAGTTTTCCTGATCACGTTCTGGTCACCTGGTTGTAAACTAAAAAGGTGAAATGATGATTGCTCTCCCCAGATGGAGAAGCCAACTGAGGGCATTGACATTCATAGGCAATGATTCCCTTTTCGCAACCTGAATGCAAACTCAGAATATTCCTAAAACTTTTTTTACTTTATGTTGTCTTCGCTGTTGTTAATTGAGCTGTCAGTTAGCAACAGAGGACAGTCGATCTCCAAATCTACAACTGACATTCCATTGCATTCTTGTGAGCTAACCTTCCACCCCAGTTACAGCCTCAGGCATGCGATAAATCAAGTTCACTCTTGGGGATTGAATGGCATTGGGTTGTATTCTATGGAAATAAGTGACTTTTTCCACTTCTAAATATAAGTGTAAACACCTTGTGATGTTGAGTGGAAGATAAACAAGTCCCACAAATGACTATTCAAATCCTTAGATGCCTGACTATGTTTCAGGTTAATCAGGTGATAATACAGTTGACTAGATTTTCTATATCCAAGAACTCTGATCTCCCCGAAAATCAGCATGATGACAAGATTAATTGATTCCTGACTTCTGGATGTGCATGCTTTTTACCATATTATCTGCTTGATACAAATTGACAAGTCAACATCACTAAAAATAGATGTCCGGGCCGGGTATCCAAAATGTCTTTTTTTGTGGACAACAATATAAACCTGGAATTGGTTTCTAATCTTTCTGTTACAAACATAGGCTGACTCTTGTGATGCAGTGGTGATGGCCCTACCTCTGAGCTAGGAGGGCTTGGTTTAAGTCTGACCTGCTTCAGCAGCATACAATAACATCCCTGAAAGGATAATTTTTTTAAAAAAACTATATAAATCAGAGCTGCTTTTAATGGGCTTTATTATCTAAATGAATGTGTTGCAAAACAATTGAATTGCTACATTGACTTATATACTAAAAATGTTAATATTTCAAACAGACATTGAAATGGTTTGACATATGTTGAAAACATGAAAAGTTGTTATATTAGTGCTCATGATCACTTTCAAAATAGTTTCTGTTTTGAGGACATCTTGCTATCTTTTGCTACTTACATGAAGTTGCCCATTGATTTTATTTGATTTAATTCATTATTGTCACATGGACTGAGATACAGTGAAAAGTACTATTTTGTGTGTTATCCAGGCAAATCCTTTCTTATATAAGTAAAGCAAGGTATTAGAGCAGAATGCAGAATATAGTGTTATAGCTATAAAGAAGATGCAGAGAAAGATCAACTCTAAGGCATAAGTGGTCCATTCAAAAATCTGATAACAGCAGGAAATAAACTTTTCTTGAATCTGTTGGAATGTGTTTTCAAACTTTTGTATCTTCTGCTGACAGAGGAGGATGGAAAAGAGTACAACCTATTTGGAGAGGTCTCTGATTATATTGACTACTTCACTGAGACAGTGGGAAGTATAGACAGAGTCAATGGATGGATGGCTGATTTGTGTGATGGACTGGGCTGTGTTCAGAACTTTCTGTAGTTTCTTGCCCATCTTGTGCACAGCAGTTGCCATACCAAACTGTGATGAATCTGGATAGGACTACTAGATAGCTTACATAAGGTGGAGGAAGCTAGGGGCAAGCTCAGCTCTAGAAGATTACAGGCAGGTGAAGAAGGAGCTCAAAGCTTGGCTGAGGAGAGCCAGGAGGGGGCGTGAGAAAGGCTTGGCAGAACGGATTAGGGAGAACACAAAGGCATTTTACACTTATGCGAGGGATAAGAGAATGGTCAAAGAAAGAGTAGGGTCGATCAGGGATAGCATAGGGAACTTGCGTGTGGAGTCTGGGGAGGTAGGGGAAGCCCTAAATTTTTTTGCTTCTGTCTTTACGAAAGAAATGAACCTTGTAGTGAATGAAACCTTTGAAGAGCAGGTGTGCATGCTGGAATGGATAGAGATAGAAGAAGCTGATGTGCTGAGAAGTTTGTCAAACATTAAGATTGACAAGTCGCCAGGCCCGGACCAGATTTGTTCTCGACTGCTTTGGGAAACGAGAAATGCGATTGCTTCGCTACTTGCAAAGATCTTTGCATCCTCGCTCTCCACTGGAGTCGTACCTGATGACTGGAGAGAGGCAAATGTAATTCCTCTCTTCAAGAAAGGAAATAGGGAAATCCCCGGCAATTACAGACCAGTCAGTCTCACGTCTGTTGTCTGCAAGGTGTTAAAAAGGATTCTGAGGGATAGGATATATGGCCATCTGGAAGAGCAAGGCTTGATTAAATGCAGTCAACATGGCTTTGTGAGGGGCAGGTCATGCCTCACAAACCTTATCGAGTTCTTTGAGGATGTGACTAGAAAAGTTTATGAGGGTCGAGCTGTGGATGTGGTGTATATGGACTTCAGCAAGGCATTTGATAAGGTTCCCCATGGTAGGCTCATTCAGAAGGTCATAGGAGAAATGGGATAAAGGGGAACTTAGCCGTCTGGATACAGAATTGGCTGGCCAACAGAAGACAGAGAGTGGTAGTAGAAGGAAAATACTCTGCCTGGAAGTCGGTGGTGAGTGGTGTTCCACATGGCTCTGTCCTTGGGCCTCTACTGTTTGTAATTTTTATTAATGACTTGGATGAGGGGATTGAAGGATGGGTCAGCAAGTTTGCAGATGACACAAAGGTTGGAGGTGTCGTTGACACTATAGAGGGCTGTTGTAGGTTGCAGCGGGACTTTGACAGGATGCAGAAATGGGCTGAGAGGTGGCAGATGGAGTTCAACCTGGATAAATGTGAGGTGATGCATTTTGGAAGGTCGAATTTGAAAGCTGAGTACAGGATTAAGGATAGGATTCTTGTCAGTGTGGAGAACAGAGGGATCTTGGTGTGCAGGTACATAGATCCCTTAAAATGGCCACCTAACTGGACAGGGTTGTTAAGAAAGCATATGGTGTTTTGGCTTTCATTAATGGGGGGTTTGTGTTTAAGAGCCGTGAGATCTTGTTGCAGCTCTATAAAACTTTGGTTAGACTGCACTTGGAATACTGTATCCAGTTCTGGTCGCCCTATTATAGGAATGGTGTGGATGCTTTGGAGACGGTTCAGAGGAGGTTTACCAGGATGCTGCCTGGACTGGAGGGCTTATCTTATAAAGAGAGGCTGACTGAGCTCGGACTTTTTTCATTGGAGAAAAGGAGGAGGAGAGGGGACCCAGTTGAGGTATACAAGATAATGAGAGGCATAGATAGAGTCAATAGTTGGAGACTATTTCCCAGGGCAGAAATGGCTAACATGAGGGGTCATTGTTTTAAGCTGGTTGAAGGAAAGTATAGAGGGGATGTCAGAGGAGGGTTCTTTACACAGAGAGTTGTGAGAGCATGGAATGCGTTGCCAGCAGCAGTTGTGGAAGCAAGGTCATTGGGGACATTTAAGAGACTGCTGGACATGCATATGGTCACAGAAATTTGAGGGTGCATACATGAGGATCAGTGGTCGGCACAACATCGTGGGCTGAAGGGCCTGTTCTGTGCTGTACTGTTCTATGTTCTATGTTCTATGTTGGATAATGCCTGGCAATCACAATATATTGTGCACGTCACCTTTCTATTTCTGATTGCATCTATGCGTTGAAGAATTCAGTGGGTTATTTTCAGGGGGCCACTTTTCAATGGGCGTTGGATTCTTGACCTGCCCCAAGTTGTAATCTGTCGATATGGTTAAAGTAAAACATGTGTATCCAGACCAACACAGATATGTGGTATCACAGTGATACCTGAATTACAATGTCTGGGAAATGGAAGAGAGTTTCTCACATGGCGTTGGAAAGAGGCCAACTTGCTAAACATGTGACCAAGGCTCCTGACATGACTTGGTCAGTCAGTTCCCACATCTGCCTTGTAAATTGAGGAGGGGTGGTTCTTAATAGTGTTGAGCATCAGCCAGTGGGGGATGGTGGACTGAAGAGGAGAAACATGGCAAGGGAACGTCAGTGGAATAAAGCTGAAAGGGGTAATTATGTAACATCCAAATTTGTGTTTGTAGACGAATGGAGAAGCAGAAAACTGGAGCAGTTACGTTTTGTTATTCTGAGTGTTGGAAAAGAATTGAAATGAAGAATTTGGATAATCTAGATTATTTGCACAGTGTAAGGGTCTTATGGTGCAATAGCAGTACCCCTGCCTCTGAGCCAGGAGACCTGGGTTCAAGTCCCACCTGCTCCAGAGGTGTGCCATAACATCTTTGAACAGTTTGATCAGAAATTGGTACAAAGAATAATGGGAAACAAAAGACCTGTTGGTCCTTTCCCAGACAACTGAAACACCTTGTGATGGGTATTAACCCCAGATGGAAACCATCTCATCTGTTGCGACAGATAGCAGAACAAATTAAAAATTGAGATCAGTCAGAGAGAAAAGGAAGTAAACGTACAGGGCTGCATACTTGCGTGTGTAGGTAAACGTAGCGAATCAACGACTAGTGGTATCGCAACAAAACATAGAATAATCAGAGATTTGAGCACTTTATTCTGTTTATTCTGGCCTGACTGCTGATATAGAGGTAAAGGATGTCAATACCGGTGTTTCTTAGCTGTGTTTATCAGAGCAACAATTAATGTAAGCTTATATTTGAAATTCTGTAACTGTATAAAAAAGAACACAAACACTTCTGAACTTTATAACAACACAGTGAACGTCTTGTCTTGTTGAGGCTGGATGTACAGTTCTTTTCCCCTTCATCGGACAGATGTTCCATGTCCATGAGGAGCAAACTTGATAATATATTCTTTGAGTGAATGCTTTTGGTTTTATTTTTAAAAGTCTGCTTTAGAAAGAGCTTGTGGATCTGTTAAATCCCATGAATTTCAAACATGGTTACTTGGACTCTGTCCAAATGACAAGTAAGGACGAAGTGCATTGTTCTGTGTGGAGATTTATTGCCATTGGTCTGTTTACAGAGTTCCATGAAAGGAACATCTGTTAATTCCAGGGATCCAAATGGTTAAAGAATTAGGCAAACCACAGCAGAAATCTTTAAGACTTACATTGTTGATTTGCTTTGCTTGCAAGTCAAGGACAATGATATTAAGCTCTTACACTGCCTTCAATAAATACAAATAATGCTTGACATGGCACTGAGTCATGTTTGAAGTCTCAGTTCCTACCCTGTGATGATATGATTTTCCCTGGTTAAATTGCAATGCTGCATCACACTGCTCTGAGCCAGGCAAAATCAAAATCAGTCTTTCTTCCTATTCCTGTTTCCTGTCTCATGACTAAAGACACCAAGTGTTCATTTGTGAAGGTTGGGTGAGGAAGGATTGAATTCTGTTGTAATGTTTACCAATTTTGAATAGCCTTCGAGTACTCCTAGCCTGGGTTCCCATGAAGGCTGATCTCTTGGCTGAGAAAACAGGATGACTGTCATCGCCCCCACCCTTTCTTCTCTGCAGAGCTGCGTCTCAGCATGAATCATTCCATCCTGCAACAAAAGAAAGAATATTGTTGCTGAGAAGGGGGACATGAATTGAAAGGAGTTCACAGTGCAATATTCAAGTGTGTTGCTGACGTCTCTTTCTAACATTGCGGCGATACAAGATAGTCTTTTTACTTGCTTTTGTGTGCCAAGGCGAATTGATCTCTCTCTTCCTCACTTTCCAGTTGAGATTCTGTGGCACTATTTGTCATTTCTGTTTATTTGCTCTCGTACAAGTATAAAATTCAGGCATAGAGAGACCTGTTTCGTGTGAGTACCCGATCACACTTTGTGCTTTCACATACTTCCACTCATTCACAAGTTTTTCCCAAATAGCTAAGACAACTTGTCAAAGTAAGAATGGGGTTTGTGCCGTTACAATTAACACAGGAACTGCCCTGTTTAGCTCCAGATTATTGCCATGTCATCTCTCTTGCCCAAGTGACAGGGCAAGTGTGACCTTGGTTTAATGGGAGATCCAGATTAGTTTGGATTGTGTGTTCAGCTGCCTGGATTTAAACCCTTCCAATTCAGACATGAAGGTGTTGCCATTGACCACCAATCAGGAAGTGCCCAGGCTCAGTGCCTGATTAATGGTGCTTTGTTTTGTACTCACTAGTCACCGACCGACTCCCACAGCTACCTAGACTACACCTCCTCCCACCTGCCCCCTGTAAAAACACCATTCCATATTCCCAATTCCTTCGTCTCCGCCGCATCTGCTCCCAGGAGGACCAGTTCCAATACCCTACAACCCAGATGGCCTCCTTCTTCAAAGACCGCAATTTCCCCCCAGACATGATCGACGATGCCCTCCACCGCATCTCCTCCACTTCCCGCTCCTCTGCCCTTGAGCTCCGCCCCTCCAATCGCCACCAGGACAGAACTCCACTGGTCCTCACCTACCACCCCACCAACCTCCACATACATCGTGTCATCCATCGTCATTTCCGCCACCTCCAAACAGACCGCACCACCAGGGAAATATTTCCCTCCCCACCCCTATCAGCGTTCCGAAAAGAACACTCCCTCCGTGACTCCCTCGTCAGGTCCACACCCCCCACCTACCCAACCTCCACTCCCGGCACCTTACCCTGCAACCGCAAGAAATGCAAAACTTGCGCCACACCTCCACCCTTACTTCCCTCCAAGGCCCCAAGGGATTCTTCCATATCCACCACAAATTCATCTGCACCTCCACACACATCATTTACTGCATTTGCTGCACTCGATGTGGCCTCCTCTACATTGTGGAGACAGGTTGCCTACTTGCGGAATGTTTCAGAGAACACCTCTGGGATACCCGACCAACCAACCCAACCACCCCGTGGCTCAACACTTCAACTCCCCCTCCCACTCCACCAAGGACATGAAGGTCCTTGGACTCCTCCATCGCCAGACCATAGCAACACGACGGCTGGAGGAAGAGCGCCTCATCTTCCGCCTAGGAACCCTCCAACCACAAGGGATGTACTCAGATTTCTCCAGTTTCCTCATTTTGCCTCCCCCCACCTTGTCTCAGTGAAATCCCTCGAACTCAGCACCACCTTCCTAACCTGCAATCTTCTTCCTGACCTCTCCACCCCCACCCCCACTCCGGCCTATCACCCTCACCTTGACCTCCCTCCACCCTATCACATTTCCAACGCCCCTCCCCCAAGTCCCTCCTCCTTACCTTTTATCTTAGCCTGCTGGACACACTTTCCTCATTCCTGAAGAAGGGCTCATGCCCGAAACGTCGATTCTCCTGCTCCTTGGATGCTGTCTGACCTGCTGCGCTTTTCCAGCAACACATTTTTCAGCTCTGATCTCCAGCATCTGCAGTCCTCACTTTCTCCTCAATGATCTACAAAGTGCCAACAACACAGCAAGGTATAGGAAAGCTGCTGTCCACACATATACCTTCCCCCGAAGTCAAACCATAATTCACAAACTGAGTGTTGCGGGAGGGAGCACAGCAGTGCAAATAAATCCTCCCAAAGTCCATCTTTAAAAACCCAAATTGACGCTGATGATTAAAGCAGATAGTTACCCCTTCGAAAAGTCACAGTATTCTTTTAACTAATTTAACTGAGCTGCTAAAATCTGAACCTGCAGCAATGCTAAATGTCAGTGCTAACAAGTCTGACATTTTCAAAGCTGCTTCCATCCCATTAGTTGCATGTTAATGGGTAAGGCTTGAGAGCGGGGCAGATGAAATAAACGTTGGGAATGTAACAGGGCCGGACAGTGTGCGATGGGTGCTATTCAGGTCTGTGAAATCCTATGCATTCAGTGCTCATAATGAGAATGGTGTTTCTCCTCCCTCCCCCCTCCCCCCTCCCCTATCCTTTGGTTTATCCAGGCTGAAGTTCAAATTTGTGGGAAAACATCTTCTGAACTGACCTTTTGTGCAGACAATGAGAGAACTTGCTGTTTCTGATTGTGAATCAGCTCAAAACTAAAGCCAGTGCGCCGATGATCAATGAGCCAGGCAAACAGAAAGCCTTTGATTTGAGTCTTACATGGTCCTTGTCAGGTTAAATGTTTTCAGGGGACCTCAATTTATAGGTTCTGGAAGGACCGTGAACATTCTCCTCCTCATCTCTAGATTTAAGGCTCCTTTTTCTGAAATCTGTTTCTGATTGCTGTCTCTTCCTGGAAAATGTTTATGTATGGGCTTCAGGTCCTCGAATCTATTCTGACCTAACCTCACACTTCCTTCTTGAGAGTCTGTAAGGGTTTTGAGCCCAGCGTATTTTTTTCTTGTTCCTCCCCCTGTCTGACCCATTGGACACTTTCACCCCTTGTATTGTGTGAAAGAGCAAAAAAGAAGAGTTTGAGGTATTTGTTCAGGGATCCACATTATTTCACTTGCCTTGAGTCCACGAGTGAGGCCTAGAGATTCCCTGTTCACCTGGTATACCATCCTCTATTTATACTTTGGGTCATGGCAGTCTCTAAGGCGCAACTGTTGTCAGCAAATAGAATCCCAGTTCTGGTATTTTTAAAATGTATTTTGTTTCATGGAATATGGACTTGACTGTCTGTTAAGGACAACATCTATTGCCCAATCTTCAATCCTTTGAAGTCGAGTGGCTTTCCAGGCCATAGCTTAGGGCAGGTAAGACTTAATCACATTGCTGTAGTTCTGGGGTCAAGTGACAAGGTAAGGACAGCAGGTTTCTATTTCCAGAGGACGAGAGTGAATCAAATGGGTCTTCATAACAATCAATGATGGGTTTTAAGGTCAGCATTACTGAGACTAGCTTTCAATTCCAGATGTATTTATTGAATTTTGATTCTACCAGCTGCCTTAGTGTGATGTGAACTTCCAGCCCCAAAGCATTAGGCTGGGCTGCTGTATTAATTGTCCAGTGGTATTATCATTACCACCACTGACACCCTCTCTGCTGTCCATTGCTTTGTAAAAGAATAATGAAGGAATTTTAATTTACTGAACACATGACTGTGGGATGTCCCAAAATATCAAATAAATATTTCTGAAATGTATTCTGAGTTGTTTCAGGTGCTTTTGCAGCCAGTTTGGGTGTAGCAAATTTCCACAAGCAACAATAGGAAATAATTTGTTTTTTTTAAAAAAAACAATTTAGGGATAAATATTTGCCATAACTTTAGGATGAACTCTCTTGCTGTTTGTCAAAATCGTATCATGGGATTGATTACAGATGAGAAGGCAGACTTGATGCACCGGCATATTGGGAAAAGCTGCATCAGAATGTCAGCCCAGATTTTGTGCCAGGCTTCCTTGAGTCGTGCAAAAACTTCTCACTGAGAAACGACTGACTATGCCACATACACCAGCCAATTGGGCACACGGGGAAATGGACACAGTTTTTGCCAGAGGC
Organism: Hemiscyllium ocellatum; assembly: GCF_020745735.1. Taxonomy (NCBI): domain Eukaryota; kingdom Metazoa; phylum Chordata; class Chondrichthyes; order Orectolobiformes; family Hemiscylliidae; genus Hemiscyllium; species Hemiscyllium ocellatum. The sequence continues at coordinate 70,134,501 of NC_083413.1, read as the reverse complement.
ATCCGGAGAAGTTTGTTTGTGGGGTGGGGGGAGGGGTTCATAGCTCTTCCTTGGAGAACAGCAGAACCCCAGAGGAATGTTAGCCTCCCAGGAATATGAGTTTCAAATGATTTATTTGATCCCCTTCACAATGCACAGACAATGAACTTTTGCAGCTTTGCTATGTCTGGTCGGGTCATCCAGCGGTGCTGCCAGTTCATTAACCATGAGTCATAAACCACCCTCTTAATGTCGTCGCCTTTCTATTCACCATGGACTTGAAGTCTCCTTAATCTGCTGTTAAAGTATGTATGGGTTTGCTTTTATGTCTCAATAAATTACGAGCAACACACCAAGCCCAAAATGATGGGAAAGATTTATAAAAGGTTCATCCTAGCATCTGAGCAGTTTCTTTATCCAATTGTATTGGTGCAAAGAAAAATCTGCCTGGCTTTGGGTAGACAAAGGCATGATATATACTGCAGTTGGAGGGGGAAATAAAGAGAGACATTTTCAAGCCTCCCTCTTTTTTTTGTTCCGACCCCAAGTTTGAGAAATGCAAAGTCAAAAGGATGCATGATTTTCAAATGCTAATGCTTGCATATTGTGGTTCACAAGAGAGGTGAGTGTTTTAATTATACAAGGGATGTTCGCTTTCTCCCAGCTCTCAGAGACAATGATGTCTTATCCTAAATCATGACTTCCATTTTCAAAAAGGATTCTCACTCTTTTGTTGTCTTCAAGATCCCAGCGTTTTATTTTCTCACACATTGACATCCACACGCCATTATTGGGCTTTCACGTTCAGACAGCTCGACTGCACGCTCTGAAGTACAGACGAGTTATTCCTCGTGTCCCGGTCTATATTTAATCCCTCAATTGCCATGACTAAAGCAGATTATCTGGTAATCTTCACATTGGTGTTTGTTGGACCTATCTGGGTGCAAATTAGTCTCCACCTTTTATAAAGTGGCCTCACTGGTTGTATGATTTGGAGATGCCAGTGTTGGACTGGGGTGTACAAAGTTAAAAATCACATAACACCAGGTTATAGTCCAACAGGTTTAATTGGAAGCACTAGCACTAAACCTGTTGGACTATAACCTGGTGTGTAATTTTTCACTGGTTGTAAAGTGCTTTGGAATGGCAGTTGGTCATGAAAGGTGCTACTTAAATGCAAGTCTTTTCCTTTCTCTGTGAACCCATAGACTTCAAACTTTGCTGTGCCACTGGGGCTTAAAATCACAAAAGACGGATTGCATGGATTCCATTTTTATTCCCTTGAGTATGGAAGATGAAAGGGGAATCTAATTAAGATAGTTTGAAGTGACAAAAGGATTTGCTGGGGTACACAGAGAAATCTGGGATGGTGGATGAGGGTAAATGTTTTCAAGAACAATGTTAAGAATACTGTTGGACTCTTCAGGGTGATGCTGTGAAGCACTTTCTGAGCACCAAAGTGAGTCAACAACTTGAAGCACTCCCTCAATGAGGATCCTGAGGTTAGGTCAATTGAAAGTTTTAGCACTGCCGTTGATAGATTTTTATTTGATTAAAGGGATTTTGAACAAAGAAGAGAAATTGCCATTGCGGTACGGATCAGCCTTGATCTAACTGGACCATACAGCAAACCTAACAGACCCTGTTTCCTACTCTTGTGCTTCTTTTTGTTTAATTCTCAAAATATACTTTGAGAAAAAGAATTCTGCACTGTTTAGCTGTGTAGTTTGTTATTTCTGCCCTTCCACAGATAAGCTAAGGCTCCCATGGTGTGTTTTAATATTTGACTGGGAACCCCCAGCCCAGGAAGCTTCTGGATTCAATGCCAATTTTAGGGGATTCTTGAAGGTGAGATCAGTATTTCCAGAAACATTCCTCATTTTATCTCTATCTATAAGGTCTCTTCAGCAGTAACCCGATACTTTCATACTCAATATTATTTAGAGTTGGTATGACCTTCCCTGAATTTTGTTGGCATCTCTTCTTTTACAGGAAACACTCAAATAAATCGCAGAGAGATTAGTTTTACATTACCTCATGGTTTCATTGGTCTCTTGAAAGGACAGATGCTAGGACGAGATGATATGGATGGGGCTGCAGTTATCCCACTGAGCAGTTTGTGAATTGACACAGTTTACAGAGAGGGGAGGTGCACAGGTTTGCCCACCAATTCAATCAAGGCTTGCACCAAAGCATTTCCGCTTGGTGAGTAAGACAGACAGACTTGCACTTTTCGCAGTCCCAAGACTTCACAGCATGTGAAATGTAATCACTGGTAACGTAAAAATGTGGCAAGCACCCCATAAACTGCAATAAAACCAATGGCCACAAATCTGTTTGAGATGTTGTTTGAGGTCAGTGAAGACTCCAGGGGAATTCCAGTGTCCCTTTCCAAAATGCTGCCATTTTATCAGAGGACAGACAGGGCCTTAGTTCAATAACTCATCCAGAAGACAGGCCTTCCGACTGTGGGACAGTCCTTCCGACTGCATGAATATGTCAGCCAAGATTATGTAAGCATGTCTTTGGAATTCGATTTGAACCCATGACTCAATTGTATCAATACTAACTTGGAGCCATGATTAACTCTTCAATCTTTGACTTGGTTTAGGGAGCAATATGAGACAAATGTTGGATCTGTCCTGAGATGCTTCTTTCACCGCATGATTTATTCATCATAAACATAATAAGAGGTTTATTATACCTTTGGTTTGGCGATGCGTTGACACGTTATGGTGCCACCGTTGCTGGTAACAGGTCTTCATGGAAGATCTGGCACAATATTCATGGAGGGTGTGCGCGCAGACTGTGGGCAAGCAGCTGTCTTCTGTCTCAAAGTCTCTGAGACTCTTATTACTGAGACACCACAAATCTCAGAGTATGACGTATCCTTTGGTATTTTACAAATGGAGTAAATCAAGAAATCTGTCTCACTGCAGAATAAACACATGGATTGCCTGGAGTGTGAGATCAGTTCAGACAGCACAGCAACAAGGCAGCTGCTCAGTTCTGTTATTAGTTTGTTAAACATTGCAACTCAGTCACACAAACCCGAGCTTCTTGTCTGTTGAACCAGAATTTAATTGGCTGCTTAATTAGTTTAGCAAACATCTATTTGTCTGACCTCAAATCACCAACTAAGTAGATTCAACAAATATAATTAAAATGGAAAACAAATAGGGCTTTCTTTTGTTTGGTGACTGGAATACGGTTTGTGCAAATATGCAGGGTAAGATGTGAGGTTCTCACAAAAGCCTTTCAGTAAATACTTCCCTGAATAAGTTTGAACTGGGACCTTGCAGCATAGAGTGGAGCAGTGTAACACTATTCCATTATTTCCTCTGCAGGATCTGAGTTTGCATAGTCTTGAGAAATTGATACATCTCATGACTGGAACATGGCCATTTTTGGTTGGTTTTAGCATTGCCTGGACAGTGGAGGGGGTTTTCCCCTGTCCGACTGACATTCCAAATGCGAGCTTCCAAGTAGGAGTTTGCCACCATTTTATATTGTGTCCAGGCAATAAAATTCTTTGAGAGGGTATGCTCATGAAGTCACTTCTTCCTTTGAACCAGCCAAGCCTGTGCCTCACCTGGGATTGTGGAGGGTATTTAACGTGGATAGCAATGGGGTGAAAGTGGTCTGGGCTAGTGGGGGAAGTTGGGTGAAAGTAACCAGGAGCCTGTTCTGTGATCATACAGTGTTTTTACTGACAATTGTGTCATTTTTAACACAGCCTGCATCTGCTTTGCACCACTGGCTATGTCGAATATCGCATTTCCCCACCCCAAACTCAGTGCAGAACGAGTGCCAGATCGCAGGTGGGATACATACCCTTGTACTGAATGCTGCAGTTAAAAAGACGATCAGCAAATCCTTTCTAGTTCACCACTATTACTGGTTCTTATTGGCAAAGCCATCAAACATCTCACTGTTGGAACTACCCTGAAATGGTACCAGTCATGGAGTCAGATGGTAGGGTCAGAAAGAGCGCAATTTGATAGCTCTCAGCTCTTGGACAGTGCAGAAGCATTACTGTCATGATTTTGGATGTCCATGCACTTCCTGGATTCTTTCTAAACAATGAGATTTAAAAGGTCATTTGGACCTATGACCTGACTTGTGAGTCCCCACAACGCATCCACCTTTCTTTAACGATTATGTTGACTCTTTTCCTGTCCCTGCACTTTAGGTTTTTCTTTGCCAAATCTTTATTCTGAAATCCTTTTCTTCTTCCTATTTTCTTCTTGAGGCCATTCAGTTGACAGCACCTGACAAGTTGAAATTTGGGCTTCCATACTCTACCCTGTGTTCATTTGGAGGAAACTGGGACAATGCTGTGCAGAAGATCCATCAGGATGGATCGTATGATAACCGAGATTCTCGTCTCAGTAGTCTTGGGTTCCAGCTCTGGGATTTTTGAGCTGTCTGCCTTTTAAATTTTACATCTGATTTCACGTGTTCTATGCTGAGGCATCGTTTTTGTTGGACTGTTGTCATGCTTTTGGGATCCCTGAAGGGCTAAGAAGGGAAAGCTGTCTTGACTAAATTGCATTTTAGGAAATCCTAAACTTGTTGCCAGGCCATGAGGCTGAATTCAAACAGGCAGCCACTGAGCAAGCTTATTCAACTTTTCTATAGGTCCTGTGGCACAGTGATGGTATCCTTCCTCCTGCACTAGAATGTCTGGATTCAAACGCTGCCACCTCCGGATGTGAATCCTATCACAATGATTAAAGTAACTGTACAACTTCCCTTGTGACAGATGTAACCCTATTTCATAGAATCCCTACAGTGTGGAAGCAGGCCCCCCATCGAGTCCATAATGACCCTCTGAAGAGCATCCCACCCACACCCTACCATGCATTTCCCATGGCTAATCCACCTAGCCTGCGCATCTCAGGACAATACAGGGCAATTTAATATGGCAAATCTACCTAAACCTGCACATCTTTGGACTGTGAGAGGAAACTGGCGAATCTGGAAGGAACCCATATAGACACAGGATGAAGACGGAATTTCCGCACAGACAGTCACCCAAGGGTGGAATCGAATGCCTTGGTGCTGTGAGGCAGCCGTGCTAAGCACTGAGCCACCGTGCCGCAATGTTTGAAGACAACTCCTTGGTAGCAGTTCATTTCCCTTTAAAAGTAAAAAGAGCTCATCTACAAGATGGTAGGAAGAACAAGTATTTATATAACACCTTGTGTGACTGCAGAACATCCCAATTGCTTTACACCAATCTAAACTCTTTTGAGGTTCGTCATTGCTGTAATAGACGGCACGCCATAACCACCTGTTACACGCAGCAAGTTCCTACAAACCACTGTGAAAAAAATTACAAGATGATTTAATGTCGTGTTGAAAGGATCAGCATTGGCCAAGACATGACAAGAACTCCTTGTTTATTGAACCATATTTTAGGGTAGTTTACATTTATCTGAGGAGGGAGATAGAATTCCTGTTTAAAGTCCTATTGAAAGACAGCATCTTTAACAGTGCAGCCCTCTGTCAGCCCTGCACTGACGTACCAGCCTGGATGACCAAGTCTCTGGTATGCACCTTGAACCTGTAACCTTCCACGGAAAGGTGGGAGTGCTGCTGTAATACATGAGTTACAGACATCAACCAAGACAGCACAAAGAATAAATGCTTTTTTTACAACCTTCTATGATGTGAGTAAATATAGATCTGTTTGTTCGCAGTAAGGTTGCAGTAACTATAATTGAAAGGCTCACCAATTTTTGCCAGTGATGTTCAGGAGGGAAATATGTTGGGCAAGGTAATGGATGAACACTTTGTTCCCTGAAGTGTAGTCTTGAGATAGTTTAGATCACAGAATGATAAAGTACAGAAGGAGATTAATTAGCCCATTATGTCTATGCTACTCTTGGGACCAGCGACACAATTAATCCAACTTTCTTCCTCTTTCTCCATATATCCCTGTACTTTGATTTCCCTGTTGTATTAATGCAATTGTTTCTTGAATCTGCTTCACCATCCTTTGAGGTTGTACATTCCAGTTCGCAATGGTAAACTCTTTCTTCTCTTGACACCTGCAATGTTTTTTACCAATTGTCTTACATATGAACGAACTTAAGAAATATGAGCGGAAGTAGGCCATCTGGCCCATTGAGCCCACTCCGCCATTCAGTAAGATCATGGTTGATCTTCTCGTGGACATAGCTTCACCTACCCATTGTTCACCACTCACCTTAATTCCTTTAATGTTTGAAATCTATCTATCCTTGCCTTAAAAACATTCAATGAGGTAGCCTCAACTGCTTCACTGGGCAGCACATTCCACAGTTTCACAACCCTTTAGGTGAAGACTCCATCCTAAATCTGCTCCTCCTTCTTTTGAGGCAGTGCCCCGGTTCTAGTTTCACCCATCAGTGGAAACAACCTCCCTGCTTCTACCTTATCAATTCCCTTCATAATTTTACATGTTTTTGTAAAATCTCCCCCTTATTCTTCTAAATTCTAATGAGTATAGTTCCAGTCCACTCAATCTCTCCTCAATAGGCAACGTTCTCAATTCCAGAATCAACCTGTTGAACTTCCTTTGCACCCCCTCTAGTGCCAGTACATCTTTTCTCAAGTAAGGAGAGCAACGCTGCACACAATACTCCAGGTGTGGCCTCACCAGCATCCTATCCAGCTGCAGTATAACCTCCCTGTTTTTAATCTCCATCCGTTTAACAATGAAGCATAAAACTCCATTTGACTTCTTAATAACCTGCAGTACCTGCAAACCAACCTTTTATGATTCATGCACAGGACACTCAGGTCCCTCTGTACAGCAGCAAACAGCAATTTTTCACCATTTAAATAATAGTCCATTTTGCTGTTATTCCTACCAAAATGGATGACCTCACATTGACTTGAATCAGTGTCCTCTGGTTACCAACTTTCCTGTCACAGTGGGGAGTTTATGACCATTTGAGCACAATAAGTAGGCTCCAGTGTAACAACTTATTCAATCCCAGCAACAATGTGACATTCTCCCAGTGCTGCATTGAAACGCCAGTTACTCAAGTCCTGCACTGGATCTTGATCTCATCACCCTTTACTTCCAGGGTGGTCAAATTAAAACCAGGCTGCTGCAAAGGCTTCTGCATTTCCAAAGCCTTGTTGGGACGAGAGGGTCAAAGGTTAGCAAACATGTCTACACATGTTTATACAAATCTGACATTAATGTATTAAATTCCTGGCGAAAAATATGTTTGCCCATTCCTCTGAAATTGTGATGGATCACATTAACATTCAGAGTTATGACACTGCTTAAATGATGTGAGAGTACAAATTGATAATGGAAACATTTAAATTCCTTGAAAGGGAATTTTAAACACCTTTGGTTTCTAAAACCTCAGCCACTACAGCAACAGCCTGACCTTCTAGCTAGGAGATAACATTTATTGCCAATCTCAAACACAGTTTTAATTGATGCCAGCAAATGCAACAAAAACCTGTTTAAGAAACATCGGGAAGCAGCAGCAGCAAATTAGCTTAAAGTGGTCAGACAAGACAATGTATTATTTATACGAAACACCACTTTAATTTAAAGTAGGCAAAATCGACAGTAAACATTCAGCACTTACTTGTCCTGACAGTTCGGTCCATGGTGTGATGAATACGGTCATCTTAAATCTGTTATTATGACAAAACAATGCACAAGGAAAACTTGAAATTCTGTAAAAAAATTAAAATTAAACCAGTTGTGTTGGAAACATATAGCATCTGCAAGGAAATGAGAGGAGATTCAATGCTGCAGTATTTTCTACTGCAATAAAATAGGACAGCTCTGTTCTGCAATAAAGATCCGATAACTGCTTTCTTCTATGTCGAGAATAATTGACTCCTGATAAAACATCCCCATGCCTGAATATATTTTTAAGATATAAAATTTGGCTCTTTGATAGCCCAGTAGATCAATTCACTGTATGTTGTTATAGTGAGTTTCAGCTAGCTCAGCAGTGCCCAGGAATCAAAACTGCAACCACTCTGAGTGGATTTAGTGCCAATTTAGTGCTCAGCTGTCACTCAGAATTGCCAAGAGAGCTCCTTGAGTTTGGGGTCAGGTTTATCCATTGTTTTAAAAGTGCAAGCTTGACTCAGATACGTAGCCATAGTGCTTCTGTGCCTCAAAAGTATTGCAGTTTCAAGTACTGACAGCCTTGGGGGTGGGTACCATCTTGCAGACAGTCCAAGGGTCCGTGTGTCTTTTCAGGGTGATGTTGAAGTTCCCATGGTACTACTTAAAGACAAACACTTGCATTCTCCTGTTGCCCCGGGCAATTGCCCTCCCTGGTTCTTCCCATTACTGTGGGTCGGACATTGCTGTATGTAAAATGGCTGCCATGTTTGCTGACATGACAGCGAGCGCAGCTTAAAAGTAATTAATTGAAGGTCTTTTCAGATGCTTCTGAAAGATGTGAGAAAGCATATAAATGCAAGTCTTTCTATCTTCTCTATAATGGAGCACAATACCTGGCATTTCACTTGTCAACAGCACTGCTTAAAGACTTCATAAAGGGTCAGGGGAACTAATGAAAACTCAATGCTTCATTTAGCCACAAGGACAGCTTCTAATGCTGATTTAGGATCAGTTGTTTCCAAGTCAGAGCTGCTGGCGTTTGTATCAGATGGTTATCAGTGCGTTGGTCTAAAAAACAGCAGTCAAGAGACTGAACTGCCATAATGGAGATACAAAGGAATATTAAACAATGATGAAGTGTGCTTCAGGGCACAGGAGTCAATCCTCTAAAAGGGAAAATGGATTAGGTTTTTATGTCGCCGATGGAGTTACTGTCGGAAGTAAGATAATGCAGCCAAGCCTGTCAGAGAAAGGATTATGATGCAGTGATTGGGGAATGATTTTTGCAGATCCTCAGAATGATGTATTAGTTGGTATACGTTTTATCTTCTGTCTGATTGCAACTCACAACAGGAATTATTCTGTAGTGTCTCTGCGGAATTAAGGAAACCAAACATGTAAGCGAACCGGCATGGCAGGGTCACAGACTAATAGTTCAGCCATTATTTTGCTTCTGATTACAGCAGTATCGAGACTTCACACAGATCAGTGCACTTCGTTATGTTTAGAGTCCTGTCAAAATTGGTGGAATTGAAATCAAATGTGCTTTAGTTCTGACCAATGTGCAGTAACATCAGGTGCAATGTGGTGCTGCCAATTGAAAAGAGTGAGGCAGTCTCCCATTTTAATGCGTAGAATCACAATGCAATCACATTCAACTTGGCACCCCAACATTATTGTCAAGAGGAAATTATATTGGAAATGGACAGAATCTGTTTATACTATTGTGGTTCTTCCTTATTTCATGACATGCAGTGATCCAAGAACTCTCACCCTTTGTGCATCCCTCAATTCCTTCCCCAACCCTGCCTTTGGTTACCCATATCTTGGAATCCCTCATTAATCCCTTCCAATCTCTCTCCCTCTTTAAGAGACTCTGACCACGCTTTTGATTGCCCATCCTAATATCTCCTTAATTGGCCTCGTGTCAAAAGTTATCTGACAACCCTTTTTGTGAAGTGCCTCAGGGCATTTTCCTATGTTAAAGATGGTACATAACTGCAATTTGTTGTTGTATCAGTTGCCTATACTTAGGTAACTAAAAGAAAAAGCTGTAGAATGACTGCGTTACCAGACTCAAGAATGTTAACTCTCCTTTGTTCCCAAAGACCTGCTGAGTTTCTCCAGCAATTTCTATTGCCTCTTTTAACATACTGACTTACAGCTCTGCTAATTCAGGTGATGGAATCATCAGCATGTTTGTCTATCAGTGGGTTTTGCAAATCTAAAATTTTTTTTTAGAGGGATCAAGATTTCGATTTGTTGAAGTAATTATTCCATTTTTACATGTATAAGTGAAGAGGGAAGCAACAGTAATAGCAGTTTTTCTTTGTAGCACAAACAGTGCATGATTATTTACTCAGGTAACCCTGTTATGTCAGTGTATAGAGCTAATGGCACTTCAGATTGACTGAGATTGCATTTATTTCTATATCCAGGGAGAATAGAACAGGCTTACTTTGTGCAGGAAGAGCTCTCTAGTGTTTAGCTTTATATGAAAAGGCAGATTTTGATGTCAATATTCATATTAGGATTGAATTGGGACTCTGCTTCACTTTTTAAAACAAATCTTTTAATGCCACAGAAAACCTGTCTTTTCTGACTTGACTCTAACCAGCGATGTGTACTGAAACAAACTTTCTGCACTGAGATCCATTCCTAAGCTTTTTGCTTAGGCCAAGCCAGGCTGATTCTGCATCTCCAGATTCTACAATGATCTAAGAAACCGCAGCATAGAATTCCAATGGCAAAGTGCTGGCCCACAGTCCTCCGCTCTGCCTGTGGAGAACTCCTGTTTGAGAGCAGAATACTACCCTGCGTGCGTGTGTTTCAGGGGAAAGAAAAATCTAACATTTATTTCGACCCTTTCAGGGCCTCAGATACTCAAAAATTGCTTTACAGCCAATTGATAATTTTCTTTTGTTTTTAGGTAGTAGTCACTATTGTGATGTAGACAATACAGCAGGCAATCTGCACACAGTAACCTCCCACAAACAGTAAGGTGCCATTTCTGTTTCTGTCTCCTTGAAGAGCTGTTGGAACGCACAACCTCAGAAGAGTGCATTACCAATGGAGCCGTGATGGAGAACGAAGGAAAGTAAAAATGAATAATTTCTTGTTCCCTTAGCACATAAAATCCATGCTATGACATGGCTATATCCAGTTGTTCTTGTAGATTAAACACAAAATTCAAGGCATTGCAGGACAGTGGGAGTGCTGTAATGTCCAAAGTGTCACCTCATTAAACTGAGGCCCAAGCCATTTGATCAGGGGGGTACACAAGATCTCCATTTTGAAGAGTTTAACCCAGTTTCTGAGACAAATTTATGCCTCAATCCAGACCACAACTAAAAAAAAACTGTTGTCCTATTATGTTATTATTTGTAGGAGTTTACTGAGTACAAATTAACTGTGGCATATCCCACAATTACAAGAGTGAGTAACTTCAAAAGCATTTCGCTGGCTGCAAAGCACTTGGAGGCATCCATTGGTTGCGAAAAATGTTATACAAGTCTTCCTCTCTCTTTTTCTTGTGCAAAAAGACACATAATTTTGGTGTAAATAGTGCTTGAACATTACAAGGAACTTTAGAGGTCCCATAGCACTTCCATGTGTGATTGCTGTAGCTCTTGATCTTCTGAAGTATATTGCTTTGACCTATTCCAAACATGCAATGAAAATTCCAAAAGCCGACTGTGAAAGGAAACTTTATTCAGTTTGAACCATGGTAATGTGGCTATGCTTCTAGTGTAGGGCTCTGCCAAGGTGAAAACCAGTGGTGAAGTGTTGCCAAGTCTCTGAGCATTGAGAGTCTGTAGAATGAAGAGGAAGGAAAGGCTGGCATAGGTGAGTGATTCTAAAACCATGATTAGAAAAATTCTGGGAGGAAAAGCAGGGAAAAAGGAAATCCAGGTGGTCAAAATGCTACAGAATTTTTTTTAGATTAGATTACTTACAGTGTGGAAACAGGCCCTTCGGCCCAACAAGTCCACACCGACCCGCCGAAGCGCAACCCACCCATACCCCTACACATACCCCTTACCTTACACTACGGGCAATTTAGCATGGCCAATTCACCTGACCTGCACATCTTTGGACTGTGGGAGGAAACCGGAGCACCCGGAGTAAACCCACGCAGACACAGGGAGAATGTGCAAACTCCACACAGTCAGTCGCCTGAGGCGGGAATTGAACCCAGGTCCCTGGTGCTGTGAGGCAGCAGTGCTAACCACTGTGCCACCGTGCTGAAGGACAAATAATTGGTTTTAAACTTTTTAACCAACTGAACATGTTATGTTCACATTCTACTGTGCCCCACTTTTCACTTGGGATTTGGGGAATGAAAATTCTTTGGAGCAAAAACCATCATTTGCATAGAGGGAGTACTGAAATTAGTGTGGTACTGTTTGGAGCAGAACATGTTAAGGGGATAACTAGCAGAGGTCACACATTCTGAGGGAATTTAATAGAACAAATGAGAAGTTGTTTAGCACTGGCAGAGGTAACCAGACAACTAAAACAAGCCTCTCTCTATCACAGCATTGCACAAAAGAGCCAAATGATCTGTTTTGTGAATATTTAAGGTTCCCCATGGTAGGCTCATTCAGAAGGTCAGGAGGAATGGGACACAGGGGAACTTAGCTGTCTGGATACAGCATTGACTGGCCAACAGAAGACAGCGAGTGGTAGTAGAAGGAAAATATTCTGCTTGGAAGTCTGTGGTGAGTGGCATTCCACAGGGCTCTGTCCTTGGGCCTCGACTGTTTGTAATTTTTATTAATGACTTGGATGAGGGGATTGAAGGATGGGTCAACAAGTTTGTAGATGACACAAAGGTTGGAGGTGTCGTTGACAGTATAGAGGGCTGTTGTAGGCTGCAGTGGGACATTGACAGGATGCAGAGATGGGCTGAGAGGTGGCAGATGGAGTTCAACCTGGATAAATACGAGGTGATGCATTTTGGAAGGTCGAATTTGAAAGCTGAGTACAGGATTAAGGATAGGATTCTTGGCGGTGTGGAGGAACAGAGGGATTTTGGTGTACAGGTACATAGATCCCTTAAAATGGCCACCCAATTGGACAGGGAAAGGGTTGTTAAGAAAGCATGTGGTGTTTTGGCTTTCATTTACAGGGGGATTGAGTTTAAGAGTCGTGAGATCTTGATGCAACTCCAGAAAACTTTGGTTAGACCGCACTTGGAATACTGCGTCCAGTTCTGGTCGCCCTATTATAGGAAAGATGTGGATACTTTGGAGAAGGTTCAGAGGAGGTTTACCAGGATGCTGCCTGGACTGGAGACTTATCTTATGAAGAGAGGTTGACTGAGCTCAGACATTTTTCGTTGGAGAAAAGGAGGAGGAGAGGGGACCTAATGGAGGTATACAAGGTAATGAGAGGCATAGATAGAGTCGATAGCCAGAGACTATTTCCCAAGGCAGAAATGACTAACATGAGGGGTCATAGTTTTAAGCTGGTTGGAGGAAAGTATAGAGGGGATGTCAGAGGCAGGTTTTTACACAGAGTTGAGAGAGTATGGAATGAGTTGCCAGCAGCAGTTGTGGAAGCAAGGTCACTGGGGACATTTAAGAGTCTACTGGACATGCAAATGGTCACAGACATTTAAGGGTGCATATATGAGGATCAGTGGTTGGCACAACATTGTGGGCTGAAGGGCCTGTTCTGTGCTGTACTGTTCTATGTTCTATGTAATCTGTAAATCAAGATACAAGTGTACATTGGGGCTGATAATAATTCAAACCTGTACTTCAGTTCCTCCATTTCAAGTGAGCATTGTTATAATTCGTACAGGTCTAATCCTTTTCCACGAGAGGTTTGGAGGGTATGTAAAGGAGATTTACCAATATGCTGCCATGGACATGGGGCTTCATTTTATTTGAAGAGGTTAGAGAAGCTGAGACTGTTCTCTTTCGAGCAGAGAAGACTAAGTTCAATTGAAACATTCAACATTATACAATATTCTGAAAGAGCAAATTAAGAGAATCTGCTTCCACTGGTGAGAGAGTTGGTAACCAGAAAACATAGATAATTGACAAACGAACTAAAATTATTTCACACCGCTAGTTGTTATCAACTGGAATGCGCTGGGAAGGATGATGAATGATGAATTAGTAGAAAAGAGTGGAATTGAATAGATACGTGAAAGAGTTGAAAAGTGTGGTGCTGGAAAAGCACAGCAGGTCAGGAAGCATCTGAGGAGCAGGAGAGTCAACGTTTCAGGCATAAGCCCTTCATTGGGGTGAAGGGCTTATGCCTGAAAGGTAAACTCTCCTGCTCCTGGGTTGCTGCCTGACCTGCTGTGCTTTTCCAGCGCCACATGTTTTGACTCTGACTCTCCAACATCTGTAGTCCTCGCTTTTGCCCAGATATCTGAAAAGAAAAAACAAATGTAAAGGCTGTGGGAAAATAACAAGGGAGTGGGACAAGTTTGACTCGCAGAGCCATCCAAAGCACAATGGACTAAATGGCCATCTTCTGTTTGAGGGAATCAGTGATAACAGCACTGAGTGAAACAAAATGTAGCAAAGAGGTTATCAGAGAGGTTTTAGAATTTAGATTCTCATACTGGTTTGAGTTTGGTGACGGGTTGTCTTTCAGGCTTGGAAGGCAAGATTCTGACATCTCCCTGTGAAATATTGAAGCACTCATGTTTTCAATATTTGCCTCTCGGGTTACTAAAGGAAAAGTCTGGTGGCTGTATATCTGCCATACAAACATTTCGATGACTGTGAAAACAGTGAGCACCAGGAGTATTCTCTATCCATGACCACTTCCTGATTTCATACTTGTCTTTCCTGTCACAGCTGGGGGAATAATTTCCTGTCCATCTCCAGTATGTTCTACAGGAGATCTGCAAGGTCACGACGGCAGTCTCCAGTCCTGTAATTGTTCCTCAGAATGTGGCCTACACCTTTAACTTCCACAAATCTTTATGAAATGTGAGTTGAGGAGAGGCAGCTATGCAGCAGACGGTGCAGTCACTTCTCACGTTTCGGGGTTTTACTGACTTTGCAAGGATGTCGACACCACTTCCTTCACAAGGTGAAGGCAAAATGTAGAGTTGGCCCAAAGGCTACAGCACCATAACTGGAAACGTTGAATAATTAACAAGCCAGCATTTGCAACTTGACGGATGGTTTTGACCATCAAAGGTGCAACACTAGACCATAACAAGAAGATAGGTCTGGAGTTCCATCATCAGTCTCAACCAAACTGGCTGATCTCAGGGTGGTTGACGTAACACTGCTGGGGTTCGTGAGTGGCAAAAGATCAAATGAAGCTACTACTTTTGAATGTTACCCAGGGACTTCCGCTGTGTATGAACATCTAGGTGAGGGCAGCATAAGGGCTGCTGTGAAGCCTCCCTAGGTCAAATTGCCAGCTACTCTGTGGGCTTCTATAGGATTGATCCCCTGATGAATTCCTTGAAGGATGTTGGTGTCCATGACACTGTATCCAAGCAAAAATCCACATTGCCCCAACCAAATGCAGTGAACTAGTGACCAGGTAATCTATGCTTTAGTGATGTTATAACACCAGGCAGAATTCTCCAGATGTATTTCCAGATATCTAGACTGGTGCTTCAAGCTTTGATGTTGCCAAAAGTTCACAATGTGCACTGAACTAGTCATGTTTCAGCAGAAGCCTTCTAGCCCTGCATTCCACCAGCACTGACTGCAGTGGAAGGGTATTATGGTAGCTTATTGATTTCAAGCTTTCAGAATTGACCTGGAGGGCAGGCTGATATATAGTATCCACGGATGATGCCCATTACCTGGTCAAGGTCACCTCTGAAAATGGTGGGGGCAGGCCTTCTCCATAACTGCCGCAAACGTCTTCACTGCTGTCAGTGGATCATACTTGTTTTTATTTTGCAGTGGCTGGTGAATACTGACTGGGGGGAGCTTGCAAGTGTCACCGAGCCTGAGGCTAGGAGGCTGGCTGAGGCTCAGGTGGAGATTGAGTCTGAAGCTGAATGGTGGTAATTTTCAAAGTGCAGCAGCTTGTGCTCAGCAGGTGGCGGTGTGTCCCACTGCGGTGTTTTTTGAGAGATCTTTCAGAACAGTTTTGTTCAGCTGATAGCCTGTAATTTGTAGTGTTGATAGATAGTGGCCTATGTTCAGTTGCCCACTGGCAGAAGTTAATGAAACTGGTGCCTTGCATGTATTAGTTCTCAAAGCTATACACTCTCTTTAATTTCACTTTATAATTCCTCAATTCTTGCAACCTCTAGTCAAATGGGCTTCTTCTGGAAATGTTCATGTCCAGATCTTTGTCAGGCTGAATTGGATTGCTGATAGTATTGGTGTCATACTGGATCATGACCTAATCTTCTAACCCTTCCATAACCTCTGCAATACATAAGACTGGCAATAATACTCTCAAATCATGTGTCCCTGCCTTTGTCTCAACTCATGCGCTGCCTCATTTGCTGTCTGTTATTTCAAAATTTGACAGTTCCAATGTTGTTGTAGCCAGGATGCCACCTTCCATTCATCATTAACCCAGTGTGTCAGTCAGAAACTCATCTGTCCTTACCCTGACTAACTACAGGTACTGTTCACTCACTCGTTGATATGTTTGCTAACTTGCACTGACTCTCACTCCTGCAAACACTGACTTGAAATTTCTCATCTTTGAGTATGGAAATGTTGCCTCTGTACAGGTGTGAGAGCACATCTGGAATATTTTGTACAACCTTTGCCTCCCTATTTGATAGAGGATACCATTGCATCAGAGGCAGGTCGAAGAAGGTTTGTGAGACTCATTCCTGAGATGAAGGGTTTATCTTGGGGAGAAATGTTTAACAGGCCTTGCCTTTACTCTGTGGAGTTTAGAAAACTGAGACGTAATCTTTTTTGAAATTGAGGGGATTGGATTGGATGGATATCAGTAAGATGTTTCCTCTTGTTAGGGTGATGAGAACTAAGGAACATGGTTTAAAAATGTGTCCCTTTTCAGACAGAAGTTTTTCTCTGAGGGTTTTTGGCTTGTGGAATTCTCTAGCCCAAAGTGAAAGCTAGGCCATTGAATTAACTAAAAGTAAAGTTATATAGGCTTTTAAATCAGTGATGGAGTCAAGAGTTCTGGGGAGCGTACTGGAAAGACAGGAGAGAACAGTTGAGAAGAGGATCATTGAATGGTTGAGCAGGTTTGAAAGACCAAATGCTCCCCTCCTGCCTCTAAGTCCTGATCCTATAATAAAAATGATCGCTAAAACCCACAATGATGCTTCGGAAAGTTTTAAAGAAATCTATTTGTTCTCAAAATGTTGAATGAGGACCGGGCATTGAGGATTCTCCAAGGAATTCAAATATGCTGTTGCAAACCATGTATATTTTATGGTTTGTCTCCTCATCTATCTAATTTTCTTTCCTTCATGACAGTTTTATTATAAGGTTTGTGTCCTTGCCAAGTGCTTTGGCTTTGAATCAGTGCGGGCTGTGTAATGAAATTTGGATGAGAAGCAACCTGAATTGGGCTTTGTCGAGCTGTTTTAGTCCAGCTCCAAATCAGGCTCTAATGCCTTAACATTGCACAGTTGGAACATTTCTGCTGCTGCTTCCTGAAACATGGTAGCCAGTTACATGTCAAATTGCTTAGCTTCATCTCGAGGGGCACGAAGATCAAGTCGCACCAGCAGTTGACCTTAAACAAGTGCCTTCCCTGAAGGTCAAAGTAGGTCAAAGTACCATAAGGTGCGGCACAAAGCCAGGAGGATTCCTGGCTTAAATGTCTGTCCCCCAAAGTCAGGTTGAGATGGTAAAATTGATTTCAGTGACCTTACGATGCAGGAGACTGGGAATCGTGCTCCCAGTGGTTAGATAGTGATCCTTGTTTGCAAGGGTTTAAAAGCATGCATGTCAGGTGGGAGTATTATCTGTGATGCTCTCTATGATCAAGTAGCCAGTCTTTTTATGGAACCCTTTAAACTTACTCTGGATGTGAATTGCTCCAAAGTGATTTTCCAGCCGTTTCACGTGTCTGCGTGGGAACAAGTTTGGTTACAGGATACTTCTATTCAATTGCATGAAAGCTGTGCAAGCCCCCAGGGTTTTATTTTTTTCTGTGCTTGCTAATATGTTAACAGAAAAATGCATTTACAGGTGTTAGATTTATTTGAAAGGCTCTTCAGAGTTGGCAGACTCTCACTGGTGGAGCAGCTGTTAAACAGTCCATTGAATTTTGTGAACTGAAGTGGGTGGAAGTATTATTAAGGTATCGATCTATACAGTGCTATATTGAACAAAATGTTTAATGAACACACGTGCCATGACATTATTTTTGTGAGCCATAACCACATTTGTACTGAAATCAGCCGCCTTCACTGATATTGCAATTTACCTACTTTGCTGTCCTCCCAAGAAATCACCCAATTTTCAGATCCTTGAACATGTGAATTTACTTCTTGGTTCCTCAGTCATGTTTACATTTGTTTTCTCTTTAAAATGCATCTATCTAGCACCGTATTGGACAGAACCTTGTTCATATTGCAAAGGTTTCGTCAGCTGGCGGGAAAGATGGCAAGAGGCCTGCACTGTCTCTTTGAGGAAACACCCCCAAATCTAACACCAATTGGACATTGGTGAGACCAGTAGAGGAGCATTGGCATGGAATTAAGATCCGGGATGTGGAAATCCCACTCAGAATGGAAACTCTTCCAGTCAGATGTGCCATTGAGGTGGTGGTGATGACTACAGTTGGACAACCACCCCAGGGTGCAAAAGACCTGGGAGTAAGGATTTATGGGGTTAGTGATGATGGTGCAAGTTGGTGATGGTTTCTGGATTGAGAGTTGCAGGGAAAGGCTTTGGAATGTTTTCTCACCCATGACTGAATCCCAATGGCACACCTCTCCACCTTGCCTTGGCAAAGACCATCCTGCCTCCAAGCTCATCACCAAATTCTGGTCAATATATTCCAAAGAACATCCTATCTATTAAATCACTTTGAGGTTGTGTAACTACTGTTGCCGCGGAAGAGAAATGAACCCATCCTTTCATTTACTGTTCAGGCACTTCTGTGGCAAAAGGCCGATGAGGAATGGATCACTTCCCTGTTCTCCCTCGCTTCCTATGATCTAAGCAGTGGGAGGATTGTGGTCAGGTTTCAAATTTTAAAGTGCTGGTATTTCACCCGAGCAAAGCCTACTGATGGTTGGGAATTATGATGCCCCTTCCCTCGGAGTCAGTTCAGTGTCAAATTGGCACGGAAAAGTAGTGCATTGTGGGAATGGATGTGAGCGCATGATGAACGGACAGGATGGCTGGAGAAGAAGAGGTCATGTGATGAGACCTCCAGGGACTTCTCCCTTATACTAAAGTTGTATCAGATCAAGGTATTTTAAATTACAATAGAGAAAATAAAAATTCCAAAGTGTCCAATGCGGCATGCATGATGGTGATTAGGCTTGCCTCTTTAAAAATGACATGAGGTATACCAGAATCTATACAGTGCGTTGCAAACCCACAGGTCCCCTGTGTAGTCATCATTTTCCTGCTGGGTGTCCATTTTATTAATCTGGCAGCGGAGGTTATTGTCAATTCCCAACCACACTATTGGGCTGCAGGTAGGGACGTGTTCTTGCATGCCTGTAGATGGATAGAAGCAACTTGTTCCTACGTCCACCCCCAAACTGACCTCGAGCTCAGTGAAAAATGTCAGGATGTTTTCTGCAGGAAATCTGCTTTCTGCTTCATCATCACTTCACACAGTCATTCCTGAGAGCTATCTGGAATTTTCGAAGGCATCTCTTCCCCCCCCCCCCCACCCATCCCCAACCCAGCTGCAGAGTGAGGGAGTTCTCCTGCTCATTTTAAACACATAAAAAGGATGTCATCCTGACACGTGATGAGGAGTAGCATACCCCAAGTGCGTAGCAAGCTCCAGGCATTCATTATTTCCCTCAGAGGAAAGCCTTGCTTTTTGAGAGGTATGTAACCTCTGCTTGACTCTGTTGTTGTGAGACTTATTCTCTGTCTGGGCTAATTTACCATTTGTTTCTGAAAACCCCCTCTCTCTCTGTAGAAGTCAGTCTTTTTGATTTGAGTTTTACTGCAGCTGTCCATGTTGCGGGTCATGAGGTGAAGGCATATAGAGCTCCCTTGTGGGAGGAAACGACAAAGGAATAGGTGAGCTTTTGCCAGAATTGGCCAGCCCTGTTTTCAATTTTTTTGCTGTTCCTTACTTTTTTTTCTTTTACTAAATCCCTGCTTCACTTGTCTATTAAACTACTAAGTCATTAAAGGATTTGAGATGCAAACAATGATGAGAATGAAAAGGCTCTGTGCTGCATCTAGCCTGATTCACATAATTGCAATACCTTACATATCACAACATATACACTTCCCATGCTCTCAAAATTCAAAGTAATTATCTTACTCTTGCAAGTGAACAAGGCATTTGACAAAGAGTCATATCAGATTCATAATGTTAACTCTGTTTCTCATGCATTCTGTGTTTGCTTCTGTTACAAGGCTCATATCTTTTTGGGATGTAGTGTTGGGAATGAATATAATTGAAGCAATAATTAGGACTCTAAAATCAATATTCTTAATATATCTTTTTTGATGATTCCCCCCCATTCCCCCGCTCTTCTGCATTCATTCAGAGACAACATCCAATGCCCTTTTGATGTCTGTCAGTATTTAGTGACTGAAAGCCTGATGTTCATTAAGGTGGGGGTGGGGAGCTTTTACTGGATCCTAGTCTGCATGTGACCATCAGCTTCAATCTGCAAAGCACTCTAACCCCTTTCATACATTTTTCCATCCCAAATTGTATTCATGCAATAGTGAACCCATCATAGTGCCCCCACCAATTTCCCAGGCAAGATCAACCTAGCTTGGACAGGGTAGTGAGTCTTCCTGATTTGTGTGGCTTCGAGTGCAAGGCTGAGCTGTACCGGCCTAAACCGAATCAGGGAGGCAGTCTTGGTAGCTTCCCTTGTGCTTTATCATGTTTATTGAAATGCCATCGTCAGATCAGATTCAGAACAGCAGAAAATGTGGAAAGAGACAAAGTGAGTGTGTCTGACGTGATATTTTTCTATATGAACAAATGTAACCAGTCGTCCTGTAATGACATTTTCTGAGCTCACTTGTTTCAACCCCATAACTTAATTGGTGGCTGGAAACAGGAAATGGGCTAAATGACCTGATGAAAACCCATGCAGTTTTGGTGGCTTGGCCTTCTCCTTAATTAGTATTGAACTGACAACAGCACATTTGACATGATCTGGGCTGCGCTGTTGTAAATGCCGACTCTCCCCTCCAGCAGCCTTTAAATCACAGATGTCAATTCTCTTACTGATGGCTTGAAAACATTGGCCCCTGTACACCATTAGAATGTCATGGGACTGTGAAGGGATGCAGGGTTTGTGGTTCACATTCAGATTGCGTTTGTTGGATTGTTACGAGTAAGCAGCAGTACAGCCCCACTTTAATGTGACAGCTACATTGGAGTCTTGGCAGACCCAAGTGGATTCTTTGCCCCCCAGCTTGGCAGTGCCAGGAAGTTTGAGTTGGTAATGACAGGCCTCCTGCAATTCAGGGTGAATAGACAAATATCAGAAGTGAAAACTAAACGACATTTCTGTTTCCTAATGGCAAAGAGGAGCGTATAGACATGAAAATGATCCAGTACCCTTCCCTTTCGTTTGTGTAGTTTTGGAATGAGAGTGTGACTGTGCTCCTGGGAGTGAATGAACCTCTGTCAGATCATGTTGGATGTCAGATATCCATCTGAACACAGAAAATGACGCAAATGACATTTTGCTTTGAAAGTTTCATTGAATTTAGATTTTCTCCATCAAGATTAGAAATAGCCACAAAGAAAAAGAACAAAGTGGTTCTTGGTGAAAATACTGCTGTCCAAAATGCAAGGAATCTCTCAATGAATTTAATAATTGGTCAATGCTATAGGTGCTGTGGACAGGCCCTTTAAAAGGTCGTGTTTAATCATGCTGTTTCACAGTTTGCGCAATCAACATCTGTAGCCATCTGTGAGTGTTATCAAAAAGAGCGTCTAAAACAAATGAAGTTTGATAAATGCTTCAGGAGTCAATTTGAAAAGCCAGAGTGATCAATAAAAGCAGGCAGCAAATAAAGTGTGACATTCATCAGAGTTCATGCATTATACAGAATGTTCTTCCTGCCCTCTGTGATGAGGTGAAAGAGACTCAGTCACTCGTATTAGGGTTTGGAAAATGCTATCTTTTCAGAATGAGGTGTTATTTTGGCTAAATCTAAACATTCTGTTTATTTCATAGCTGACAGAATCCATGACAAAAAGGTTTCTTTTTAATTCTGTCGGGCATGTGGGATAACATTAATGTGCTTTCACATGGAAACACAACGGTAAAAACTCACATGGAAAGTCTGGAACTGCGCTCATAGGAAAGGTGATTTTACTTGCTAACAGAACTTTTCCGAGAGCAAAAATGCAGTCATGCCACTTCTATTGAATGCTGCACTTAAAGGAACATCCTCAGTGTTATTTAAGGGCTTCACCACTCTGGAGCAACCTTGCAATGATTTCACAGAACTACATATCACTCAATGTAAATATTACAATGTGGTTGGAGTGGGAACACATTGGAAGATTGTAGACCAGAGGAGGATTCTGGGAGACACAGAGTGCCTGGACCTGGACACACAAAGAACATAACTTAGTCTAATATAACTACAAGACAGAGCCTCATATATTTATGACTACCATGTATCACAGTATTCAGTATTAATGTATAACTGTGTTACCTTGATGCAAAGCCCAAAGGTCGGACTAGATGTTTCCTTACCATGAGCCAGTCTGTAAAGAACCAAGTTACCATAATTTCAGTTTCAAGAGGTTGTTTCAAAACACAACCAACAACAGAAATTAAATGGTGCCTTTAACATAGCGAACTCACAAAGGTGCTTCATTTAAGAGTAATTGGAAAAAGGTTAGAGAGCTAGTAGGATTGGTGACCAAATGCAGGGAGGCATAAGAAAGGCATTTACTGAGTGATTCCAGAGCTTGGAGCCTGGATAGTTGAAGACACAGCTACGGTGGTGTGGTAAAGAGATTTTATAAAAGGCCAGAGATGGAATAAAACCTTACAGTTCTTGCAGGGTTGTCATGTACTAAAAGGTGAGAAAGAGTGAAACCCTGAAGAGATTTAAAAATGAGTATTGGAGTTATAATTTAGAAGTGTTTGCGAGGTGAGGAGAGGTGGCGAACATCAATGGGAGCATGGGGGTGTCAGTGAATATGGGTTATATTTTATATAAAGTACATCATGGCCACCAGAGTTCAGAATCAGTTCGAGGTTACCTAGTGCTCTCATGTGTGGATCCAAGCAATATGACACTTTTACTTGGAAATTGGTGGGCTGAGTCTTAATTTTTTTTCTCTCTAAGTCAAATCTGCGCTGAATTTTTGGGGGGGACTAGCAAGTTCTCTTGCCCTGTCTTACCAAACTAGCCTCAGTAATTACCTACCACATCCCTATGGCATCCCTGGAATCTGATTTCAACCCCGTTGTACCTTGCACCATTCTCATCATTTGCCACTCAGCTGATATCCCAGAATTCACCAGCACCTTTTGGGCCTGTGCCCAGGGAAGCCCTATAGATCAGGAGCTGCCCTGCACAGTTCATGACATTTATCCTGATGGTGGCTGACAGGGAAAAATTGTCAATGTCAACTCATTGTATAGGTAGAGACCTGAAGTTCCTGCTGGATGGTGGGGAGAATGGGTGGGACTTCCTCCTCCCCACCAACCAGCAGTGGAGGCCAATGTAGCAGACCATGCCACCATGTAACAGATTGCCAACTGGTTTAAAGCAGTCTCAGTCATCTGGAGAAATGTCCAGCAATGTAGGAAGAATTTCAGGTGTCCTGCACCACTCCACTAGAGTAAGTTTGAATATCTTCAGTCCAATTGGTTGTACATGTTCTCTCTCTGCTACTGTATCCACCTCTCACCATGGGTCACGTTCTACCACTCTCATGAATGTCTGCACATCTTCCTACCCACTCTGACCCATCCCAACTTGGACACCATTAACTCTGCATGCTCTCTGCATTGCTTAATCACTGACACTTCCCCATCTGCACTCACAGTCATACCTATGCCATGCACTACCATCTCTGCCTTTCTCATTCGAGGATGAAAGAAAAAAATCCCACAACAGCATAGAAAGGGTCAAGATGACTCGTGTGTTTGGATGCGAATTCTATTGGATTATGTGGATCGGTTGGAGCAGCAGTTAGAGGCAAAGAGAATTGACAGGAGCTAGGGGGCGTGATGAATGTCAGTTATAGGAAAGAAGAAAAACTGAAGATACAGTCAGGTAGATGTGTTAGCTCCAGGAAAGGTAGGAGAGCGAGGCAGGTTGTGCACGAGTCTCCGATGGCTATCTTCATCTTTGGATACTGTAGTGGGTGATGGCTTCTCAGGGGAATATAGGGCTAACAGCCAGGTTTCTGGTACT
Organism: Hemiscyllium ocellatum; assembly: GCF_020745735.1. Taxonomy (NCBI): domain Eukaryota; kingdom Metazoa; phylum Chordata; class Chondrichthyes; order Orectolobiformes; family Hemiscylliidae; genus Hemiscyllium; species Hemiscyllium ocellatum. Next base: position 70,110,432 of record NC_083413.1, on the reverse strand, counting down.
GAGTCTGGCTCTCCTGTAGTGAGGGGTATGTCAGGTTCCAAGTGATTGATTGTGATAGGGGACTCTGCAGTCAGGGGCACAGACAGATGTTTCTATAGAAGACAGCAAGACATCAGAATGGTGTCTTGCCTCCCTGGTGCCAGAATCAAGGATATCTTGAAGAGGGTGCAGAATATTCTCAAAGGGGAGAGGGACCAGTAGGTGGTCATTTTGCACACTGGTACCAGTGACATAGGAAGACAATGGGATGAGGTTCTGCAGAGAGAATTTGGAAGTTAGGCAGGAGGGCCTCAAGAGTAGTAACATCTGGATTACTCCATGAGCTAGTGAGAGCAGGAATAGGAGAAAGGGCAGGTGAATGCATGGCTGAGAAGCTGGTGCAAGGATTCATGTATTTGGACCATTGGGATCTCACATGGAGTAGAAGTGACCTATATAAGAAGGACAATTTGCACCTGAATTGGAAGGGGACCAGTGTTCTGGCGGGGAGATTATCTCATGCTATTTGGAAGACTTTAAACTAGAAGGGTAGGATGAGGGCAGGAGGAGGAGGTGGGAGGGGCTCAAAGCAGGCAAGAGCAAGCAGGCGGAGATAAGTTGGATTGATAATTTGAATTGCATTTATTTCTACGCAAGAGGCCTTACAGATAAAACAGATGAACTCAGGATATGGTTGGGACTGGGATATCATAGTTATTACAGAAATGTGGCTCAGGGATGGACAAGACTGGCTGCTTAATGTACCAGTATATAGATGCTATCGGAAGGATAGAAAGAGGGGCAGGAGAGGAGGGGTATGGCATGTTTGATTATGGATAACATTAGGGCTGTACTTAGGTTATTCCTGGGAATATGTCCAGGGAAGTTATTTGGGTGAAACTAAGAAATAAGAAAGGGATGATCATCTTATTAGGATTGTACCAAAGATCTCGTCCCCCACCCCTCCCCCCAACCCCAATCCCGTAGTTAGTGGGAAATTCAGAAGTAAATTTGAAAGGAGCTCTCAGATATCTGTAAGAATAATAGGGAATAGGGTTGTAATAGTTGTGAGTTATAACTTCCCAAGCATAAACTTAGTTTGCCATCATATTAAGTGTTTGGATGGAGAGGAATTTGTTAAGTGTATACAAGAAAATTTTCTTATTCAATTTGTGGATGTACCAACTAGAGAAGGAGCAAAACCTGACCTTCCCTTGGGAGAAAAATGCAGAGCAAGTGACTGAGGTGTCAATAGGGGAGCACTTTGGGGCCAGTGATCATAATTCTGTTAGTTTTAAAATTGTTCTAGTAAAGGATAGGCCTGATTTTAAAAATTAAAGTTCTAAATTGGACTAATCACCAACTTTGGTATTAGGCAGGAACTTTGGGAGAGGCTAGTCACAGGTAAAGGGACAGGTGGAAAATGGGAGCCCTTCAAAGATGAGGCAACAAGAGTTCAGAGACAGTATGTTCCTGTTAGGGTGAAGGGCAAGGCTGGCCCATTGATGAGGTTTGCCCATGGAGCTTGCCATGAGATGATTGGGTCATCATGGACATCCTTTGGAACATGCTATGAGCAGAACTCACCTGGTACCTGCTCTGACTTCCATGCCAAGTTTTCACAACCTGAAGCTTGTTTGGAGAGCTTTGTAAGATAGAAGGCTATATATAAATGAGACCAGTCACGCCATCAACAAGCCATTTAACAAATAATTGTCATTGTCAATTCGCAAGTCCCCGCTGCCTAGCAATACAATTGCTACACCGAACATGAGAAGCAGAAACGATAGCATGAGTTGCTCCCATCATCAAGTCGGGCATCACCAGTCATCTTGTCTGATTCTGCCCAAGTGTCTTTCCAGAGCTCACTTGTCTCAGCTCGTTCAAAGGTTTCTCTTTTAGTGTTTGGAATCTTATTCAGGTGCCTTTGTGACATTGGTCAGTGGTAGCCAAGGGTCTGGGACAAGGTGATATCCACTTACTCATCTGGCTTGTCAATTAAAGGCTACTCCCTGTACAAACCTCGGTAATTATAGTTGCTCGTAATATAAGGAGGTTCAATTAAAGATCAGCAACTTGACTGTAAATTTCAGGCTACAGCTCACCAAGTCCAGAATCAAAGGCTCAGCTTTTGCATTTTATTTTAAGTTTGCTCCATCTCTCTATCGAATTGTGATATCTTTACTTTCATTGGCATGCACCCGAAGCAAGATTTTTTCATAACTATTGACAGATCTCCATGATGTTGCTCATGGCAACTCAAAGGTTCATTGTTTTTGAGGAACCCAATGTAATGCTGTGATCAAAATGAAACTACTTTTTTCTAAAAAGTCTACATAGTCTTACAGCTTTGGATAAAAGCAGAGTGAGGATGTACTGCAATTAATTTGAGCTGCACATTTCTGTTTTAAGAGTAATTGGTGAGGTCGGTTTTAGGCTGAAGATATTCTGGCTAATGACATTTACCAACTGAAGTATTTTCAGTTAATGAGGGTCTGTGCATTTCCAAAGACCTGACATTCATTTTAAAGTGTGACACAATAATTTTCAGTGCAATTAACAGAAATGCATACAGCTTCTCAGATTGTGGGTAAATATAGATATTGTTTGCTATAAATAGATATTTAGCTTAAATGCAGTAGACAAATTCCTTACACAGTTGTTAAATGCATGGATGTGATAGCGACTCATCTCAATTTATTTGCTCTCTGTGCACAAGCTCACCGGTATCTGTTAACTCCCTTCCCATCACCGTATTAAATATAAAACTGTCTCTGGTATTCTTGTTCTGAAGTTAGTGAAGGTTTACTTCCTGCATTACGAAGTTTTGTTTTCTTGACATGCTGATTTTACTTTCTTTCTCTTCCCTTACATTCTCACACTTATTCCTTGAAGATGTCATTTCATGATTGGCTTCTCTCTCCTTAATCACGTTAAATAGTTTGTCAACTGCTAGGGCCATCACAACTGAGTCTGAGCCAGCTTACCATGTACAGTCATGACTTACCTGTTAGAGGACTTCCTCCAGAAGATTATTGGCCATAAAGTCAATGCTGACATTCCAGTGCAGTACTGAGGGAATTCTCCAGTGTTGGAGGTGTCACCTGCCAGATGAAAGGTTACAACAGGACTCTGCTTCCCCCTTAGGTGGACATAAAGGATCCCATAATATCTCTGCAAAGAAAGGCAGAGAGTCCTTTCCAGTGTCCTGACAAGTAGTTTCCCATCAACTAACATTTCAGAAATAGTTTAGCTTGCCATAGAGTCAAAGAGAAGTACAGCACGGAAGCAGACCCTTCGGTCCAACTCGTCCATGCCAACCAGATATCCAAACCTAATCTAGTCCCATTTGCCAGCACATGGCCCATATCCCTCTAAACCCTTCCTATTCATTTACCCATCCAGATGCCTTTTAAATGCTGTAATTGTGCCAGCCTCCACCACTTCCTCTGGCAGTTCATTCCATACACACACCACCCTCTGCATGAAAAGGTTGCCCCTTAGGTCCCTTCTATATCTTTCCCCTCTCACTCTAAACCTATGCCTTCTTGTTCTGTACTCACCAAGCCTAGGGAAAAGACCTTGTCTATTTACCTAGCCATTCCCCTCATGATTTTATAAACCTCTATAACGTCACCCCACAACCTCTAATGCTCCATAAAAAACAGCCCCTCCCCGTAGCTCAAACCCTCCAACACTGACAACATCCTTGTAACTCTTTTCTGAACCCTTTCAGTTTTCGCAACATTCTTCCTAAAGGAGAGGGACCAGAATTGCTTGCAATATACCAAGAGTGGCCTAATCAATATCGCGTACAGCTGCAACATGACCTCCCAACTCCAAAAGCAATGCTCTGACCAATAAAGAAAAGCATACCATTTACCACCTTCACATCTACCTGCGACTCCACTTTCAAGGAGCTATGAATGTGCACTCGTTATCGCATTTCACCTCATGGGACCATGCTATGTGCACTTGGCTGCCATGTTTCCTACATTGCAACATCAGCTGTGTAAAGGCATTTTGGGTGCCCTGAGATTGTGAAAAGCTCTACAAAGCATGATATGAATGCTTTGTTTATTTTCACAGAACATTGTGTGCACATTTTAGTTTAAAGTTTGCTGCAAAATGATAAAACCAAACTGATTTATTTGCTCTTGAGCCGAATTTGTTGAAACCAACCTTAACAACTCTTTCTGTACCTTGATAGAGAGCAATTTAAAAAAAGTACAGAATAAGGCTAAGATGGAGATCTTGTTGATCTGGTTGACTCTGCATCGTTTGGCTCAGTGAATCTATAAATTGAGCCATTGGGAAGCTCAGTACAATCTTGAAAGATGAGTTAGAAAATGCAATTACTACTACATATAAGACATGGTTGGATTTTCTTTAAGCTAATAAGCCCATATATAATATACACCCCCACACAAAATGGACTATCAATAAGTTACCTTTGTGTATTGTGGAGAGGTGCCTTACATCGGCCAGGAACTGGGAGGAATTAATTTACATCCTGGTATGTTTGGACTAATGCAGTGTGGAGCCTATTTCACAGGTCTGTATTTGGTTTTATTTATTAACCAATTCGAAAAGAACCCACAAGTATTGTGCCATGTATCATAGGAGAATTTTCTAGTGACCAACGAGCAGAGGAAGGTCATGGTCAAGGCTATCAATTTGCAATCTGCTCAGAATTATAGAGAACCACAGAATACAATCTCTCAGAGGTTAGCTGAAATATTGGATCATTAAAACATAATCTTCACAAAACCAAACATTAAATGAAGACCCAAATAATTAATTAGCTTATAGAATAGTACTATGCTTATAGTTGCACACACATTCTGACCAGGTCCCTGCAGATGATTGTGATTCAAGCAACTGATTTGTCAGGTGATTGAGAAGCTTCCATTTTAAGATTGAGGGGGATGGGGGGTGGGCGTCTGAAAGAATTAATGGTGCAGCGAACTGTTTGCTTGAAATTCCCATATATCAAAATCGAGTTTGACAATCAATCACCATAAACCAGTAGACATAATTATAAATGGTGAAACTTGATTCCCCCAGCCACCAGTATAAGTTTGCGAACAGTGCATAATAAGAATTAAGTCTTGACTTGGATGAATGTGAAATCGGTGCATGAAAGGTTTATCTTATTGGAACCAGTGGACATGGATTTAAAAAGGCAGCTTTCCACATAAGATGGATGATTTTTATTTCCCCTTTGAAGTCATGAGCGCCTGTTTCCTGGACAGAAGTGGATGCAGGAGTACTTTCAGATAATTTTAATTGATTCTGTTCAGAGATGTTATGGCACTTCTGGAGCAGGTGGGATTAGAACCTGGCCTGTCTGTGTCAAAGGTAGAGACACTGCCACTGTGGCACAAGGGCTCTGGTAGCACTTTTAAGGCAGCAGTAGATAGATTCCTGACTAACGAGGAAGTAATAACTTCACAGATGCCAGTATCCCGTCACCAAGTCACAATTTATTTACACTTGGAGAGTCCTTAACACTGGTCTGGCTCCCTCGGAGTCAGCTCACAGAGTGACTAGGATGTCAAACACTCCTGCTTATGTCTATCAGTCAGGGCTCCCTGTTTGGACCAGATTAACAGCCCCAGTCAGGGAATTCATATTCTGTGAGGCCCATCTGTCTGACCTTGTCATGATCACTGCTGAGAGTGTCAGTGGGTATCAGGGAATAGGCAGGAATGATGGATTTGAGACACAATCAGAAAAACTATGATCTCAGTGAATGGAGGAGCAGCCAAAAGCAGCTAAATGGCCTAGTTCGGCTCTTAATTTAGATGTTCATATATCTGCATGTATTTCATATGGAAGGCTAAAATAAAGGACTGAGACTGGGGAATGGTTGGAATCCCAAAGGCTGGGTAACTCAAACCACTTTGTTCCATCAATGACAGTTTTAATAGTTGTAATTTTCCCTGTAACAGATATGGAGACAACAATATAAACAAGAGCTAGGTGCATTTATGTAGTGCCTTGATGTTCCAAGTTGCCTTGAAGAAGCGCAATCAGATAAAAATGTGCAACTGGCCAAAGAAGAGATCCCTGCTACAGGTCAAAATGTAAATTTTGATGCTGGAAATCTGAAAGAAATACAGAAAGGCTCAGTGTGTATTTTTAAAAAAAATGAGATTAGAATCCCTACAGTGTGGAAACAGTCCACATCGACCCTCCATTCCCCTATGTTTACCCCAACTAATGCACCTAACACTACAAGCAATTTAGCATGGCCAATTCACCTGACCTGCACATCTTTGGACTGTGGGATGAAACCAGAGTACCCAGAGGAGACCCACGCAGACACGGGGAGAATGTGCAAACTCCATATGGCTCGAGGCAGGAATTGAACTTGGTTCCTGCTGCTGTGAGGCAGCAGTGCTAATCACTGTACCACTCCTGATGTATGATAACATCAGTACAGAGTGAAACAGATAACATTTGGGGTCGATAACTCTATTTCGGAAGATGGACAAAGCTGAGATGCTCGGGTATGAAGACAAAGCAAGCAGAGGGATGGAGCATTGGAGGAAAGAACGCAAGAGTGGATAAGAGGTAGGGCAGAAATTGGGGTGATTAAGTTATAAGGCCAAAAGATGTGAGAATGGAACAAATCAAGATACATAAGATGTTCAACAGAAGGTATCAGTACAAAAACAGAGTCATACCAAATTTACCTTCCAAACACTCAATCAAAAAAGAACACAAAACAAAATAGAGACAGAGGTTATGACCTAGGCATTTTACACAGTCCCTCCACCTTAAGCTGAGCTTTATTGGAACAGTGTAGGATACCAAGGCCAGAAAAGTCAGAATGGGGCTGATGTGACAAATTAAAATGATGGTGAAGCCTTAAACCACCTTAAACAAGGCTAAAGAGAGAGGGAGTGGGAGCGTGTTTTAGGAAGGGAATTCCAGAATTCAAGGCCAAGGCAGCAGGAGGGCAAGGTTGATGCTTTCGTGAAGCAGTTTGAGAATGAGGCTACAATCTCCCCATGGCTCTGGTAAATTCAGCATCACCATTGGAAGGAAAGGTAGAGGAAAGCAAGAAGAAAAAAATTAAACATGGGCTGCCGTTTGGAAATATGGAGGCCCTACAGACGACAGCTTATATGTGAGTAGAGCAGCTATGAGCAATTGAACACCCCATCATTAATGTAGATTTGATGTTGCATCATGAATTCTGTACACTAAACCATTTAAAGATGATAAAAGTAATATGGCATGCAATTGAAAGCAAAAAAAAACTGTATATGAAAAGGGCAGGACAGGCTAAAGCTACTGGAGCTGCTGTTGTTGACATTCATTTCCATTGTGGCCTCTGTTTTCAGGTGATTGATGGTTGGTAATAAAGCCATCAGCATCTCCTTGTCATTTTGTCAAGTGTTTTACTGTTCACCTTCACTTAATCATTGTCCTTGTGTCATTGACTTATCTGGCAATGTCTTAACTCTCCAAAGGAGAGCAGGAAATGAACTCGAGCAAAATAATGCAGGCGTTAAAGATGTGAAGTAAAATCAGAAAATGCTGGAACTATTCTGGCAGCATTATTCCAGAGAGAAACGGGAGTTCACATTTCAGGGTTAATGTTTTAAGTCCAATTATCCAGGACTGTTCTAAAGAAGATTATTAGACTCCAAACTCTGTTTTTCTATCTCTGCTGCTCCTGGCAGACCTGCTCAGTTTCTCCAGCATGTTTTGTTTTACTTCAGATTTCTAGCATCCACACTATTTTGCTTTTATAAACATGTCAGCTTCTAGTAAAAAGTCATCCGCCTGAAATGGTTACTCTGACCCACCATTTAACAAATTCACCCTGCTTTGTTTGCAACCACTGAAACGTTTAGGAATCTTCAAGCCTGACAGTTACAAATTTGGAAAAATAAACATCTTGATAATTAAAGGCTCACTGAGCAAAACCATCTTGACCAAAATGAGACATCTTCATTTGTCTTTGGTACTGTCAATTGAACAACTCCAGTGGATGGCTCTTTAAGAAGGGAAGACTTCATAATCTTGTGAGATCTTTTTTCCATCCTGGTGCTGTGTACATGTGGTAATTGATTTATGGTTTTTGAAGTTGTTAGAGGGTGTTTTCCACAGTTTTTATGGAACACAAATAGTAATAGTGCTGGTTTTCATGATCTCAGTGAGATTCTTACTTCAGCTCAGTTAACCTAGAACTGAAAGGAATGTGGTCAAGGAATGTCCATGTGTGGAGCTGACAGGAAGTGGTGTTCCCATTTCATCTGCTTCACTTGTCCTTCTGGATGTTATTGTCATGGATTTGGAAGGTATCAACGAGTGCCCTTCATTCTGCTCAAGTCTCAAATCTTCCTCTTTGTTTCCCATTCACCAAGGCTCCTTGGACTGCACCTTCCAAACACATGGCCGAGAGCATTTAGAAGGACAAGGGCAGCAGACAAAATGGGAACACTACCAACTGCTAGCTCCCCACAAGCCACTCAGCATCATAACATGGAAATATATCACCATTCCTTCACTGCCGCTGAGTCAAACAACTGCAACTCCCTCCCCATTGGCATTGTGGGTTTCCCAACGCAAATGGACTGCAACTGTTCAAGAAGGCCCCATGTTCTGAAGGGCAGCTACTGATGGACAACAAAATGGTGGGCCCGCCAGTCGTATCCATGTCCCCTGAGCTAATTTTGTTTGAAAAAAATCATTTGCTAAACACGTTGCTAGTTGCTGTTCCATGGGTAATCCAAAATCATTTTCTGAGGTGGCTATTTTTTATAGGTTAATCAACCAAGGTTACTAATACAGCTATGTCAGGCCTTTTTCCTTCACCCGCATTTCCATTAGAATTCTAAGATGCGGTCAGCTACCTCTGTTATCCTCTGAATCCAGTCTCTTGCACATTCCTGATTTTAATTACTACACTGTTGGCAGTCATTCCTTAGCTATCTTGGGGCTGAGCTATCCTGAACCTCTCTGCATCCCGAACTGTCTCTTCTCCTTTATACCTGCCCCTCTGATCAAGCTGTTACTGACCCCTGTCCTCATAGTGCTGAGTGTGGTTCAGTGTCAGATTTTGTTCAGTGCTGCTTAGAAGTGCCATGGGACATTGAACAACGTTAAAGGAAGATTTTATTTTTGTGTATGTAACTTGTGTTTCACACTGTTACCAATATTGTAACAATGATTCCAGTACAAAATGTTCTTTATACTGCAAATTTTTTGAGGGAAGTAAATTAGTTAAGTACATGAGGTTGAAAGGAATAGAAGGATATGTTGACGCAGCTAAATGAGGCAGAGTGGGCGTTAGCTCTTGTGGAGCATAACCATTAAGATAGAGCAGTTGGGCTGAATGGACTAATTATGTGCTGTGAATTCTATGTAACATTCGGTATTGTGACATTCACATGAAGCATTGATCGAATCCTGGTTTCATTGCCGTAAAGCAACCAGCAAATCATTTCTAAGTTTGGCAGCATATGTGTCTCCCCCTTTCTTTGCTGTTTTATATCCAGTGACTAATAGAAGTAGATCTCATTTGGAACTGAGATTAAATTTCAGCACTGATAACGACTGATGTTTGTACAGAGATTGCATTGTTTACTCCTGAGCTGGCTGCTCTAATGGAGGCGGATAGTTTTTCAGTTTATTATTTTTTTCATTAAAAACCTAGCAATAAGTTGGGCACATCATACCTTTTTTAATCTGTTTTATTTTCTCTGTGTTCTGTTAAAAGTGGCAAAATCTAATGAATTTTTTTTTCTCTGTCTCTTAACGCCGCCTGCTCTCTGATGCGTGCTGTTGCTTGATGTTCAATTATCTGGCTTTGCAACCCTATGGCTGGATCAAATAGGTAAGAACAGTTTCAAAAACAAAACAGGTTTAATATTAAGGTCACATAAATAATTTTGTTTACAGTGAATGTAAGCAGATGTTCGATATGTTTTAGTTTCACCAGTCTGCGTTTCGTTTCGTTTATTGATTTCAAATGTGGCCAAACGATCCAATTTGAGTGCATTCACAGAGGGACTGCAATATTCTTTGTCCTGCTGGTCCTTCTCGTAGTAGCCTACACAGTAGTGTCAGAAGTGATTTAATTATCCACATCTTGTAGATTTTCCAGCTGTAGCTACTACTAGACATTGGACATCAATGTAAGGTCTGGCTAATTTGCCTTGCCCACACTTGTCGAAGCGCACTGAGGCCAGTTTTAATATTGTTAACACAATGCCACAGTCAGAATGAGTCAACTTAAAGCAGAAAGAGCTTTAAAGCATTGGTTGGAGGACACCAGAACCATATGGGAGTTGGAATGTTCTGATTCCTGCATTAAGGAATTGTAAAAGACAGATTGGAGTTAACGATCTGTCGGTGGATGGAATTGAGGAGGAGAGGCTCCACTGATTTACATTCAGTGAGATCTGGATCTGATGGGTGAAATTTCCATTTCAAAATAAGCCTGTCACCTGTAGAAAGTCACTGCTGAAATGCAGCAACTTGCGCGAGCTCAGAGTGGGCTAGTAGACAGGTCTGGGTCAGAGGACTGCCATTTAGAAATGCAGTCACACAATGTAGAGCCAAAACCCAAAGGAGCCAAAATCAATGGTGGGAGCAATACAAGATTGTGAAATTTGAAAAAAAAAAGGGTGGAATCTTCCTACCGGGTCTAACAATGGGGCATTGGTTCCGATTTGTTGCAGAATCAGGTAAGAAATTTGGTGAAGCCTGTCTAAACTCCAGCATCACCTCACTCCATCTTTAGTATAATTTTAGTCAACTTGTTCAGACACACTAGGACCACATCTGGAGCGGTGGTGGGGGAGGGTGGGTGGAATTGCGAACCCTCGGATTTGAGGCCCAGAGGTAGGGACACTACAACAAGACCCTTATCACTGCACTTTTTATGATTTTCACAGGGACATGCACCGCATGTCCGCAGACATTGCTCCAACCGATACGTATCCACCTCTAAGAACCCTGATGGCATCTCTCTGACCCATTTGCAGCTCGTTTCTGCACTTCAGAGCTGCACCTTGGGCTGCACAGGCAACTATTGCAATGCTATTGCAAGCACACTGTGCACCCATTGTGGGGAGAGGGGAGGGGAGGGGGTGGGGGGGAGCCCAGCTTGTGGAGCACACCTTCAAACTCTTCATTCGCTCACTCATTCTGACCTTCACTGTGCACACAGCATCCCTGCCTTGCATTCCCTTTTTTGCACTTTGCCCCCTCAGCCAGAGATACAAGGCTATTGTTACTTCAGTCTTGCCTTGCCTTTTAGTGCAGACACAATCCAGGAAGCTCGGCCTGTTTGTCATCAGGCCTCAGTCAAGTGAAAGGGGATAGCCTTTGCTCAGAGCATCCAGCACAGTAGGTCTAGTGCAGTCTCTCATCCCAGTCCAGGGGCTTGGACGTGGTCAGTCAGCCACTCAGGGAGGCCCGAGTCAGGCAGCTCTCCACATCAGGGGTGAGGAGCTGAACGACAGGCAGGCCATTACCATCTTGATTCTTTCTGCCCCGTTGTCGGCTGCTTTCCTCCTGGAATGAAAGGCAGATATTCCAAGAAGATAGAAATGTGTAGATTTGTGTTACCTACGGTGCATTCAGGGAAGTATCCCAGCGAGTGAATAGGCAGTACAGAGATCATGTAGGGTTAATGGTGATGTACCTGGCGATGGGAGAGGGTGAGTGAAGGAAGGCATTGCACGTGATAGTGAGATAGTAGCAGGTGGGTACAGCAGCATTGATAGAGAGAGTGTGAACTATTGGAGACGAGATGGTGACACTTATTCTGGTGGAGTGGAGACTGCCTCCTCCAGTGCTGCATATTCTTCCAAATGGCTATGACTATGTTAGCTCACTGCCACCTCAGACTGGCATATCCTCAGGAAGGAGGAAGCTCTGTGTCTGCACCGTCACAACCAGCAGCATTCCAGGTTCAGGACTGTACAGAAAGATACCAGTTTACCCCTTTCTGTCATGTCTGGGGCAAATGTTAGCGACCACACAGGGCAGCTCCGAACTGACAGTTTCTCTGAGTGTTCCACAGGCTCTCAAAGTTGGCATGGGTGCAAGGTGAATTCTGGGATACGTACCGAGACCCAAGTTTTTCAGGGAATGTGGTGTGGTAAGATGGGACTGGAATCAGTCAGCTGGAAGCAAAAGGCTAGGAGGAAGGTTAAAAGGAATGGGCCTTTTGCTGGGAGCTGGGATCATGCAAAGAATGTTCCCACCTCCAGCCCCATTTAACCCATCAGCATCCTACTGCTGGATTTCTGTATAATGTGCGCCTGTGCCTCTACTGCAGTAATAATAGATGGTCATTAATTGGCCACTCATGGGTATCAGTAGGCCCGAGGGTGATCAAGGAAATCAGTTTCCAAATGTCATGTTTAAAATGAACCCAGAATCACTCAGCATGAATTATCAAAGCTGGACACTATGTAGTAATTATTTTGCTTGAGGGGTCAGGTAGCAAGAACAGTGCCACACTGTGTTCATCGCAAGGCTCTTGTTGAGGTGATCTTAAGATGTCTGCCCACACAGTGAGTGGGCCTCATGGTGGACGTCACATGACAATGGTGAATTAAGATGAACGTTTGTATATGTTTGCATTTCACTCTAAGCAACTGGGAAGGTCAATTTTGGAGCACAGGAATTTGACTCATTTCGGAAATCTTAGATCCAGGTCAAATGTCAATGTTGTAGTGAATTAACCTGCAGGCGGAGAGCTTTTCTTCCCCTCCCTCCCCCTTCACACATACCTGGAACCCTCCCCTCTTCCGGTGTGGTTGCTGGCCAGCTATTGCCAGGAGGGGAATGAAATCAGCAGCGACCGATTGGGGGCGGGAGCATACCAAACACAAGGAGGTGGGGCTGGGGACACACATACAGCTCTAATGCACATAGGAAAACTCAGCCACTGCTTACAAGACAATGTGAAGCACATAGGATGCCTTGTAACAATACCAGACCCAACTGCCGTTCTCACTGCATAATCGGCCTGTAGGTCAAAGCAGGAGATAGAAGGTCGCTCGTTATTAGAATAGGTGCATTGCCAATGTTAACTGAGTCAGCAGCTGGTAGGGATGATGGCAATCCTTTGCTGCCATAGATAAATACTGATAACTGTGTAATGTGTTTACTGAAAAATTTTATGCTTGCCTCGTGTTTTCTGCAAAGTGCAGATAAAGTGACCCAGACTTTTTTTCGCAAATCTTTCATCCGAATCCCATTTAATCATTCACTTCACAACTCAATCTCAGCAGAAGCAGAAAGCATTGTTCAGACAAAAAAAAATCAGTATTTCACATAGAAGCGAGATGACTTCCAAAAGAAAAAAAATTACTGGGAAACATAAAACTGCAATTTGCAGTGAGTTGGTTGGTGCATTGAGCAGAAGGAAAAGGATAATCAGGGGAAGTGTTTCATGTGTGTTTTGGGAGTTGTCTTTAATTGTGCCTGCATTGCAATTTCAATTTACATCGTAAATGAGAAACAGCATGAACGTGCAATACTGATGGTGTGCTGCTTTGTTGGAGGAGTTATTCTTCAGCCTATCCAGCCTCTCCTTATAACTCAAACCCTTCAATCCCAGTGACATCCTGATAAATCATTTCTGAACTCTCTGCAGCTTAATGGTATCCTTCATTAGGATATTAAGGGTATAACCAGAACTGGACACAGTACTCCAGAAGAGGCCTAATCCATGCCCTGGATATTGGGCACCAACATTTCATGCTTACCCCACATCCATAGACATTGAGGTCTTATGTGCACCTCTACGAATGTTCATGGCACATCTCTGACCCACCTACAGGTCACTTCTGCACTTCATCGCTGCACATTGTGGGCAGCACGGTGGTTAGCACTGCTGTCTCACAGCGCCCGAGACCCGGGTTCAATTCCCGACTCAGGCGACTGACTGTGTGGAGTTTGCACATTCTCCCCGTGTCTGCGTGGGTTTCCTCCGGGTGCTCCGGTTTCCTCCCACAGTCCAAAGATGTGCGGGTCAGGTGAATTGGCCATGCTAAAATTGCCCATAGTGTTAGGTAAGGGGTAACCGTAGGGGTATGGGTGGGTTTCGCTTCGGCGGGTCGGTGTGGACTTGTTGGGCCGAAGGGCCTGTTTCCACACTGTAAGTAATCTAATCTAAAAAAAACTCGAGCCACACCAGCACCAATCACTGCAGCAAGTCACTGTGTGCTCAGGAGCACACACCCAGCCCATGGCCTAAACAGCCTTTATCTTCACATTCATTGTACTCTGAGCCTACCAGGATTCTCATGGCATCCCTGCCTTGCATTGCCTCGCGTTTTTGTGCTTTGTCCTCTCAGCCAGAGATACCAGGATCAGTATTACTGCTGTTTGGCCACTTAGTGGAGACACAAAGCCAGCAAGTTTGTCAAGCCTCGGTTAAGTCCAGAGGGGATTGCAACACAGTATGCCCAGGGTAGTCTCTGATACCAGCCAGGGGCTTACAACGGGTGGCCAGAGACAGGATGCCCTCTGTAAGGGTCGAGGTGCTGAATGTCAGGCAGCACTCTCACTGTTGTGTTGCTGTCTGCTCTTTCGAGGGCTGGTATTTGCACAGCGTGAGAGGAAAGCAAGTATTATTGGAGATGAAAGGCAATGACCACGGCTAAAACTGTTGATGCCAGTGGAGAAGTGACCTGAGTGATCGATTAGGCAACACAAAGGGCAGTGCAGGGTTAGCGAAACCCTGGTGGGGTCTATAAAATCATGAGAGGTTTAGACACGGTGGATAGCAAGAAACTTTTTCCCCAGAGTTGGGGGGAACTCTATTACTCGGGGTGACGAGTTCAAGGTGAGAGGGAAAAAGTTTAAAGGAGATATGTATGGAAAGTTCTTTACGCAGAGGGTGGTGTGGCCACAGGATTCGATGTTGGGACCGCAGCTGTTCACTTTATATATTAATGATCTGGATGAAGAGGCTTGGGCATTCTGGCGAAGTTCGCCGATGATACACAGTTAGGCGGACAGGCAGGTAGCTCTGAGGAGGTGGGGAGACTGCAGAAAGATTTAGATGAGGAGAGTGGTCCAAGAAATGGCTGATGAAATTCAATATGAGCAAATGCGAGGTCTTGCATTTTGGAAAAAAGAATACAGGGATGGACTATTTTCTAAACGGTGAGAAAACTCATAAAGCCAAAGTACAAAGGGATCTGGGAGTGCTAGTCCAGGATTCTCTAAAGGTTGAGTTGCAGGTTCAGTACGTGGTTAAGAAAGCAAATGTAATGTTGTAATTTATCTCGAGATGGTTGCAATGTAAAAGCAGTGATGTGCTACTGAGAATTTATAAAGCTCTGGTTAGCCCCATTTAGAATACTGTGTCCAGTTTGAGCCCCATACCTCAGGAAGGACAAACTGATTCTGGAGCGCTTCCAGCGGAGATTCACTTGGATGATCCCTGGAATGGTAGGCCGAACATATGATGACTGGCTGAGAATCCTGACATTGTATTCATTTAGAGCTTAGAAAGTTGAGGGGAGATCTAATAGAAGCTTACAGGATAATGCATGGCTTAGAAAGGGTGGACACTGGGAATTTGTTTCCATCAGGCAGGGATACTACAACCTATGGGCACAGAGTTAAAATTAGAAGGGGTCAATTTAAATCAGAAATGAGACATTTCTTCAGCCAGAGAGTGGTGGGCCTGTGGAATTCATTGCCACAGAGTGCAGTGGAGGTCTGGACGCTAAATGTCTTCAAGGCAGGGATTGATAAATTCTTAATCCTACAAGGAATTAAGGGATATAGGGAGAGTGCAGGTAAGTGGTGTTGAAATGCCCATCAGCCATGATTGAATGGCAGATGAACTCGATGGACAAAATGGCCTTCCTTCCACTCCTGTGTCTTATGGTGGGTACCAGGAATGCATTGCCAGCGGAGGTGGTTGGGGCAGGCATGATAGTGTTATTTAAGATGCATCTAGTCAGATCATGAATGGGCAGGGAGCAGAGGGATACAGATCCTTAGAAAATAGGCAACAGGTTTTGATAGAGGATCTGGATTGGCTCAGGCTTGGAGGGCTGAAGGACCTGTTCGTGTGCTGTAATTTTCTTTGAGATGTGGATACAGGAGCAGCGATTGTATGTGGTATGTGTTATCAGAGAGAAAGTAGCTGCATTTACCCTGGTGGAGTAACGAAGGACATTGATCTTCTTCCTTC
Source organism: Hemiscyllium ocellatum (assembly GCF_020745735.1). Classification (NCBI taxonomy): domain Eukaryota; kingdom Metazoa; phylum Chordata; class Chondrichthyes; order Orectolobiformes; family Hemiscylliidae; genus Hemiscyllium; species Hemiscyllium ocellatum. The sequence goes on along the minus strand of NC_083413.1, from coordinate 70,094,258 downwards.
ATTGTTGGGCATTCTTCCAGATAACTGAGCCTGCTTTACCTTCAGCCCATGTTCTGCTGTCATGGCTTCTAATGCTGGGCCTCAGGGTAGAGGATGTACTGCATCTGCACTACACCATCCACCAGGGTGTCCACATCCCTGGCTGCAAAGTCGGGCATGATTGCCCCCTGGCTGCCATGTCCAGGACAAAGGTTAGCAGCCACACAGGGTAGGTCTGGTTTGGCAGGGCATTTCTGCACTAACCGAGCTTCTCCAACTGCATCACGGGTTTTCAAAGATAGCTCGGGTGCATGAGATACTGATCTTTCAGCTGATAGCTGCTGAGTGGTGATTAGTTCCAAGAACAGCCCTAGGTAAAATGAGAGATAGTATAGGGCTTGGCAAGTAATCACTAAGGTAAGTTTGGTAAGACAGGGCAAGTAAACTCAAAACGACAATCCACTTAAAAATAAAACTCAATGCAACATCGTCTTAGCCAGAAAAAGCTAAAATTAACCCATAGTCCAAGTCAAGATCCTATTTGGCTCAGTGGAGAACTTGCAGGTAGTGATGTTTCAGTGCATCTGCCTTGTCCTTCTGGGTAATAGCAGTTACAGCTTTGAGAGGTGCTCTCTGAGGAGCACTGGTGTGTTCTACCCATACTCCTGACTAGTGTCTTGTAAGTGGTTGATAGGCTGTGGGAGTCATGAGATGAGTTACTAACCACAGAATTCCAGGCTCTGAACAGTAATTGAAGCCACAATATTTATGTGGCTGATCTAGTTCAGTTCCTGGCAAATACTAACCACCAGGCGTTGTTGATGTTAATGCCATTGAATCAAGAGGAAATGTTTAGATTCTCCCCAGTTAGAAATGGCTTTGTCTGATATTTATGTGGCATTTTTTTTGCCACTTACCAGTCCAAGCCTGAAATTTGATGCACATTGATGTGAACTGCCTCAGTATCCAAACATTGAACATTATTGATGAATATTGCCCAGAAACAGTAAGACAGACCAATGGAATTTCATGTTGGACAGACTGTAGGTGGTGGAGTACCGGATGAACTGGAGCTTGGAAGAGCAGTGACAAGGATATTGGAAAACCTTGAGTTCAGCGATGTCATAGAAAAGGAGGCAGAAATAAAATTCTGTAAGTAAAACTTGACAGTCTTGAGGATGAAATTGATGTCGGGGCTTAAAGCTTTTGATCATGGTCTAGCAGAACACCAAGCTTCAAGTGAGAGTTCAAACGGTTGCGTAGAATTGAGGAGAATAAAACGCAGTTGTGTGGAAATTAAACTTGAGGAAAGAATGAATGTTGCATATAAAGAGAGAAAGAGGGCTGCGATGGTGAACAGCATCGTTTCTCTTCTTGTTGAATTATGTGTAATGGATGTGAAAGGGGACTGTTATTCTAAGGTTGCAAATCAATGTCAGTCACCTCTGCTGGTTACAATTTTAGTGTGACCCACCATTAATAAGGCTAATGGGGAAGTGGTTTATCTTTGTAGTTAGGCACGTTAGGATTTTGTTGCTGATCTAATTGTATGGAAGTACGTTCATTTATTTGCATAAACTTGATGCCTAAATTGGCGTTTAAATTATTACAAAGCAGACTGCAAACATAACTAAAACTGTGAAGTAACCTACTAGCGTTTCTTTGAAGAAGAAACATTGATCTCTGTCAGTGGAAAATGATGATGGATTTGAATCCTTCCCCCTCTTTCTTTGATATTACTGAGAATGAATTTGTCATTCTACAGCATTGCATGCTGACTATAAGCCTGCTGTTCAAACAAAGAATCCAGCAGTCATTCCACTTGGGGCAGAAGGTTTGTGAGAAGCCACCTGTGAAGGTGCTCTCAGTACTTCTCATAAAGCAATTACAAAAGAGAAGGCATTGCAGTGAGTGATGAGTGGTTGCATTCCTTGTAGATAATGATGTTCATTTAATGAGCTGGTGCAGTCATGATGGTCAAATGGCTTCCTTCTGTCCTGTAATAATTCTGTGACAATGCAGTTGGTTGTACAAGCAAGTATCACGGGTTGTACCTGAAAGACCCTGTACAATTCACTGGTGTCGCCAAAGTAGTCAACAGTTTGTACATTTTGCTTTTCCACTTTATGACTCCTCCCTGTAATCCCTGTTCCTTGAAGCAGCTGCCTTTCTGTCAGATTTGTAGTATGCATTACAGTTAAAAATGTTCATAAAGGAAAGCTCTACTCAATATCATCCAGCAAAAGAATGTCAGTGGCTTCTGACAGAAGATGTATTGTTTGTGGTTCTCTAATGAGGATACAATCCAACACGCCCTCTATAATGTGCCCCTAATGGGAACTATTTTTAACATTCCCTTGAGTACTGTGCAGAGCCATTATTATAATCAACATTGTGTGTTAGAGATATAAAAATACAATTTTTATCAGTACTCAGATTGGAATGCCTGCCACCTTTTGTAGTCTCAGTATGAAATGCTTCCAGTCAGACATTAGGCAGACCAGATGGGATGAGGTTTCTTCAGCTCTATCCTAACAGCAGGCCAGAATCCAAGTCTAAGAAGAGCTCGCTGTAAAACACCACTGTGACATTTCCAACACTCGCCATCCTTGGGGCCTCTCTTAAGTGAGTCTGATTGCCAATCTAAAGGCCATTAGTGTTGAAGAGCAGTTGTTTTGTGTTTTGGACTTGTGCCCAGTCACAACCAATTGAAACTGTGTAAAATTCATTTCATGTAAGATCAGACAGAGACGGGATTTTTTTTATATCCATGTGCACTTCAAACACTAGAGGTGAATGCAGAGTCATAATTCCCTATGCCAACCTTTCTTACATGGATTACTTGTTACTGTAGAAAAATAAACTACTCAGTCCATCAACTCTACATCCATGTGTTTTCCTTCCGAAAAGTCATCTACCTTAATCCCCTAAACTTGTGCACACTCCCCATCTCCTTTAATATTCTCTTCTTTCATGAGCAATCAACAATTTAAATTGTTTGCTTTTTGAATCTGACTCTTTGCTATCAGCTGAAAATTTCCAATTGTGACTACTTACTGGGCAGAAGATTTTGTCGTTCAAACCCCTTCACCTCAAACATTTTCTAATTTTCTTGGCTTTTAGAAATTTATGCAATTTCTCAAACCTTTATCGCCTTGAAGGCGAAGTTGGGTCACCTTCCATGGACGTACATGGAATAGTGTCAGTTAGATGGGCTTCACATTGGTATGACAGGTCAGCGCAACATCGAGGGCCGAAGGGCCTGTACTGCGCTGTAATGTTCTATGTTCAACTCTAGGATATCTTGGCCTATTGAGAAAAATGTGCTGGTACCTAAGCCCCACTGCTCCCAAAAGTTAAAGATTTAATCAAATTACTCAATTTACTTATCTGAATACAGACAAACAAATGAAAATGCATAGGTGTTATTAAAAACATAATAAGGGAACACAGTTCAATAGCACCAATCAACAGAATTCAGTGAGCTCTCCTTTTGCTTCTCCTGAGTCCTTCTGATCACTGATTTTCTGATGTTCTTTCTCCCAAGTCCAACAGTTCTTTACTGCACAGACAAGTCAATTGACACACCAATTGTTCAGTCTCCCAGCCACTGATTAAAGGGAGCAGTTTATAGGCAAAGCATGAGTGAGAATCTGTCTTCCCATTCTTTGTCACTTCTCTGCAAGGAGAGAGATGCTATGTTTATTTATAAGAATCTTGAGGCTTTCTGCCTCTGCAGTGTTCATACACTGGCACCTGGCATGTTGGCAGTCTTATCAGAGAGTTGATATTGTGCTGAGCATTCCTGATTCTCTGAACTGATCCTGACTGAAAAACGCATTGACAGGCTGTTTCTTAGCAAAACTGCCCTGAACACAACAGTGCCAATGAATCCAGCAATTCAGCAATCCTCTCCCTCTGTTTGAAAAAAGCAACAGTGTGAATGAAACTCATAATGAGTTCCAGTAACTTGTTTTAAAACAGCAACATTTCCTTCCACAGTTTCCTTGGTTTAAAGCAGTATTCTTTTCCCACCTTGGTCCACAATCCAAAATAAAGGAAAATTTAAAAAATGCGGTCCTTAGAAGTGAATAAAGCTGCAACTTCTCAAATCTCTCCTCATAATTAACAATCATAATGCTAAAACTGAGTTGTACCTTTCCCGTTGCTTTCCTGTGACCCCATTTCCACAACTGCATACAATAATTTGCACTCACCCTAACTATTGTGTAGTCTTGTCAACAATTTCTTTGTTGTCTGAATTCTGTGCAATTATATAGAAACTATTCCCATGGCCTTCTCAACTTGTGACATGTCTCTCCTCATTTCAAACTTCCTCTGTTCCTGTAATCTATTAAAAATCTGAGCGTTTAAAATGTGTATGCATTTTCCTAGATCAAAGGTGTATCCCTTAAAATTTTTTACATTGAACTGCTTCTGCCACCTCCTGCTACACCTTTGATTCTCCACCATGAATTCCAGTAAACCTTACGGTAATTCATCACCAGTCAATTATAGCATTATCCTTTCCAAAAGCAAAACTGACATTTCAGTGTGAAGATGCCACATTTCAGATGAGATGACAAACTGAGACCATCTCTTCTTTCTTGGGTGGCCATAAAGCTAACGTGGCATTATTTCAAAGCAGGACAGAGGGTTTATCCCCAGGACTTTGTTCAATACTCAACTCCCAATCAACATCACGCATACAGATTATCTTGTCATTAAATGTGCTGTTTGTGTTCCATGGCTGCTGTGTTGCCTACATCAGTACATTTCAAAAGTATTTCATTGGTTAGAAAGTAGTTGGGATGTCATATGGTTGCGAGAAATGCTATATTTCATTTTGGTTTCAGAGTCTAGATCATCTAATTTCCAAGAAGTAAGACCAGCTGGCAACACAGCATCCTATCTCCACATCTGTTAAGTCTCCAACTCCCGTATTAATCCCAGCAAATCTATCTAACAAATCTCTCATCACTTGCCCCTTAATTCGTCAGCTGCAAAGGAAAGAAGTAAGTTATTTGTGTACCTTCATGGAAGCCAGGTCTTGAGTTCATGGAGTTGGCTCAGTTTTAGAAAATTGTACACTTTTTTTTTCTGTTAATTCTTTGCCCATTTATTATGTTGTGACCCATTTGTAATTTTTTTTTTCCCAACTCACCTTTGACAAGCAGATTCTAAAAAGCTGCTTCAGAGGGGTGGGTGTGGATGAAGAAGAGAGACAGCAGCCAACAAATCACCTTGCCCCAGTGTTTAAAAAGTACCAAAGGAACACTTGTGGTGCTGTTATAGCAGGCTCTCCTCGAAGAGCATCATGCTTATGGTCATCTGTGATCTCGGTGTTTTGCTTGCCACCGTACATTTATCTTGCTGCTCTTCCTCCAAAATAAAGCTTAAAGTGACTCCGAGTGTTGTTTGTGAATGAACCTGGCTCGTGTTTAATTTTGCATTTAATTGGAGATCAATTGGAAGTTCACCAGACCAAGTTTCACCAGGCCTCTGGAGGTCACATTATTTATATTGGAAGGTGCCATCAATGACAAAAGGACCAGTTAGTTTATTCTTGGAATGTGGCTGATTCTGCGAGTGCTGTGCTGTTTCAGCTAGTAAGAACATAGAACATTACTGCACAGGAACAGGCTTTTTGGCCCCACTATGTCTTTGCCGATCGTGATGCCATTCTGAAGTAATCTCATCTGTCTGCACATGGTCCGTAACCCTCTTCATGTGTCTACCTCAATGCCTCTTAAACATTGCTATATTATTAGCTTCAACCACCTTCCCTGGCAACACGTTCCATGCACATACTACCTTCTATAAGAAAACTTGCCGCGTACATCTCCTTTAAACTTTCCCCCTCTGACCTTAAACCTATGGAACTAGTACTTGACAGTTCCATCCTGGGAAAAAGACTCTGACTATCCAATCTATCCACACCTCTCAATTTTAAATACTTCTGTCAGGTTGCCCCTTAGCCTCTGTTCTAGCAAAAAACCATCTAGGTTTGTCCAACCTCTTCTCAAGGCTAATATATCCAGTCCAGGAAACATCCTGGTAAACCTCTTTTGCACATCCCCCAAAGTCTTCATATCCTTCCTATAGTGTGCACACAATATTCTAAATTAGCCTGACTAAAGTTTTACACAGCTGAACCGTGGCTTGCCAACTTTAATACTCAATACCCTAAACGATGAAGGCAAACATGGTGTATGATCTCTTTACCACCTTATCCACTTGTGTTGCCACTTTCACATGGCAGTGGACTTGCAGTGTAAGATCCCTCTGTATATCACTGCTCCTAAGTGTCCTGCCATTTACTGTATTCCTCTTGCATTTGGCCTCCCAAAACATGTCACCTCACACGTGTCCCGATTAAACACCATCTGCAATTTCTTCACCCAGATTCCCAATTGCTCTGTATCCTGTTGTGTCTTTTGACAGCCTTCCTCACTGTCCACAACTCCACCAATTTTTTGAGTCATCTGTAAACTTAATAATTACACCACCCACATTTTCATTCAAATCATTTATATATATTACAAACAACAGAGGTCACAGCACTGATCCTTGTAGGACACCACTAGTTGCAGACCTGAGGTCAGAAAGACTTCCACAAGTATCCTCTATCTTCCACGGCAAGCCAGTTTTGTACCTAACCTATCAACTCACTGTGGATCCCATGTGACTTAATCTTGTTGACCAGCCAACAATGTCAAATGCTTTAGAAAGGTCTAGGTAGACAATATCCACTGCTCTAGCCTCAGTCATCTTTGACACTCGAAAAACTCAATGAAATTTGTGAGACAAGATCTGCCCCACACAAAGTCATGCCAATTATCCCTAATATGTCCATTATTTTCTACATGTAAGTAAATCCTGTCCCTAAGAATCTTCTCCAATAATTTCCCTACCACTGCTGGAAGGCTCACTGGCTTATACTTTCTTGAATTATCCTTGTTGTCTTTCTTTCACAAAGGAAGAATATTGGTTATTCTCCTGTTTTCTGGGACTAGGGAAAATACAGAGATCTCTGTCAAAGCCCCAGCAATCTCCTCCCTTGCCTCCCTCAGAATCCTGGGAGGGAACCCATCAGGCCCTGGGGACAGATATTATCTATCTTAATGTTTTTCAAGACAGCCAACACCACCTCCTTCTTAGTATTGACATGCAGTAGAAGATCAATATACCCCTCCCTAATCTTACCATCAACCAGTTCCTTCTCCTTGGTGAATACCACATGATGTATTCATTAAGGGCCTCATCCACCTCCATGTACAAATACCCTTCTTTGTCCTTATCTGGACCTACCTTTCCATTACGTATAAAGTGCCTTGGCATTCTCCTTAAACTTACTTGCCAAAGATTCATATTCCCATTTAGCCCTCTTAATTTCTTTTATAAATTCTTTCCTGCTTCCTTTATACTCCTGGAAAACCTTGTCTGATTTCAGTTTCTTAAACCTTACATGTGCTTCCTTTGTATTTTTGACGAATATTTCAATATCTCTTGTCATCCAGGGTTCCTGAATCTTGCCATTCTTACTTTTCATCCTCACAGGAACATGTTGGTCCTTAACTCTGATCAACTGGCCTTTAAAAGACTCCTGCATGTCAGATGTGAAGTTATCAATTGTGTTGATAGAGAGAGTAGTTTGTTCTTGATATTGAAAGGTGCCGCTGATGCAGTCTGTACCCCAGTCATTCCTTCGGTTTAAATGCACAAAAAATTTCAGGTCATGAAGACAGAAAAATCTCAGGATGTGACCTCCCTGTTCTCAGCCTCTTCTTTCCCCACATCTCGTCTGAATAGAAATACCAAGCTCCAAAAAGAACAAGAATAAATGCTTTTCTTATCACTTTTCACTCCTTGCTCTTCTCCCTACTCCTTCTGAGTTCCACAAGCCCTGCACTGCCTCTTCTAAAGGACCATGTGAGAAGTAACGTGCATGGATAACACACTGCCTTGGAGGAAATGCTGGTTGAGCCCAATCCTGTTTCGATCGAAGTGACCTTTCTGTGGGTTTCACAGAAAACCCATTAAAGATGCGATGGATCCAGGTTGACACTTAGAGTCATAGAGATGGACAGCATTGAAACAGGTCCTTCAGCCCAATTCGTCCATGCCTACCAGATATCCTGACCAAATCTAGTCCCATCTGCCAGCACACAGCCCATATCCCTCCTATACATATACCCATCCAGATGCCTTTTACATGTTGCAATTGTACCAGCCTCCACCACTTCTTCTGGCAGCCCATTCCACACACTGACCATCCTCTGCTTGAAAAAGTTGCCCTTTAGGTCTCTTTTATCTTTCCCTCTCATCCTAAACTTCTAGTTCTGGACTCGCCCAACCCAGGGAAAAGACCTTTTGTATTTACCATGACCCTCATGATTTTATAAACCTCCATAAGGTCACCCCTTAACCTCCAATACTCCAGAGAAAACAGCCCTAGCCTATTCAACCTCTCCCTCTAGCTCAAATGCTCCAACCCTGGCAACATGTCAGTTTTAGCTGTGTGACAAGTGATTTTACATCACCAGGGCAGAGATTGAATCTGGAAACAAGCCTGTGCAACTTAACGGTCCACGCTGCTGCGCATTTTGTTCTGGAGAGCTCCAATCAAAATTTTGCTATATTTACCACATCCTGATGATTAATTACCTTCTGTTGCAGAAGGGAACATCATTCTGGTAAACGTGTCACTAGGCACAAAGGATATTCATTACCTGAGATGAAAAGGAAACTTCATCAAGGCTAATGATAAAGGAGCGAACTGTTCAAGTGTAACAACTGTCGTAAAGTTTTGGCATTTTCCTTCAGTTATTTTTGTTCCATTATAAAATAGGAAATAATTACTTTAAAAGATTTTAATCTTTTTTGTTTGCATTGCTTCAAAATTACAGGTTGACAGGGCTGCAGGGGAGGAGGAGTGGGAATGGTTTCCAATCACTTCGTCTTTCACGTTCCATTAACTGCAGTAATTTCCATTCAGTCCAATTGTTTCCTTCCTCACATGCAGGAAATTGTGAATTCGCTGTTCTTCGTGAAAAAAAAATTGTGTTACTTATGCAGACACCAGTGAACATACTTCAGAATTGAGTAAGTAACAGATATGACGGAAAGGAAAAGACATGAGGATATCTAGGTGAAGGATTGTGAAATATTGGAAGACATTTACATAGGAAGAGACAACAGCTTTAAAAGTGGATGAATCCGCAGGCCTGGATGAGATGTGTCCCAGGCTGTTAAGGGAGGTAAAGGAGGAAATATCAAGAGCCTGGGCAGTAATTTTGAAATCTTGTCTAGCCGCAAGTGATGTGGAAAACTGCTTAAGTGGCCAGACCTGTGGCAAATGGAATTAAACCTAAAAAATAGAGATAGTCCAATTAGAGAAGGCTAATAATGTGAGAGATTACACTATGAACAGTAAGACGCTGGAAAGTATTGATTGGGGCAACTCAGTGTATATATCCACAGATCCCCAAAGGTAATAGGGCAGATAGATAAGGTGGTTAAGAAGGCATATGGATACTTGCCTGTATTATGATATATATCATAGAATCCCTACAGAATGGAATTGGGATATTCAGCCCAATAAATCCACACTGACCCTCTGAAGTGCATCCTACCCAGACCCATCCCCCCTCCCCTCCCCCCCCCCCCCCCCCCCCCTTCCCACCCCCCACCCTATCACCCTGCATTTCCCATGGCTGATCTACCGCGACTGCACATCCCTGGACACTATGGGCAAGTTAGCATGGCCAATCACCAAACCTGCACATCTTTGGACTGTGGGAGGATACTGGAGCACCCAGAGAAAACCCACGCAGACACAGGGAAAATGTGCAAACTCTGTGCAGATAGTCATCCAAGGGTGGAATCGAATTCAGGTCCCTGGCACAGTGAGACAGCAGTGCTAACCACTGAGCCACCATGCCAAATGCAAAAATATAAGAGCAAGGAGGTTATGCTGATTAGGCCACAACTGGAACATTGCATTCAGTTCTGGTTACTGGGTTACAGGAAGAATGTAATTGCAGCAGAGAAGGTACAGAGGAGATTTAACAAGAGGCTGCCTGGGCAGAGGGACTGAGCTATGAGGAAAACTTCAATCAGCTAGGGTTACTTTTGAAATAACTTCATAGAGGCTATCACTAAGTTACGCTTTATTTACGCATGGAGAGTCCATGACCTTAGTACTGCCTCATTCGGAGCCAGCTCTCAGAGTGAACTGTACCTCTGACACTCCAGTTTATATCTGTCAGCCAGGGCTCCCTGATTTGACCAGGTAAACAGCCCCTCATATTCTGCAAGGTGGCTGACCCTGTTACAATCACTACAGCTTTCTTTGAAGCAGTGAAGGTTGAGAGGGGACCTGATCGAGATATGTAAGATTCTGATGGGCTGCATTAGAATGGATAGGATAGCAGTTTTGCCATTGTTAGATGGGTCAATTTCAAAGGGCATAGATTTAAGTTAAAAGGTAGGAGGCAAAGAGAATAGTTGAGCACAATTCTTATCACTCAGAGGGTGATGAGAATCTGAAATTCACTTCCTGAAAGGGAGTTCCAAAACTCTCAAACATGTAAACAGGATACTCACTTGCTTTACTGCAGCCTCCTAGGCCATGGAGCAAAAGCTGGTAAATGAGATTAGTATAGTCAGGTCTTTATTAACCAGCATGGGCCAAATGGCCTCCTTGTGTGCTGTAAACATCAATGAGAAAAGAAACATTTTTCTAATGGTATAATGGGTAACAATCTCATTCGACTTGCCTCTGTAAAGCTCAGCTTCACATCACAAGCTGTGTTGGATTGCCTGCTATCAGCCAGGAAAACAGCATAACTGGGTAACGTGGAGTTTTGGAGGGTCAGATATATCTGCACCAGCTACTGAAGGTCCGAATGCCTGACAAAATGTAGTTGTATTCACTACTGTCCTGCAGTAAACCTTCTTGCTATCTAAGAATAGTGCCATTGCTCGAGATACTTGTGTATCCATTTGCCAGTGATCACTAAATATGCCCAATGGAAAGCAAAGTCCATGGAGGATTGGTGAAGGGCACTGCCTCGAACAAACCTTACCCAGTGCCACATGCTGGTAAACTGACAAATATTATAAGATGCCAGCAGTAGTCACCTGGGAAAACGCCACAGGGATAGAGAGTTAATTTGAGGTTCTTTCTCCCGATTCCTATCACCTCTGTAATCACAGGGCAGATAACAGCAGTGCTGTCTTCTCGTCTCATTCACAGAACTTTGTCGGCCTTCTCAATGCCATTGCAAGTTGCCGATTAAGCACTGTAAAAGTTCACCGATTGCAGCTTATGCAAATGTTGATGTTTCTCAAATTTCTCAGTGCGCCACTGAACAAAGTACTGACCCATAGCCATTTGCTGACAAATTTGTATTGTTGATAATGATGTTCAAGTTCCATTGCTAAAAGTGATCAGGTAAAATTGACATTTGCTGATTTGCAAAGCTTTAGACAGGGACTGTGCTAATGTCTATACTGCACTAGGATACTGGAAACGAATTTTTGAACATATAATTTCTTCTTTCCTTTGTCAATGTTTTCTTCTCCCAAAGGGTTTGGCTTCTCTCTGGGTAATGTTCCATGGAAGCTGACTGCCCTTGTCCAAATGACATTTATTCTCATGTGAGCTTTGAGATTGAGTGTCTACGCCCTATTTGGCTCTGGAAAGTATTGGAAAGGTGAACTCAATTAGAACTTAACCTTTATGCTAGTTTATGTCAGTGGATAGCTTGTTGACTATGAATAAGCACAGGAGCACTAGTTGATTTTTCTTTTCTCCTCCACTATATCTTCACTTGACACCAGCCCCAGAAACTTCGCCTGGATCTTCTGGTATGTGTGGTTCAGCCAACCAGTATATGACACTGCTCAGCCACAGGACGGGGTTCATTTCTCACATCTGTAGGTCACTGTGTTTCAGACTAGATCCTGCAATTGCCAATGTAACCAGTTGAGAAAATAGTGATAAATATTGGGTGGCCCCTTCCAAATTAGTCAATCACAACTGTTTTATTTCCAGATTGTATGAAGCTGCTATTCTCCCATTCTGTACGCTGGGAGGAAATAGCTAGAGACTGTGATAAAATGACTGTATATTCCGTACAAAGATCATCATTTAGTCTGATTACTCTGTAGGGTTTCTTAGAAATCTCAAGCCAGCTGGTGGCCAGTGGATCCTTCCCAGTACCAAAAAAAACAGAAATTGCTAGAAAAACTCATCAGATCTGGCAACATTGGTGGAGGGAAAGCAGAGTTAACATTGCAGGTCCAGAACTGAAGAGGGGGTCTCTCAACCCAAAACGTTAACTGTTTTCTTTCCACAGATGCTGCCAGTCCTGCTGAGCTTCCCCAGCGGTTTCTGTCCTTTTTGCTGATATCCAGCATCACGGTCCTTTGTCTTTGTATTGTTAAGGTACTTCCCAGTGTTTATGCTTCACGTGAGCCTTCTCCTCCCTTATTTTAGTTGAGCACATTAATCTCGTGTTTATCTGGCTTCCCCTGATTTGTATCTATGCGATTCACTACAATGATTAGGGTGACACAGTGGCTCAGTGGTGAGCACTGCTGCCTCACAGCGGAATTCTTTGGGCACCCAGAGTTTGCACATTCTTCCCGTGTCTATGTGGGTTTCCTCCGGGTGCTCCGGTATCCTCCCACAGACCAAAGATGTGCAGGTTAGGTGTTTTGGCCATGCTGAATTGTCCATAGTGTCCAGAGATGTGCAGGCTAGGTGTGTTAGTCATGAGAAATGAAGGATTACAGGGATAAGGTAGGAGGATGTGCCTAGTTGGGGCGTTTTTTGGAGTGTTGCTGTGGACCCGTTGGGCCGAATGACCTGCTTTCACACTGTAGAGATTCTATGATTCCATGTGGAAACAAATTCCATCTGCTGTCTGGGTGACAAAAACTCATGAGTTACCTATTGGATTTATTGATCGTGTCTTATTTGTAGCTTTAAGTATTGAACTCTCCCACAAGTGTAAAAACCACTATATTTTATCCTGTTAAGTTCCATCATATTTTTCTGATGAAGGGCTTATGCCTAAAACGTCGATTCTCCTGTTCCTTGGATGCTGCCTGACCTGCTGTGCTTTTCCAGCAACACATTTTTCAACTCTGATCTCCAGCATCTGCAGGCCTCACTTTCTCCATATTTTTCAAGGCCTGCGTAAAGGGTCACTGCTCAGTCTTCACCTTTTGTGGGAAAAGAGCCTGCCCTTCGAATATTGTACAACATATGAAGTATCTCGAGAAAGGAACAGAGTCTGATCAGAAATGCCATCATGAGTTGCTAAGCAGTAGGTGAAATAGAGAGGACCAACAAGTGTGAAGTATAGTGCTGTTGAGGTAACAAACACAATAATAACTTCTACTTTTATTACATCTAGGAACAACACCCAGTGGCACTTGCCAAAGCAAAACCACACACTGGGAAATAGTGGGAACAGATGTTACCAGGTGAGGGCTTCAGAAAGGGCAAATATAAAGGCTCTGCCTCTGGTATTAGAGCAGAACAAGAAGTTAAGAGCTGAAGGTATCAACTGACATAGCGGACAGGTGACTGCCACCTGGTGTGAAAGGAGGACTTTCTCTTCCATTTTATTCAGCTCTCTTCCAGCCGATAGATGCATGCATCTATCTGCAAAGTCAGCTTGTCTGTGTAATGACGCATATGCATCTCCTTCAATTATACTGTCACCTGTCAGCCATGAAATATTGAATATGTCCTTTTGAAATGCTCACAATGAGGTTCAGTGGATGGGGATTCATTTAAATATGCCACATTAATATTTCATATTAGGTGATTTTATTTAACGTTTGGTTTCTTAGCCATGTTTTCAATAAAGTTGAATGTTACACATTGTTTCTTATCCTGCACCCATGTTTTGTAATTTTAATAAAAGCCATTGTTTTTGGGACCATCTCCACCTTGGGTGTGGAAGTTGAAAGAGAGGAGTTTTCCTCACTCTCTGCTTTCTCATTCCTCTCCTCGGTGCTCCTCATAGAGTTACCTTTGGGGTAAGTAGCTGCTGGCATCCAATTGGCCATGCCTTGTGCGTGAGCCGGGCAACTTACAGTGTCAGCAGCAACCTCCTTCAAAGTACCTGCATTTAGATTCCTCTGCTGGTTTCTAACATTCAAGGGGAGTTTTCCAGTTACTTTTTTCCTTTGTTTGTCCTGGAAAATTTCTTTGAGTTCTCTGGCCTCTCTGAAGAGGCTACATGTTGCAGGGTGATTCGAGGTTTTCTGACATGCTGGTTCAGCCAGCGTGATATGTAGGGTCGGCTTGATGGACCACGACTGTTTACCAGCCTATCAGTTCCATACTGAGGTAGGAACTGCGCATTTCGTTCATTTTTGCAGACAGCTAGTGTAACTTCTATGTTGCTGGGCTGTCAGACTTTTTGTTACTGGTTGATGTTCAGAAGAGGCCATCGGCTTTGAATGACACACAATGACTGTGGGAGCATTACGCTTATAACTTGTGCCTTAACGTTTTGTGGATTGTAGCTCCCCCTGTCCTTTAGAAAAATGTTGTTGTATGAGCCGATGTGTTATCACTACGGAGAGTATTTCAACTGAACCCAATTTCATGTTCACCTAAATCTGCATGTGAACATTTTCCCTCTAGAGTTGCCCACTGTTGTATAATGTACCGAATATTTTTCGTAACCTGGGCTCTCACCTAATAAACTCCCGACTCAGACGACTGACTGTGTGGAGTTTGCACGTTCTCCCCGTGTCTGCGTGGGTTTCCTCCGGGTGCTCCGGTTTCCTCCCACAGTTCAAAGATGTGCGGGTCAGGTGAATTGGCCGTGCTAAATTGCCCGTAGTGTTAGGTAAGGGGTAAATGTAGGGTATGGGTGGGTTGTGCTTTGGCGGGTCGGTGTGGACTTGTTGGGCCAAAGGGCCTGTTTCCACACTGTAAGTAATCTAATCTAATCAAAGTAGTTGAAGACAAGATCCTCTTCTCGTTGGACTACTTGGTGATTTTTCTGCTCTACTGTAAGCCAAGTAGACTGTCTTGACTATCTACCCAACCACATGTTGGTCGTTGTTGGCACTGAACTCTTATCACACACTCATATGACACTTTGCAGTTACTGAATTTTCTACTCTGTGTCTTTGAGTCTCTACGACCAGTTGTCATTGCTTTGCAATTGCTGTGTTTTTGTCAGTTGGGCCAACATGTTGTCAGGGGACAAAAACCTTGAGGCTTTACAATTGAACCCCATGAAATAAAAGGAGCTTTGAACTTTTGATTCTAAAGTAAAAAGCAAAGCTGGCAACTGGGAACAATTTAAGTTCAAATTGAAATGAAATTCAATTAACAAATCTGGGCTGTAAAGCTCATCTTAGTAATGGTGACCCTGACAAGTATCACTGACGTTTGTAAAAATCCATTAGCTTGCGAAGGTCCTTCGAGGAGAAATCTCTGTTGTCCTTGCCTAGGCTGGTCGACATGTGACTCCTGATTTTCAGTAATGGATTGACATTTATGTTCTTGAACTCAAATGGTTCATTGGAGGAGAAAGTGAGGACTGCAGATACTGGAGATCAGAGCTGGAAATATGTTGCTGGAAAAGCGCAGCAGGTCAGGCAGCATCCAAGGAGCAGCAGAATCGACATTTCGGGCATGAGCCTGAAGAAGGGCTCATGCCCGAAATGTCAATTCTCCTGCTCCTTGGATGCTGCCTGACCTGCTGCGCTTTTCCAGCAACATATTTTCAGCTCAAATGGTTCATTGCCCAGCAAGCCACTTAATTCAAGAGCATGTAGGGGTGGGCCACTATCATGAACTTAACTTCAACCAATAATTAAAAAAAACTATAATCTTCTAAAATCAGATTTTTTTTAAGTATTCCTCATCCTGGAGGAGCAATTTGCAGCCAGTGAACTGGCGCTCCTACTTAGTGCTGTTTTGTACTCCACACCACACTAATTATACTAAACACCATCATTTGTGTTGAAGAGCTTGTGTTCCACCCTCCTCTTATCAATTGTCTGCAGTTTTCATTGGCACCAACCACTGGCAGTGGCTAACTGTGGTAGTAATCTCTTTATATTTGACACATGCAGCTGTCGGATCTCGGCACACTGTACATAAGTTGAAATTCTTCCAAGTTGCGTGCTGAACCCACTAGGAGGCAACCACATTCTCGTGCCAAGACCCTTCGTGTTCAAAACAATCTGTGGGACTGAGAAAGAAATGAACTATTCTGTCCATTAAATATTGAACTGAACCTCAATGCTTTGTAAATGGTGGTTTTTGAACGGTTCATGGAAAGAATCATAGAATGTGGAAATAGGCCCAACAAGTCCACACTGACCGTCCGAAGAGTAACCCACCCAGACCCATTCCCCTACCCGATGTTTACTCCTGACAAATGCACTTAACATTATCGGCAATTTAGCATGGCCAATTCACCTGACCTGTACATCTTTGGATTGTGGGAGGAAACCGGAGCACATGGAAGAAACCCACATGGGCACAGGGCAAATGTGCAAACTCCACACAGACAATTGCCCGAGGCTGGAATCGAACACGGGTGCCTGGTCCTGTGAGGCAGCAGTGCTAACCACTGAGCCACCGTGCCACCACTACCAGTCAATCCCGTATCCGCCCTGCCACAGCTGAGGGAAGATGGAGCACTGAGATACCAATTAACCCCACCCACCTTATTCTTGATGCTAAATTTGTGCTCCTCGTTCCTCTGTTTTTACGCAGGATCAGCTTTGGTTGCAGCAAGTGCCATCAGCCAGCTCTTCAGCACTTTGTCTACATTCTGGCTTTTGGGGGCGGGGGGGTGTACAGTCAGTGTTAGCAGATTTAAAATCCATGAGGACCATCCAAGTCAAGTCTGACCCCTTTACAACTGTTATTTCCATTCAGGGGTCACTGAATGGAGCAAGGACTCTTGATACTTTCTTTCCCTGTCCTTCCATGCAATGGCTAGTCAACTGAACCAACCCCTCTCACTTCCTGCTATTGCTAGCTTAGTACGAGTCAACACCTTGGTACTTTTTGAATTGTGCACTTTTATCATGTACAACTGAGCACTTTAGTGCCTCCTGTGGGCAGTCATATAGCAGGATTGAGTGGTGTGGTATGGTGTGGAGTACAAAACAGAAGCCCCAGTTCACTGGCTGCAAATTGTTTCTCGAATGAGGAATACCTGAAAAAAAAATCTGATTTTAAGATATTATAGTCTTTGTTTTTATTAGTTCAAGTGAAGTTCATGCTAGTGATCCATCCTTATATGCCCTTGAACTAAGTGGCTTGCAAACTTGAACCCCTTCTGCCAAATGTTCAAGAATGAATGTTTCCCAGCCATTTGAGTTCAAGAATGTAAGAGGGCATCAAGGCCATGGATGAAGCATCTTTTTTTTAATGTGCATCAGTCATGTTTTCGACTAGTTGTCTTTAGATGGGTCAATATCCCGGAATTCCCTGACAGCACAGTGGATATACTTACACACCAAGGACTGCAGCAGTTCACAAAGAAAGCTCACTTAGAGATAGGCAATAAATGTGGGAATAGCCAGTGACACTCACATCCTGTGAATGAATAGCCAGGGAGATGAATACCAGCATATTCCACATTAGCATTGCGTGAAAAGAAAACTCCTGATAAATTTTTACTTTAAAAGCACATGGATGAGCTGTGAACTTGCTGCTGCTTAATAACTAAGAGGTTCGTGTCATACAAAGAGAAGTGGCAAATTTCTTCCTCAGTCCGGGTTAACCGACCACAACCGGGCATTATGTTGCAAGTTGCACGTTCCAGCCTGACCAAATGGAGTCAGCCAGAGTTTCTCCTCCTGATGTATGAATAGAAAATGCTTGAAATGTTCTCGAGTCCGGGAGTAACTTTGGAAAGGGAAACAGATTTAACATTTCAAGTCAATGTACTTTGATCAGATGAAAAGTCTGAATATTAACCCTATTTCTCTTTCACTCTCCACAGTTTGCACTTTGACTTGCTGAGTGTGGGCTGCAATTTGTTTATAGTTCAGTTTTACAGCACATTTTTCCTTTCTATTGCTGTCTGTTTTTTGTCATTTATGTTAATAATTTGGATGTGAACATAAGAGGAATGTTTTGCAGATGATACCAAAATTGGCAGTGT
The DNA here is from genome assembly GCF_020745735.1 of Hemiscyllium ocellatum. Lineage (NCBI taxonomy): Eukaryota > Metazoa > Chordata > Chondrichthyes > Orectolobiformes > Hemiscylliidae > Hemiscyllium > Hemiscyllium ocellatum. The sequence goes on along the minus strand of NC_083413.1, from coordinate 70,076,106 downwards.
CGTTGACACTGAAGAAGATTATTTCAGATCAATGATCAAGCCAAAGCTCAATGCAAAGTGTTGCATTTTGGTAAGGCAAGTCAGGGCAGGACCCATACAGTTAATGCTAGGATTCTGGGGAGTGTTGCTGAACAAAAAGAGCTTGGGGTGCAGGTTCATAGTTCCTTGAAAGTGGAGTTGTAGGTAGACAGGTTGGTGAAGAAAGAATTTGGTACATTTGCCCTTAAATGGCCAGTATATTGAGTGTAGGAGTTGGGATGTCATGTTGGTGAGGCCATGTTTGGAACACTGCATTCAATTCTGGTCTCCCTGGTATGGGAGAGAGGGTGCAGAAAAGATGTAGAAGGATGTTGCCAGGGATGGAGAGTTTGAGCTATAGGGAGAGGCTGAATAGGCTGGGGCTTGTTTTCCTGAAGGGTCAGAAGCTGAGGAGTAACCTTCTAGAGGTTTATAAAATCATGAGGGACATGGATAGGATAAATAGACAAGGTCTTTTTCCCAGGGTAGGGGAGTCCAAAACTAGAGGGCATTGGTTTAAGGTAAGAGGGAAAAGATATAAAAGGGATCTAAGGGGCAACTCTTTCACACAGAGGGTGATGCGTGTATGATGCTGCCAGAGGAAGTGGTGAAGGCTTGTACACTTACAACATTTAAAAGACATCTGGATTGATACATGAATAAGAAGGGATTAGAAGGAATATGGGCCAAGTGCTGGCAAATGGGGCTAGATTAATTTTGGATATCTGGTTGGCATGGACGGTTGGACTGAAGGGTCTGTTTCTGTGCTGCAAGTCTCTATGACTGTGATGGCTATATAACAATTTCCAGCTGGGAAACATTCATTCTTGAACATTTGGCAGAAGAGGTTCAAGTTTGCCCCCTCTCCCCATACCAATCATGTTCTTGTGCAGAGAATGATGACTTGGCCAATTTATTGGCAGACAGCTGGTGTATGTAGACTGTCTTGTAGCTTATAGTGTGGAAAGGAGAAGCAATGTGTTCATCAATTAATCTCCCAGTTGAGACTTCAACATTATTCAATATTCGGGCAGGGGCACACTGGGATAGGGAATAATGTGAATGTGGATCCTTGCAGATTTAGATTGACATTGGTAACCTTTCACTACTATAAATCAATCTTTGCACCATTTGCCATTAACCTGTCTCTATTGGATTTGCCAGTTTTTTTTATATAACAAAATGTCACTACTGTTGTATTTCTTAATGAACTTGAGGCAGTTCTTTGTGTTCTCAGTTGTATTAACCCCACACGCTCAGGATATTTTTTGTACATGTGATTTCTCATGACTTGGAAGTCAGAGATTGTATAGAAACAGTCAAGACAATTCAACTCTAACTTCATCATTGAGAATAATTGCTGATCTGTACCTTCATTTTCTCCTAATTAAATAGTTGATTTTAAGAGCTGTCAGAGCCACAATAAGCCAAATGTCTGCCTCCGTCACTATATAATTCCAGAATAGATTCACTTAATGCTAATGCAGCAACGTTAATGTCCATATCTGCCCAGTGACTACTCAATAATGGATTAACTGTACTTATTAGAAATGGCCAAAGCATCTTAGATGTGCATTTACACAGAATGACACTAGTGTGCAACACTGCAATAACATTGTGTAACTTTTGAACTGTCCATATCCTTTGCTGGTTATTGTTGTGGACAAGTAGAGTCGGTCAACCGTGAATAAGCAGTGCTATCTGTTCATTACGCTGGCACTTGGCCAGAGATCTTTTAGGGACCTTTGCACTGGAACCTAATTTAATCAGAAAGCCTTTGGCACAGTGCCTACTGACACCTCAGCAAACAGAGCAAGCACTTGTATATCTCATTATCGAGTGAGATTGAAAAATCCTTACTTGGAGCAAACAGAGTCTGAATCAGGAAGCCTGGGTTAGAATATTTATTGTAATGCTAAATCAAGTACAGAACTTCACATAAAGAGGAATAGAACAGTCTGATTTCAAGAATGTGATTTAAAAAAAAGACAAACAAAATTGTTTAAATCTCCAACAATAATTTAAGTCCAAAGAAATGGGACAGTACAATTGTAGAAGTTAATTTTCAGTGCCAGAGAATTTGTTTGTGTACTTAGTCTTATTATGCAAAACCTTATTTGTATTGGAATGGAAAAGTCCTCCTATTTTCTGGCATTGTTAGTCGGTGTTCATTGCAGATGTACAGCAACATTATGTTGTAAATGGTAATGGTTACGAAGGGCTCATGCTTCAGTTACATTGGCTCCACCAATTGTCCCAATGTGCCCCATGGTCTTGTGGATGGAGACAAAGCATTCTGCTTTATCTTTTGAAGTGAGGGATGTGTACCTACCAGTTTGCTGAGGTCCTAGAAACCACACCTGACCAAATATCATTGCTATTAAGCAAAAACCCTTCTTATTTTTGAAGTACAATGCATTTTCTGTGGATACACTAAGATGGTGTATGCTCTACCAATAAATATGCCAAAGGCAAAGGGGGATTAGTAGCAGCAAATATCCAACAACCCTTAACCACAACCAAATACTGGGAGAGGTGGAAAATATCATGAAATATCAGGAATTGTCATCTGGGAACAAATATCCCATTTCACGACGTTTCTGCTTTCCAGTGCAGAGTTTCTTGAGGAGACACTGGTGGAATGAAACTTCCAGAGGGGCAACACAACCCAAAGAGCAACATGCTGATTTGCATTATTGCCTGGGTTCCATCATTAAAGGGGGGCTATCCAGTTTATACTTTAATAGCTATTCAGCTAAATTGTAGCTGATCCACACTTAAACACATTTGTTTTGCATCTTATCCCTCAATACTTTTATCTAAAAACAAAAGTCTTTCTACGTCTGTCTTGAAAGCTCCAATTGTACCAGCATTCAAACCAGACAGGCTAGACTGGAAGGAAATGGGCCAGAGGTCCATATTTTAACAGAGATTAGTGTTAGAAAGGTGCTCCCAGATTTTATTCTGGAATGGACAAACCCCTACTTTTTCAGTCTGTAATCCTTGGATCTCCATAGCCCTGCAAGACTAAATAGGTTTTTTGTGTGTATCATATCATTTCTTCTTCATATTAACAATGGTTTTTGGATGGTTCAGAAAATGTACATAGGTGAGAAGGGTTTTTCATAGTCAGCTCTCAATTTCTTCACTTAGTTCATAGTATCATAAAGCCCAGACAGAGGTCATTTGGTCTGTGGTGCTGGTCAGTTGGTCCTGTTGCTCTCTGTTTTAGCCACAATCCTGTAGATTGTTCTTTTTCAATTATATCTCCAATTCCTATTTGAAAGTTATTATTTAAACTATTTCCACAACTCTTTCAGCTTGTGCATTCCAAATGGTAATGATTCACTCCATTAAATTAAAGAGGTTTTTAATCTATATCCTATGGTCAATAGGCTTTGTGCTGATGGAAATGATTTCTCAGTGGTAATTCTAAACGCCTCTATTAAGTCTCCCAATAACCTTCTCTGCTCAAAGGAGAACAATTCCAGTCTCTCCACATTACTAATGCAGTGGGATTCCCATTCCTAAAAGTCTGTGAACAAAAAAGGACTTGTTTCTTTTTGATGAGATTTTCAACACAATAAGAATATATTCCATTGGGTAGCCTGCACGTCATTTATTCTATGCTGCCTTTAGACTTCATGGCTATACAGTGTAGTTCTTACTGAGTCACAGGACAGTTGTGTTAACAATGCTGAGACTTTATTGTTTGAGTTGTATAAAAGATGTGCCGTTTAGTTGGATTGGCCATGTTAAATTGCCCACAGTGTTGAGGGATCTGCAGGCTAGGTGGGTTAGCTATAGGAAATGTAAGGTGACAGGGACAAGGTTTGGCGGTGGATCTGAGAGGGATGTTGTTCAAAGGGTCGGTGTAGACTCAATAGGTCAAATGGCCTGCTTCCACACTGTAGAGATTCTATAATTCTAAAACATCAGGCAATCTTGACAGCTTAAAACCTGGGAACAATAACGGAGTCAGAGATGTACATCACAGAAACAGACCTTTCGGTCCAACTCATCCATGTTGCCCAGATATCCTAGATAAATCTCGTCCCAGTTACCAGCACCTGGCCCATATCCCTCTAAACCTTTTCTATTCATACACCCAACCACTTCCTCTGGCAGCTCATTCCATACATGCACCACACGTGAAAGAGTTGCCCCTTAGCCCCTTTTTAAATTTATCCCCTCTTACCTTAAACTTATGCCCTCTAGTTTTGGACTCTCCCAACTGGGGAGTGTCTGTTTATCCTATTCATGCCCCTCATGATTTTATAAATTTCTATAAGGTCACCCCTCAGCCTCCGATGCTTCAGGGAAAATCGCCGCAGCCTAATTAGCCTCTCTCTATAACTCAAATCCTCCAACCCTGGCAATATCCTGGTAAACCTTTTCTGAACCCTTTCAAGTTTCACAACATCCTTCCGATAGCAGGGAGACCAGAATTGTACACAATATTCCAAATGTGACCTAACCAATGTCCTGTACAGCCGCAACATGGCCTCCCAACTCATAGTTTCAGTGCTCTTACCAATAAAGACATAGCAAACACCTTCTTCGTTATCCTATCTATCTGCGAATCCACTTTCAAGGAGCTATGAACCTACACTCTCAGATCTCTTTGTTCAGCAACACTCCGCAGGACCTTACCATTAAGTGTATAAGTCCTGCCCTGACTTGCCTTTCCCAAAATGCAGCACCTCATATTTATCTAAATTAAACTCCATCTGTATTCCTCAGCCCATTGGCCCATCTGATCAAGATCCCTTTTGGACGAATCATCTGTCCCCCATAATTGTGACATTTTGTGCGTCACAGGATATAAACTCGCCATCTAAAATCCACATGAAATTGTAGAAAAAAAACAAAACAAAACAAAAATATGGGCTCAGACCAATTTGGGAGGAAACTATCTAAGAAATTGTTCTTTGGCCTGTCTAAATCAAAAATAGTCAAAGAGATCAGTCCTTGAGGTACTGCAAAGGCTCTAAGTGGCCGCACTATGATTACCTATCTGAAAAGTTCATCAAGATCACAATGGTAATGTGAGAAAGCCTTCAAGGTGTTTACACATGTTGAATGTTATTTTAGTTACTGCGGTTTACAATCTGAGAACATGGGAAATAATCATGTAAAGGCTATTATAATGAAACAATCACTATAAATCCTCTAGGGAATTAAGGAGGACATCCTTTATGTGTACGTTTGAAGCTCACTACTACTGAGAGTACAAGTTCATTAATAGGATAAACTCATGAGAGAGGAAGCAGTGGAAGGATGTCCTGATTGGAATAGATGTTCAGGGTGGAAACAGACTCATGCAAAACATGAACACCAGCAGGATGCATTTGAGACAATGGCCCATTTCTGGGCAATAATTACTGTGAAGTTTTAATTTTATGTCTTAATCAATCTAGGGCAGTAATCAAGTTCTTAAAGCCCCTGAAGGTGAAAAGGCCCAGAGATAACCAATCCAACTTGAAGCTTCCCCACTTTGGAGAGAGAAAATTGGTGGCTTCCGTAACTGGAAGAAAGACTTGTATTATATGACAACCACTGGACATTTCAAAGCATGTCACAGTCAATAAAGCACTTTCTTTTGAAGTGCAATGAATGAAACACAACAGTCAATTTAGAGCAAACTCCAATAATCAGCGATGTGATAATAACTAAATACTTCTTCTGATAGTGTTGAATTTATCAGATACCTGTTTTGGTAGAAAAAGGGATGGAGTATAATCTGGGGTTTAATGGGCCTTGACACCAGATGGGTAGCACTGAATCATCCCCCATATGTTCTGGTACAAGCCCATTTTAGGCCTTATAATGTATTCAGCTTGCTGTGTTCAGCTTTGGTCACTGCCCCACAAAAGAACATATGCACAAATTGGAGAAAGTTCAGACAACATCAACACTGGTGCCAAGTACAAAGGTTTCAGAAAATAGGTTTCAGAAGCCTGGCCTTGAAGAAGGATTTGAAAAGGGACAGGGAGAACCTTATGAGGTTACCTAAAGGGTTAAGTGCTCACTGCTATTTCAAAGTCACTAAAGTAGAACACAAGGTCACAAATGCAAGTCAGTGAAAAGAACATTTAAAATTAACACCACGCAGAGAGTTCTGTTATTTAAAGAGTGGTAAATGTTTGGAGCCATCTATTGGACAGGGGGACAGAAATATCAGGGTGTTCAAACGTCTGTCTAGGTGCTGGAAGGAAGGATGACTTTTAAATTGCCAAATCGCTCATTTCATCAAAAGAGGAAATAATTATGACAGTGCTCTTTCACACAGATCTGCACATCATAATTTTCAACTGCTCTCTGAAAACTATTTGCTTCTCAGCAGCTTTAATCCCCGTGCTCTTTTTGAACGTATGTTTATGTCTTGTTAGGGTCTTTGTCTGTAATCCTTGATGATGAACATGAAGGGAATTTTCTTCAATATATTGGGAGGGGGTTGAGGTGAAGTGTCATGGGAGCTACATCTTGAGCAAGGAAATCCCCTGTCTCCCTCAGTTAAAGTCACCAGATTGAGAACAGATTATCTCCCCTTGCATCGGCGGCATTGAGACTGATTCTGTGTCATCCTCACCTCTGGGGTCTGTCTACTTTGGATTGAAGCAAGAGTCTTCTGGCTCTCAGTAGCTCACTGAGAGGAGCTCTGCGGATTTTCCATCACCTATGCTGCATTCCCTTTTGCTCCATTGGTTATTGAGATGACCAAACTGAGGTATAATCACCCATGTGGATATAGCATCCTCTAGTGGTGGCCTCTGGTACAACAAGCACTTCCAGCTTGTCTCGTTCTAAGCATTAAAGTAAGGTTCAATATATTGCTCAGTGTGAAAGTACCTCTTTCCTAACAGTGTGTATGTGCTTATAAAGTGAACAGAAATTGTCCCCATTATTATGCCACTAAGTTCACCTAGTAGCTATTTTCAACAACACTGTCGAGTGATGAGATGAAAATGTCCCAGAATCTACCTCCACATTTAAATTGACAAATCTCAGTCCGAGCAGCAGTTGTACCAGCTCGCCGTGAATTTTTATGAAGGCAACTGGGTGTGCAGCTCCTGATCCCTGTCCAGTAATCCTTCCTGTTGACTGTGTGCAAGAGCCTACTGTGAATGGGACTAGGTTCTTGTGTGACTCTCACTTTTTGTTAAGTAGGCTGCAAACTCCTGAGGGGGACGTTTAATCACCAATGGAAACTGAGCAGAGTGCAGCGACAATGTACTACTTCATTTCCTCTTTCATTTCAGTGCTGTAGTGACCTCAAGGCTGTTGAGTCTCCAGGTTTGCTGAAGAGTCCGTCCAAATACTAGGGATCTTAGCCCCCAATAGGCCCCATGACAGAGGCTAGCTCATTGAAACTAAAGGCAAGATTTACACCCCAAAATCCCCAATGTTTGGCCAGAAACAGAGATGGACAGGTACATAATTTTGCACCTAGGAGAAAGTGATGACTGCAGGTGCTGCAGATGAAAGCTTGTGCCCAAAACGTTGACTTTCCTGCTCCTCAGATGCTCCCTGACCTGCTGTGCTTTTCCAGCACCACACTTTTTGACATAAATTTGCACCATTGGCCGGTATGTGGTTTATTAGTGCCCAATAAAAACTATTGAAAATGCAGTGGGATAATTTTGCTGAGAGAAAATGGTTGTTTTTGTACCTCTCGTGTATTAAATCTATGGATTTGGTCATGAGTAGCTTCCTTTTTTTTGGTTTAAAGTATATGGTCAAGCTGTTCAATTTGCCACACCAGTGTGAAATTATTTAACAGTTCACGGGGCAATCCCACACATCTCCTAGGTGAATTATATGAATTTGTTTTAATATTGAGCATACTGCCAGAAAACAAAAAAACATCCTTAGTTATAAAAAGTAGAGGCATAGAATCTCAGTGCAAGGAGATTTTATTTGGCCTTTACAAATCACTTAGAGCCTCAGCTGGAGTACTGCGTTCAATCCTGGGTACCACACTGCAGTTCTTGGAGATGATGTAGAGGACACTAGCTGGAGTGATACAGACTGAAGTTAGTTCTACTCAAAGAAAAGGTGATGAGAAATTGAGTAGCAGTGTTCCAAACTGTGAAAGGTTTTGCCTGAACCGTTACCACTTACCAGAGGTTCGATGAACAGGGGTGATAGATTGAAGGTAGTTGACAGAAGAAGCAGAAAGGAAATAAGACTGTTTCTATGCAGCCAGTTGTTCTGATCTGCAGTGGGCTGCTAGAAGTTGTTGTGGAAGCCAATTTAATGATGCCTTTCAATGTAAATTGGATAAATGGTGGGGGCAGTGGAGAGTGACAGGACAAAGGGGCGTAATGCTAATTGATTGGCTGAATGAAAGATGTAATACAGGTACAATGGGTTGGACAACCTATACTTAAGATTCAATAATTTTAAATTAGTTTCACATGATTGTAATTTCTACTTTAAAGATGTGCTAACTCAGTTTGAAGGATCATTCAAAGTGTTGCACGTGGGTTGTCTCTGAAGTGATGTTACTGTCATGTTTGCAGCTACAACAGTCATCGTAGCACAGCAAGATCCCACAAACTACTTGCACATTTGTTTTCATGGCACTGGTTGAGAAGGGAATGTTGTTCTGGATTCTTCTTCCTCATTAGATTAATCCCATATTATCTTTGCCGTTCCTAAGCAGGCAGAGGGCACCTTGCTTGAACATGATATCCAACCAAGTCATGCTTTCTTTGTAACATTTTCTACCAGTCTCAAACAATGTCACCTAAAACAGATAACACTGGTGATATTGTGTGGGTTCTTGATGTATCCAAAATGGCTGCTGCAGTTTCACCAGCAAAGTGTGGTACGTCCAAACAATAATTGGATTTGAGCTGAAGTCACATGTCGGCCAGACCAGCTAAGGATAGTCGTTTCTTCCCTAAAGGACATTAGTGAATCAGATGGGTTTTTCCCACTAGTCCATCCAGTTTGGTGTCCTAACCAATAAATTAGTCTCTCCATGTACTTGTTCTTGGACTTTCCAAATGTAGGTGATTTTTCCCCCGTGTAAATGACCACATTTGGATATTTTCTTCTCGTAGTCTTGTGGCACAAAGGCCACTTTTGTGGTAATGTCTACTTGTTTACCCCAAAGATTTCCACAATGGGGAGGCATAAATGTAGATAGTCACCAATAAATTCAGTAGGAACTTCAAGGGGAACATCTTTATTATGAGTGATTAGAATGTGGAGTTTAATGCCACAGCAGAAGTTGAGGAGAATAGTATAGAGGTATTGAAAAGGGATATGACGGGGAAAGGACAACTCAATCAGAGGTACAACATAGTAACATGATTTTAATTGTTGAGTTGTCAGGTTGGGAAGTGTCATGGCAAAACTAGGGGAGGAAAGATCAAAAAGAATATATTTGCATTTATAATAGTACAATTGGTAGGGTGGTAGGAAACAGTGTAAAACAATTTGCAGTGGAGGACTGCTTTTATGTGGGCTAAAACAGCAGCCATTTTGTGTCTCATAAATTTTTGCAAACTCATAGAGTCTTAGAGGTTGACAACATTACGAACAGGTCGTTCAGTCCATTCAGTCTGTGCCGGTCAAAACAAGCATTGACCTATTCTAATCCCATTTTCCAGCACTTAACCTTATATGCCTTGGCATCGCAAGTGAACATCTAAATACATGTTAAATATTATGAGGCTTTCTGACTCTCCAACTCTTATAAGCAGATTCCCATCAGCCTCTGGGTAAAAAAGTGACCTCATGACTGTTCCTTACCCTGATATATGTGCCTCTGATCATTGCTGCCTCCACCAAGGGGAGATGTTCCGAGATGTTCCTTCCTTCAGTGAGGCAATTATCAGTTGATGTTTTTCTTTCAGAACGTTGGTTGAGGAAGGAAATGGCTGGGGCATCAAAAGAACCCCTTATTTTAAGAATATTATGTTTTTTCTGTGTATTTTCCTGTGATTTATAATGGAATACACAACATTCTGCTTGAGGCAGCAACTTTCCCTTCATTTTGTCTAACTTTCTCTGAATAGTTCAGCAGAGTGGTGTGGAATATTTTGGTTCAAGCTGGCCCATATGTTTCTTGGATGTTTGTCCTTCCAACTGAAGATCTGAACTCTCTCTAATAAGACGCAGGGAAACCCCAGTGAGAAACGAACCCAAGCAGTGTCACTGCCAAATGGAATGGGCAGGCAAGTTGTAAAAATGAACCCCCCATTCACAGGATTGTACATCATATACAAAACACCATCTCAGAGCTGTGTTGGCAGTCTATGGCTTCAAAACAATCACAAGTTGTTTACGCTGGAGGAAAAAAAGAGTTTTATTCCTATTGTAAGTCTGCAAATCTTCTCAATGGACTCAATGGCAGAATCCTAAAAGCTTAACTTAATTTGTGCCTAATTGCTTAATTAAAAGAAAGAGAGGGGGCATATTTTATTAAAAGAATTTTTTAAAAATTATTTTAAACCTCTGGAAGCTGTCATAATTATTATATGTTTTTAAATGGAAACCCCACTGTGTGTCTTGCCCAGTGGCATCAGGTTTGCCAAGTTTTGTTGTCCCTAAGTTTTGGAAAACAAAAGAAATTGATTTCAGATTTTTATTTTCTGGAGCAGCTTGTCATGTTTTCTCCTGAGGTGCCAAGCCTCAGGACCTGAAACTGCGATTTTCAAAAAAAAAAATCCGAACAGCCATTCACTGTCAGTATGAGCAACATCAGCGAGTGCGGCAGAGAGGGATCTAGACCGCAGTGAGCACAGAGTTTAGTCCTGCTACCTGGCATTGCATTAAACCAACTGTTGGAGAAACAGTATCAACTTTACTAATCGTGTGTGTGTGTGTGTGTGTGGGTGTGTGTGGGTGTTCACGCACACAGTCTTGATTTCTGATTTTGCTTGACCTACTGTGTTGTTTCCAGCATCACATTTTATCAACATTGAGTAATACAGTACAGTAGAGGCTCTTCATCACATTAACTCTGCACTAATCCCACTTTCCAGCATTTGGCACTGTAGCCTTGAATGTTATGTCTTTTTGAGTGCTCTTCTATATACTTTTAAACATTTTGAGGTTTCCTGCCTCTACTACCCTCTCAGACTGGGCATTTCAGTTTTCTTGTACCCTCTGGGTGAAAACATTTTTCCTCAGATCCACTCTAAATCTCCTGCCCTTACCCCTGAACATTATGTTCCCCCTTATATTGACCCTTCAACTAAGGAGAACAGCTGCTTTCTATCCACCGTGTCATGCCCCTCATAATCTTACAATCTGCAATCTGGTTCCCCCTCAGCCTTCTCTGCTCCAAAGAAAACAACCTGAGCCCGTCCTGCCTCCCTTCATAGCAGAGATGTTTCATCCCTGGCAACATTCTGGTGAATCTCCCCTGCACTCCCACCAGTGCAGTCGCACTTTTCCCATAGTGCACTCTTCCCAGAACAGCTCATAGTACTCCAGCTGTGGCCTAACAAAACTCCTGGACAGCTCCAACATAATCTCCCTGCTCTTATAAGCAATGACACGTCATAACAAATATGTTTTTAAGTGGAAACTCCACTGGATAAAGACAAGTGTCCCTACGTGCTTGTGTCTATGCATTTATGATGAGTTGATATGCACACTGGTGTCAAGTGAAGAAACTGTGTCTATGTGCCTCTTGAAAATGGTTTCTGGAATGAAGTATCACTGACCTTTGCAGAATAATTATTGCAGTGCAATATTGGAGTCAATACGCTCAGGAATGGAGAAGATAATATCCTTCTTGAGAAAGATATTGAACTTTTCTCCACAAGCAGAAGTGTACCGACATGTCATCTGATGGTGCCACAGGAAACTATTATATTTTCAAGAGGAAATGTTCAGAAGGATTCATATTTGATTCAATATGTTTTAATACTGATTCTCTCTGGACAGCTGCTGCTAGACCTGCTGAAATTTTCCAGCACTTGTTTTTATTACAACATCATTCAATATCGATTCAGCAGCCAGTTATATTCACCCCAGTCATATACTGACTCTGCACTGTGTTGAGGCTGTTAGTAATCTGAAGTAACCACCTCGACATTGCACCTCGGCAGAGTAATTCTGATGCTGTGCAAGTGATTTTACAAGCATGCTTTTAATAGGAGGGGGGGAAGCTTTGTGAAAGTAACATTTTGAAAGGACAGATTGTCATAGAGTCATACAGCATGGAAATAGATCCTTTGGTGTCTGATGAGAATTTAAACTTGCCTGAAGATCAAACAAAATACATCCTCGCATTCACTTGCTTTCCCTCATTCTTTCCACATCCTAACTACCTCCTCCCCTTAATTCCACTCTCTCCCCTATCAAACCCTCATTTACAAACACCATTTTTTCCATCATTGACTCCATTGAAACTCCTACCTATACTGTCATTGCTACCTCTATCACCCCCACCACTACCACCAATATCACCAGTGTCTTGTCCACCTCCTGTAGTAGAATTGACTCCTCCAATTGCCTACTTAGCTTGCTGGCATTGCTTTGCCCATGGTATTAAAACATTTTAGGAAGTGATATTCTGAACCTCCCGAGGCACGTTCACTGACTCGCTTCATCCACAAAAATTCTTTTATTCCATGTTTGGCTCAGGAAGTACTCCTATTGTATAAAGACCTATAAAGCTGTTGCATTGACAGTATCAGAGAAAACAAGTATGTTTCACCATGCTGTGAGTGAGAAAAAGACAAAGGCACTGTAAATTATTTCAAACATAGATTTAACACAAACAAATATGGATGCGACACAGAACTAGATTAGTATTTTGAAAAGAAAAATGTCTAGGCTCCAAAGGAAAAGGATAGAAAAATGTCTCCAGTTGAAGAGCCAATTTGTGCAATTTTTATGATTGTGTAATTCTACTGGATCAATATATGTACCTTATTTCATGGCCCTCTGGAGTGAACTTAGATTATCAATCAGAACAAATCACTTCAGTTATGCTCAGAAAATCATAATTCCAACATCTCAACCATTGCTGAAATCCCTGCAGTGTAAGTTCTGGTCCATCCAACACCTCCAAATGCCAAACATCATGCCATCCCCTTTGCGCATGCTCATGTTTGTAACTGTTTATAACAGTCGATCATAATTGGCTTTAAACTGACAACAGGTCTGACAGGATGTGTTATTTGTTTGTGAAACCATTGGAAGGTTGCCTGGTGCTACAAATTCAATTAGTTTGCCGTCTTTCATACTTCATGCTCACGGAAATTCACTCTTAGGAGCACACTGGAGTTAGCATCTGGCACTTTTCTTAATGATTGCTTGGCGTCTATTGTCAAATTGCCATTGAGGAGAATGAAGTGGTGGGCTTCAGATTTTATAATTTATCAGTCCATCAGGTTAAAGGCTGGGTGCAGATGGCCCTGCTCCTGGTGTCCCTCCTCCGTGACTCCATCATGATTTAATCTCTTGGTCAGCATGTTTACCAATACCTTACCAGTTGGGGAATGAATTTACTTCATATTTGGATTGCACAAATTTCAATTTTGACCTTTTTAAACACGTGCATTTAGTCTTCCCAAGCTTTCCCTTTGCCATCTTGCTCTGTTTGTGTCATGACCATGGCTGGACATTGGTTCCTGAATCTGGAGATTCGGGTAGGTTTGTGGGGTTGCGGCGTGCATGGTATGGGTGGAAGGGGAAGGACTGTGCATGATACATCTCTTTTCAAATCTCAAGAGTGTTACTCAGAATAGAAAGATGTGCCGATTTTGCTAAGATCAATTAAGATATGAGAAAGTTTGTCTGCGACAGAACTACCAGCTTCAACAGGTGAAGTTGAATGGCCTGTTCTGTGCTGTAAATTCTTTGCAACACTGGCATGTTAGGGGGATAGCCGTTCAGATTTATGTAAAATGCACACCGGCTGTCAACAGCTCTTGATACTTGCTTTTTGATTGAAAATAAACATCATTTCTCAATCTTCCTGCTTCATTCCTTTGCCATCTCTCACTTGGTACTTCGGTGTTACAAGATACCCTCTTGCTGCACTTACTGTTAGAGTGTTGATGGAGTGAGCAACACCAACCACACTGCTCAGGAGTACTGAAGGAGCTTTTTCCTTCAGTTCAGTGCCCCCTTTGTTTTCTCATATCACAAGGGGAAGAATTCAGGGCAGGAATAGGCCATTCAACTCTTTGAGCCTGCTCTGTCATTCAGTAGGACCAGAGCTCATCTATTTGTGTTTCGAATCCCCTTGATCTCTGACAACCCGAGAATCTCGATGATTAATCTACTTCCTCTTTAAAAATATTCAATGGTCCTCACCTGCACTGCCATCTGAGTCAGAAAGTTCCAAAGTCTCACAACCTCTGAGAGAAAATATTCTTTCTCAACTCCATCATATAAGGGTGACCCTAATTTCAAAACAGTTCTGGACTGTCAGCAACAGTAAACATCCTTTCCACACCATCCTGTGAACACTATTCATTATCTTATAAACGCAAAATGCTGTGGGTCTCTTCTTCAGAAAAGTCAAAGCAGATCTGAAACATTAACTCTATTTCTCTCTCCACAGATGCATCCAGGCCTGCTGAGTTTCTCCAGCATTCTGTGTTTGTTTCAGTACCAAATGAGCTTCAGTTAAATCACTCCTCACTGTTCTAAACTTAGGTGAATACAAGCCCAGCCTATCCAATCATTCCTCCTAAACCAACCCACTCATTCTTGTATCTTTCAAGTAAATCTCATCTAAACAGCCTCCAGTGCAATTTTTCCCTAAATAAAGAGAGCAAAACTGCACACTGTATTCAAAATGTGGTCTCACCAATGCCCACAACTGGTTCCAGTGCAACTGTCGAAGATTCATGCCTCCATTGGTAGCACGTCTTAGTGGACGGCACGGTGGCACAGTGGTTAGCACTGCTGCCTCACAGCGCCTGAGACCTGGGTTCAATTCCCGACTCAGGCGACTGACTGTGTGGAGTTTGCACGTTCTCCCCGTGTCTGCGTGGGTTTCCTCCGGGTGCTCCCGTTTCCTCCCACAGTCACAAAGATGTGCGGGTCAGGTGAATTGGCCATGCTAAATTGCCCGTAGTGTTAGGTAAGGGGTAAATATAGGGGTATGGGTGGGCTGCGCTTCGGCGGGTCGGTGTGGACTTGTTGGGCCGAAGGGCCTGTTTCCACACTGTAAGTAATCTAATCTATATCTCTGTTCCAGTTACTTTAACTGACTGAAGAATCAGGCAGCCTTAATGAAATGCCTTTAACCACACATCCAATAGCAATCCAAATCTTCATCTTACATTGTTTGAACCAAGTGCCAGTGTATGCTGAAATATCAATGGCTAAATCTTGCCCTGGAGAAATATTTCCCTTCAGTGACAGAAGATGCCTGTTGCGCAACAGACCCAAACTGACTCTGACGTTTTCCAATGCTATTGTATCATGGTGGCATCTCTTGCGATTGTCATACCTTGGGCCAACTCTGAGTCTTTTGCATTCTTGCTATCTGATAAAATGAGTTGTCACAGAGCCATGATACTGACTAAACATTTACTTAATTTTCAATTTATAAGCAGGAAAGAACCACAGTGAGTCCGGTGGAATTAAGTTACTTCTGCATGTTGCAAAAAAATGTTGAATGTTCATACTAGTTAATTCATGTGCTGCGAAGTGGGCAGATTATATCGGTCCCACTAGCAGGCCTAACACACTGGCCTTTTGTAAGACAGTAATGAGGTAAACTACATTCATGCAGTACTCTTGACAGATAATGAATCGTGCATTATTTATGTAATCACTTTGGCTTTCATTTCAATTTATTCTGGGATAGGCCACAATCAGCTTAATTTTCAGCTCTATTTTTCTTTTAAAATCCTGCCTGTAGGCTTTGACTTTGCAGCGTGTGTGTTTTCACGGATAAAAGCGGCGGCTCAAATTGCTGGCAATTCCTTCTGAAATCAGGCCCTCATTACCGAATGTTTGCCTAGATTAAGAGCCGCAGAGGAACAGGAGGCAATCGCTGCTGGAATTTGCACATTTTCTGGATTCTTTGATGAAACTGATTTGAGTTTTGAGCCCTGATGTGAGACATCAACACAGCAACTTGTTACTCAGGGCAGAGGCAGTGCTATCCATCTGTTATCTCCCTTTATGAATTAGTTCAATGACGTCCAATACTGTGGAAGGGAACATTTTTGTTCTGTGGGCATTCTGACATTTTGGTCTTATGGATTTATTGAAATTTTTGTCATTGCTGTATTACCCCATTTTGCTACCTGTTATTATAAATTGCGCCCAATTTTCCTGACCGTTGACAATAGGAAGGGAAATTGGACAGGGCATATAATGAAAGGCCAGTCTGAGATCACTCATTTAAAAACCCCCATTTACTTTAAACCAGTATGACGATGAGTTGCTGTTATGTGTAAAGTTTTTTTGTAATCGAAAAATAATCCCATTATACATACAAAGTTAAAATGTTTAATTGAAGCAACTGAATTCACCAAATGAGGTTTTTTTGTGCTGTCTGAAAGTTTGAATTCTACCAAGTCTTGACAGAATTTCCCAACCTGCTGCCTCGGCAATGTGGTTATTCAGTCAGGGTGCCATTTCTCTTTCCTTGATTCTTTCCAACACAATGGGACAAACTCTGCACATAGGATTTCACCACAACCAATCTACCTTATTAATAGGAAAGGAATAAAAGAACAGTTACATGATTCAAAGTGATTAATACATGACAAAGATGAATAATGCATTAGCTTACAATAGTACAGACCTTGAGAATCAGTGAGAAAAGGCGTTTTGTCAAAACTTTCAATTTTGTATTCATCATTATGTTCACAAAATACCAATGTAAAGAGGAACAACATTCTACACTGTATGAGAAGAAAGCACTGTAAATTGACTCTCATTGGAAGGGATATTACTGTAGACAATTAACTGTCATTGCATTCTCCATGAGAACTCACTTACCAACCAATTGGCATTCTCCTGTCAAACAGTCTTGCATAGATGGGTGCAGCTCCAACAACACTCAAGAAGCTTGACACCATCCATGACAAAGCTGCCCGCTTGATTGGCACTACATCCACATGCATCCACTCCCTCCAGCACTGATGCTCAGTAGCAGCAGTGTGTACTATCTACAAGATGCACTGTCAAAATTTACCAAACGCAGTTGAGATAGACAAGGGCAGCAGATACTTGGAACACCACCACATATATGAATATGAAGGGTTTGGAGGGATATGGGCCAAGTGCTGGCGAATGGGACGAGATTAGGTTAGGGTATCTAGTCAGCATGGACGAGTTGGACTGAGGGGTCTGTTTCCATGCTGTGCATTTCTATGACTCTGTGACCACCACCTGCAAGCTCCCCTCCAAGCCACTCACCACCATCCTGACTTAGAATTATATCACCATTCCTTCACTGTTGCTGGGTCAAAATCCTGGAATTCCCTTCCTAATGGCAATGTGGATTTCAGCAGATCAGAAAGCTCACCACCACCTTCTGAAGGGCAACTAGGGATGGGCAATAAATGCTGGCAAACTAGTGATGCCCACATCCCAAATGGATTTTAAAAATGTAGTTCCCTTCTGTATTGGTATTCTTAAAAGTATCTAGTTGAGTGCAAGATAAAAAGCTTTGACAAAATGTGGCTTTTATTCAGCAATACTTGATTATTATATAATTGATAGGGCTGCAATGCAAATTTTAACTTCTAAATTTTAAATGTTTAAGGTAGATAACGTTGTCTGCGGTATTATCCAGTTGATGAGGAGACTGAAATGGATTT